>NC_088410.1:6807697-6812697 GCF_034236695.1 Oncorhynchus nerka
CCAACAACAACAACACCAGCAACAACACCAACAACAACAGCACCAGCAACAACACCAACAACAACACCAGCAACAACACCACCAACAACAACACCAGCAACAACACCAACAACAATATTAACAACAGCACCAGCAACAACACCAACAACAACACCAGCAACAACACCAACAACAACAACACCAGCAACAACACCAACAACAACACCAACAACAACACCAGCAACAACACCAACAACAACACCAGCAACAACACCAACAACAACACCAGCAACAACACCAACAACAACACCAGCAACACCACCAACAACAACACCAGCAACACCACCAACAACAGCACCAGCAACAACACCAACAACAACACCAGCAACAACACCAACAACAACACCAGCAACACCACCAACAACAACACCAGCAACAACACCAACAACAACACCAGCAACAACACCAACAACAATAATAACAACAGCACCAGCAACAACACCAACAACAACACCAGCAACACCACCAACAACAACAGCAACAACACCAACAACAACATCAGCAACAACACCACCAACAACAACACCAGCAACAACACCACCAACAACAATAATAACAACAGCACCAACAACAACACCAACAACAACAACACCAGCAACAACACCAACAACAACACCAACAACAACACCAACAACAACACCAACAACAACACCAGCAACAACACCAACAACAACACCAACAACAACACCAGCAACAACACCAACAACAACACCAACAACAACACCAACAACAACACCAACAACAACACCAGCAACAACACCACCAACAACAATAATAACAACAGCACCAGCAACAACACCAACAACAACACCAGCAACACCACCAACAACAATAATAACAACAGCACCAGCAACACCACCAACAACAACACCAACAACAACACCAGCAACAACACCAACAACAACACCAGCAACACCACCAACAACAACACCAGCAACAACACCAACAACAATAATAACAACAGCACCAGCAACAACACCAACAACAACAACAGCAACAACACCAACAACAACACCAGCAACACCACCACTAACACCACCACTAACAACACCACCACTAACAACACCAACAACATCAACACCAACAACAACACCACCACCAACAATAACAACAACAACACCACCAACACCACCAATAACAACAACAACACCACCACTAACAACAACAACAACACCATTAACAACAACACCACCACTAACAACAACACCACCACTACAAAACAACAACACCACCAACACCACCACTAACAACAACAACACCACCAACACCAGCACTACCAACAACAACACCACCACTAACAACAACAACACCACCACTACCAACAACAACACCACCACTACCAACAACAACACCACCAACACCACCACTAACAACAACAACAACAACACCACCACTACTAACAACAACACCACCAACACCAGCACTAACAACAACAACACCACCACCAACACCACCACTAACAACAACAACACCACCACTACCAACAACAACACCACTAACAACAACAACACCACCAACACCACCACTAACACCACCAACACCACCATCAACAACAACACCACCAACACCACCACTAACAACACCACTAACAACACCACCAACACCACCACTAACAACACCACCACTAACAACACTACCAACACCACCACTAACAACACCACCACTAACAACAACACCACCAACAACAACACCAACAACAACACCACCACCAACAATAACAACAACAACACCACCAACACCACCACTAACACCACCACTAACAACACCACCACTAACAACAACACCACCAACACCACCACCACCAACAATAACAACAACAACACCACCAACACCACCACTAACAACACCACCACCAACATCACCAATAACAACAACAATACCACCATTAACAACAACAACACCACCAACACCACCAATAACAACAACAATACCACCATTAACAACAACAACACCACCAACACCATCAATAACAACAACAACACCAACATTAACAACACCACCATTAACAACAACAACAACACCAATAACAACAACAACATTTACATTTACATTTAAGTCATTTAGCAGACGCTCTTATCCAGAGCGACTTACAAACACCACCAACACCACCACTAGCAACACCACTAACAACACCACCAACACCACCACTAACAACACCACCACTAACAACAACACCAACACCACCACTAACAACACCACCACTAACAACAACACCACCAACAACAACACCAACAACAACACCACCACCAACAATAACAACAACAACACCACCAACACCACCACTAACAACACCACCACTAACAACAACACCACCAACAACAACACCAACAACAACACCAACAACAACAATAACAACAACAACACCACCAACATCACCAATAACAACATCACCACCAACATCACCAATAACAACAACACCAACAACAACACCACCACCAACAATAACAACAACAACACCACCAACACCACCACTAACAACACCACTAACAACACCACCACTAACAACACCACTAACAACACCACCACTAACAACACCACTAACAACACCACCACTAACAACAACAACACCAACAACAACACCACCACCAACAATAACAACAACAACACCACCAACACCACCACTAACACCACCACTAACAACACCACCACTAACAACAACAACACCAACAACAACACCACCACCAACAATAACAACAACAACACCACCAACACCACCACTAACACCACCACTAACAACACCACCACTAACAACAACACCACCACCAACAATAACAACACCACCACTAACAACACCACCACTAACAATAACAACACCACCACTAACAACAACACCACCACCAACAATAACAACACCACCACTAACAACACCACCACTAACAACAACAACACCACCACCAACAATAACAACACCACCACTAACACCACCACCACCACCACTAACAACAACAACACCACCACCAACAATAACAACAACAACACCACCAACACCACCAATAACAACAACAACACCACCACCAACAATAACAACACCACCACTAACACCACCACTAACACCACCAACACCACCACTAACAACAACAACACCACCACCAACAATAACAACACCACCACTAACACCACCACTAACACCACCAACACCACCACTAACAACAACAACACCACCACCAACAATAACAACAACAACACCACCAACACCACCAATAACAACAACAACACCACCACTAACAACAACAACACCACTATTAACAACAACACCACCACTAACAACAACACCAACACCACCACTAACAACAACAACACCACCACTACTAACAACAACACCACCAACACAAGCACTAACAACAACAACACCACCACTAACAACAACAACACCACCACTACCAACAACAACACCACCAACACCACCACTAACAACAACAACACCACCACCAACAACAACACCACCAACACCACCACCATCAACAACAACACCACCAACACCACCACTAACAACACCACCACTAACAACACTACCAACACCACCACTAACAACACCACCACTAACAACAACACCACCAACAACAACACCAACAACAACACCACCACCAACAATAACAACAACAACACCACCAACACCACCACTAACACCACCACCACTAACAACAACAACACCAACAACAACACCACCACCAACAATAACAACAACAACACTACCAACACCACCACTAACAACACTACCAACACCACCACTAACAACAACACCACCAACAACAACACCAACAACAACAACACCACCAACAATAACAACAACAATACTAACAACACCACCACTAACACCACCACTAACAACACCACCACTAACAACAACACCACCAACAACACCACCAACAACAACACCACCACCACCAATAACAACAACACCAACAACAACACCACCAACAACAATCAACAACAACACCACCAACAATAACAACAACAAACACCACCAACACCACCACCAACACCACCACTAACAACAACACCACCAACAATAACAATAACAATAACAACACCACCACACAATAACAACAACAACACCAACAACAACACCACCAACAATAACAACAACAACACCAACATTACAACACCACCACTAACAACACTACAACAATAACAACAACAACAACAACACCACCAACACCACCACCACTAACAACAACAACACCAACAACAACACACCACCAACAACAACACCACCAACACCACCACCAACAACAACAACAACACCACCAACACCACCACTAACAACACCACCACTAACAACACCACAACACACCACCACAACAACACCACCACTAACAACAACACACCAACTAACAACAACACACCACCAACACCACCACACTAACAACAACAACACACCAACAACAACACCAACAACAACACACCACCAACAATAACAACAACAATACACCAACACCACCACTAACAACACCACTAACAACACCACAACACCACCACAACAACAACACCACCAACATCACCAAACAACAACAACACCACAACAACAACACCAACACCACCAATAACAACAACAATACCACCATTAACAACAACAACACCACCAACACCATCAATAACAACAACAACACCACATTAACAACACCACCAAACAACAACAACAACACCAATAACAACAACAACACCACTAACAACAACACCACAACACCACAACCACCACTAACAACACCACCAACAACAACACCACCACCACTAACAACACCACCACCAACAACAACACCAATACCACCACTAACAACAACACCACCAACAACAACAACAACACCACCACCAACAATAACAACAACAACACCACCAACATCACCACCAACAACAACACCACCAACATCACCAAAAAACAACAACAACACCACTAACAACACCACCAACACCACCACTAACAACACCACCACTAAAAACACCACCAACACCACCACTAACAA
>NC_088410.1:6817697-6841754 GCF_034236695.1 Oncorhynchus nerka
CAGTAAGGTTCTAGATAACTAGAGAGTCAGACCAGTCAGTAAGGTTCTAGATAACTAGAGAGTCAGACCAGTCAGTAAGGTTCTAGATAACTAGAGAGTCAGACCAGTCAGTACAGTTCTAGAGAACTAGAGAGTCAGACCAGTCAGTAAGGTTCTAGATAACTAGAGAGTCAGACCAGTCAGTAAGGTTCTAGATAACTAGAGAGTCAGACCAGTCAGTAGACCAGTCAGTTTCTAGATAACTAGAGAGTCAGACCAGTCAGTAAGGTTCTAGATAACTAGAGAGTCAGACCAGTCAGTAAGGTTCTAGATAACTAGAGAGTCAGACCAGTCAGTAGTAAGGTTCTAGAGAACTTCTCAGAGAGACTAGAGAGTCAGACCAGTCAGTAAGGTTCTAGATAACTAGAGAGTCAGACCAGTCAGTAAGGTTCTAGATAACTAGAGAGTCAGACCAGTCAGTAAGGTTCTAGATAACTAGAGAGTCAGACCAGTCAGTACAGTTCTAGAGAACTAGAGAGTCAGACCAGTCAGTAAGGTTCTAGATAACTAGAGAGTCAGACCAGTCAGTACAGTTCTAGAGAACTAGAGAGTCAGACCAGTCAGTACAGTAAGTTCTAGAGAACTAGAGGTTCTAGATCAGACCAGTCAGTAAGGTTCTAGATAACTAGAGAGTCAGACCAGTCAGTACAGTTCTAGAGAACTAGAGAGCTAGACCAGCCAGTAAGGTTCTAGATAACTAGAGAGTCAGACCAGTCAGTACAGTTCTAGAGAACTAGAGAGTCAGACCAGTCAGTAAGGTTCTAGATAACTAGAGTTCTAGTCAGTAAGGTTCTAGATAACAGACCAGTCAGTACAGTTCTAGTAGACCTAGATAACTAGTCAGTCTTCTAGATAACTAGAGAGTCAGACCAGTCAGTAAGGTTCTAGATAACTAGAGAGTCAGACCAGTCAGTAAGGTTCTAGATCAGACCAGAGAGTTCTAGACCAGTCAGACCAGTCAGTAAGTTCTAGATAACTAGACCAGTCAGAGTCAGACCAGTCAGTAAGGTTCTAGATAACTAGAGAGTCAGACCAGTCAGTACAGGTTCTAGATAACTAGAGAGTCAGACCAGTCAGTAAGGTTCTAGAGAACTAGAGAGTCAGACCAGTCAGTACAGTTCTAGAGAACTAGAGAGTCAGACCAGTCAGTACAGTTCTAGAGAACTAGAGAGTCAGACCAGTCAGTAAGGTTCTAGATAACTAGAGAGTCAGACCAGTCAGTACAGTTCTAGAGAACTAGAGAGTCAGACCAGTCAGTAAGGTTCTAGATAACTAGAGAGTCAGACCAGTCAGTACAGTTCTAGAGAACTAGAGAGTCAGACCAGTCAGTAAGGTTCTAGAGTAACTAGAGAACTAGAGAGTCAGACCAGTCAGTACAGTTCTAGAGAACTAGAGAGTCAGACCAGTCAGTAAGGTTCTAGATAACTAGAGAGTCAGACCAGTCAGTACAGTTCTAGAGAACTAGAGAGTCAGACCAGTCAGTAAGGTTCTAGATAACTAGAGAGTCAGACCAGTCAGTACAGTTCTAGAGAACTAGAGAGTCAGACCAGTCAGTAAGGTTCTAGATAACTAGAGAGTCAGACCAGTCAGTAAGGTTCTAGATAACTAGAGAGTCAGACCAGTCAGTAAGGTTCTAGATAACTAGAGAGTCAGACCAGTCAGTAGACCAGGTTCTAGATAACTAGAGAGTCAGACCAGTCAGTACAGTTCAGTCTAGAGAGTCAGACCAGTCAGTACAGTTCTAGATAACTAGAGAGTCAGACCAGTCAGTACAGTTCTAGAGAACTAGAGAGTCAGACCAGTCAGTAAGGTTCTAGATAACTAGAGAGTCAGACCAGTCAGTACAGTTCTAGAGAACTAGAGAGTCAGACCAGTCAGTAAGGTTCTAGATAACTAGAGAGTCAGACCAGTCAGTAAGGTTCTAGATAACTAGAGAGTCAGACCAGTCAGTAAGGTTCTAGATAACTAGAGAGTCAGACCAGTCAGTAAGGTTCTAGATAACTAGAGAGTCAGACCAGTCAGTACAGTTCTAGAGAACTAGAGAGTCAGACCAGTCAGTAAGGTTCTAGATAACTAGAGAGTCAGACCAGTCAGTAAGGTTCTAGATAACTAGAGAGTCAGACCAGTCAGTAAGGTTCTAGAGAACTAGAGAGTCAGACCAGTCAGTAAGGTTCTAGATAACTAGAGAGTCAGACCAGTCAGTAAGGTTCTAGATAACTAGAGAGTTAGACCAGGCAGTAAGGTTCTAGATAACTAGAGAGTTAAACCAGTCAGTAAGGTTCTAGATAACTAGAGAGATAGACCAGTCAGTAAGGCTCTAGATAACTAGAGAGTTAGACCAGTCAGTAAGGTTCTAGATAACTAGTGAATTAGACCAGTCAGTAAGGTTCTAGATAACTAGAGAGTTAGACCAGGCAGTAAGGTTCCAGAGAACTAGAGAGTTAGACCAGGCAGTCAGGTTCTAGATAACTAGAGAGTTAGACCAGTCAGTAAGGTTCCAGAGAACTAGAGAGTTAGACCAGGCAGTCAGGTTCTAGATAACTAGAGAGTTAGACCAGTCAGTAAGGTTCTAGATAACTAGAGAGATAGACCAGTCAGTAAGGTTCTAGATAACTAGAGAGTCAGACCAGTCAGTACAGTTCTAGAGAACTAGAGAGTCAGACCAGTCAGTAAGGTTCTAGATAACTAGAGAGTCAGACCAGTCAGTAAGGTTCTAGATAACTAGAGAGTTAGACCAGGCAGTAAGGTTCTAGATAACTAGTGAATTAGACCAGTCAGTAAGGTTCTAGATAACTAGAGAGTTAGAGCAGTCAGTAAGGTTCCAGAGAACTAGAGAGTTAGACCAGGCAGTAAGGTTCTAGATAATTAGAGAGTTAGACCAGGCAGTAAGGTTCTAGATAATTAGAGAGTTAGACCAGGCAGTAAGGTTCTAGAGAACTAGAGAGTCAGACCAGGCAATAAGGTTCTAGATAACTAGAGAGTTAGAACAGGCAGTACGGTTCTAGAGAACTAGAGAGTTAGACCAGGCAGTAAGGTTCTAGGGAACTAGAGAGTTAGACATGTCAGAGGAGAGAGAAGTGTAAAACAAATCCAAATATATTTTATTTATTATATTCTTCAAAGTTGCCACCCTTTGCCTTCATGCTAGCTTTGCACACTCTCGGTATTCTCTCAACCAGCTTCACCTGGAATGTTTTTCCAACAGTTCCCTATGCTGAGCACTTGTTGGCTGCTTTTTCCTTCACTCTGCGGTCCAACTCATTCCAAACCATCTCAATTGGATTGAGGTCAGGTGATTGTGGAGGCCAGGTCATCTGATGCAGCACTCCATCACTCTCCTTCTTGGTCAAATAGCACTTACACAGCCTGTAGGTGTGTTGAGTCATTGTCATATTGAAAAACAAATAATAGTCCCACTAAGCTCAAACCAGATGTGATGGCGTATCGCTGCAGAATATTGTGGTAACCATGCTGGTTAAGTGTGCCTTGAATTCTAAATAAATCACTGACAGTGTGTCCAGCAAAGCACCCCCACACCATCACACCTCTTCCTCCATGCTTCACGATGGGAACCACAAATGAAGAGATCATCTGTCACCTACTCTACGTCTCACAAAGACACGGCTGTTGCAAACAAAAATCTTAAATTTGGACTCATCAGACCAAAGGACAGATTTCCACCGGTCTCATGTCCATTGCTCGTCCCTCTCTTCTTCTTATTGATGTCCTTTAGTAGTGGTTTCTTTGCAGCTATTCGATCATGAAGCCTGATTCATCCAGGCCTCTGAACAGTTGATGTTGAGATGTGAAGCATTGATTTGGGCTGCAATCTGAGGTGCAGTTAACTCTAATGAATGTATTCTCTGCAGCAGAGGTAACTCTGGGTCTTCCGTTCCTGTGGCGGTCCTCATGAGAGACAGGTAACTTTAATGAACTTATCCTCTGCAGCAGAGGTAACTCTGGGTCTTCCGTTCCTGTGGCGGTCCTCATGAGAGACTGGTAACTCTAATGAATGTATTCTCTGCAGCAGAGGTAACTCTGGGTCTTCCGTTCCTGTGGCGGTCCTCATGAGAGACAGTTTCATCATAGCGCTTGCTGGTTTTTATGCGACTGCACTTGAAGAAACTTTCTGTCCCACCCTGATCTGATTCACCTGTCTTGTGCTTGTCTCCGCCCCCCACCAGGTGTCTCCACCCCCCACCAGGTGTCTCCCATTTGTTCCCGTTATTCCCTGTCTTGTGCTTGTCTCCGCCCCCCCACCAGGTGTCTCCGCCCCCCCACCAGGTGTCTCCGCCCCCCACCAGGTGTCTCCACCCCCCACCAGGTGTCTCCGCCCCCCACCAGGTGTCTCCGCCCCCACCAAACTGGTTTATGACCTTCTGCCTGTCCTCGACCTGCCTCTTGCCTCCGCCCCCACCAGGTGTCTCCGCCCCCACCAAACTGGTTTATGACCTTCTGCCTGTCCTCGACCTGCCTCTTGCCTCCGCCCCCCACCAGATGTCTCCGCCCCCCACCAGGTGGGGCCTCTTGCCTCCGCCCCCCACCAGGTGGGGCCTCTTGCCTCCGCCCCCCACCAGGTGGGGCCTCTTGCCTCCGCCCCCCACCAGATGTCTCCGCCCCCCACCAGGTGGGGCCTCTTGCCTGCCCCTCGTTTTTGAATATCAGAGACTGGAACCATCTGCCTCCGGTGATCTGGGCCTCGCCGTGTGTCTTTATACTTTAAAGAAAGTTCTTCAAATGTTCCTGATTGACTGACCTTCATGTCTTTAAAGTAATGATGGATTGACGTTTCTCTTTGCTTATTTGAGATGTTCTTGTCATAATATGGACTTGGTCGTTTACCAAATAGGTCTATCTTCTGTATACCAACCCTACCTGTCACAACACAACAGATTGGCTCAAACGCATTAAGAAGGAAAGAAATTCCACAGATTAACTTTTACCAAATAGGTCTATCTTCTGTATACCAACCCTACCTTGTCACAACACAACTGATTGGCTCAAAAGCATATACATTAAGAAGGAAAGAAATTCCAAGATTAACTTTTACCAAATAGGTCTATCTTCTGTATACCAACCCTACCTTGTCAAACACAGTTGATTGGCTCAAAACTGTCATGACAAAGGAAGAAAATCCCAAATATAAAAATAAGATTCCAAGAATGTGCAAAGCTGTCCAACTTTGAAGAATCCCAAATATAAAAATATATAAAACAGATTAACTTTTACCAAAGTTTTGATGTCTATCTTCTATAGTAAAAATAAAGAAAAACCCTAATGAGTTGTCACAAACAGCTGATTGGCTTATATATATTAAGCATATACATATATATACATATACATTAAGACGGACAAAAATTCTGCAAATTAACTTTTAACAAGGCAAATCTGTTAATTGATACTGCATTCCAGGTTACTACCTCATGAAGCTGGTTGATAGAATTCCGAGAATACTGCAAAGCTGTCATCAAGACAAAGGGTGGCTACTTTGAAGAATCCCAAATATAAAAATATATAAAACACTTTTTTGGTTACATTCCATATGTGTTATTTCATAGTTTTGATGTCTTATACTGTTATTCTACAATGTAGAATATAGTAAAAATAAAGAAAAACCCTTGAATGAGTACATTATACTGTACAAACTTTTGACTGCAGCTGTATATTATAATAAATTCCCCTGAAAACTGCACACCATTATACTGATACATTATACTGATACATTATACTGATACATTATACTGATACATTATACTGATACATTATACTGATACATTATACTGATACATTATACTGATACATTATACTGATACATTATACTGATACATTATACTGATACATTATACTGATACATTATACTGATACATTATACTGATGCATTATACTGATACATTATACTGCTACATTATACTGATACATTATACTGATACATTATACTGATACATTATACTGATACATTATACTGATACATTATACTGCTACAGTGGTAAACATTATACTGATACATTATACTGATACATTATACTGATACATTATACTGATACATTATACTGATACATTATACTGCTACATTATACTGATACATTATACTGATACATTATACTGATACATTATACTGATACATTATACTGATACATTATACTGCTACATTATACTGCTACAGTGGTAAACATTATACTGATACATTATACTGATACATTATACTGCTACATTATACTGATACATTATACTGATACATTATACTGATACATTATACTGCTACATTATACTGCTACATTATACTGATACATTATACTGATACATTATACTGATACATTATACTGATACATTATACTGATACATTATACTGCTACAGTGGTAAACCTTATACTGCTACATTATACTGCTACATTATACTGCTACATTATACTGATACATTATACTGATACATTATACTGATACATTATACTGCTACAGTGGTAAACATTATACTGATACATTATACTGATACATTATACTGATACATTATACTGATACATTATACTGATACATTATACTGCTACATTATACTGATACATTATACTGATACATTATACTGATACATTATACTGATACATTATACTGATAAACATTATACTGATACATTATACTGCTACAGTGATAAACATTATACTGATACATTATACTGCTACATTTATACTGATACATTATACTGATACATTATACTGATACATTATACTGATACATTATTATACTGATACATTATACTGATACATTATACTGATACATTATACTGCTACAGTGGTAAACATTATACTGATACATTATACTGATACATTATACTGATACATTATACTGATACATTATACTGATACATTATACTGATACATTATACTGATACATTATACTGATACATTATACTGTAATTATACTGATACATTATACTGATATTATACACATTATACTGATACATTATACTGATACATTATACTGATACATTATACTGATACATTATACTGATACATTATACTGATACATTATACTGATACATTATACTGATACATTATACTGATACATTATACTGATACATTATACTGATACATTATACTGATACATTATACTGATACATTATACTGATACATTATACTGATACATTATACTGATACATTATACTGCTACATTATACTGCTACATTATACTGATACATTATACTGATACATTATACTGATACATTATACTGATACAGTGGTAAACATTATACTGATACATTATACTGATACATTATACTGATACATTATACTGATACATTATACTGACACATTATACTGATACATTATACTGATACATTATACTGATACATTATACTGATACATTATACTGATACATTATACTGATACATTATACTGCTACATTATACTGATACATTATACTGATACATTATACTGCTACATTATACTGATACATTATACTGATACATTATACTGATACATTATACTGATACATTATACTGATACATTATACTGATACATTATACTGATACATTATACTGATACATTATACTGATACATTATACTGATACATTATACTGATACATTATACTGCTACATTATACTGATACATTATACTGATACATTATTATACTGATACATTATACTGCTACAGTGGTAAACATTATACTGATACATTATACTGCTACATTATACTGATACATTATACTGATACATTATACTGATACATTATACTGCTACATTATACTGCTACATTATACTGATACATTATACTGATACATTATACTGATACATTATACTGATACATTATACTGATACATTATAAACATTATACTGCTACATTATACTGATACATTATACTGATACATTATACTGATACATTATACTGCTTATACATTAAACATTATACTGATACATTATACTGATACATTATACTGCTACATTATACTGATACATTATACTGATACATTATACTGATACATTATAAACATTATACTGATACATTATACTGCTACATTATACTGCTACATTATACTGGTACATTATACTGCTACATTATACTGATACATTATACTGCTACATTATACTAATACAGTGGTAAACATTATACTGCTACATTATACTGCTACATTATACTGATACATTATACTGATACATTATACTGATACATTATACTGATACATTATACTGATACATTATACTGATACATTATACTGATACATTATACTGATACATTATACTGATACATTATACTGCTACATTATACTGATACATTATACTGATACATTATACTGATACATTATACTGATACATTATACTGATACATTATACTGATACATTATACTGCTACAGTGGTAAACATTATACTGATACATTATACTGCTACATTATACTGATACATTATACTGCTACATTATACTGATACATTATACTGCTACATTATACTGATACATTATACTGATACATTATACTGATACATATACTGATACATTATACTGCTACAGTACATTATACTGCTACATTATATTGATACATTATACTGATACATTATACTGCTACATTATACTGATACATTATACTGATACATTATACTGATACATTATACTGCTACATTATACTGATACATTATACTGATACATTATACTGATACATTATACTGATACATTATACTGATACATTATACTGATACATTATACTGCTACATTATACTGCTACAGTGGTAAACATTATACTGATACATTATACTGCTACATTATACTGATACATTATACTGCTACATTATACTGATACAGTGGTAAACATTATACTGATACATTATACTGCTACATTATACTGATACATTATACTGCTACATTATACTGATACATTATACTGCTACATTATACTGATACATTATACTGCTACATTATACTGATACATTATACTGATACATTATACTGATACATTATACTGCTACATTATACTGATACATTATACTGCTACATTATACTGATACAGTGGTAAACATTATACTGATACATTATACTGATACATTATACTGATACATTATTATTATACTGATACATTATACTGATACATTATACTGATACATTATACTGATACATTATACTGATACATTATACATTATACTGATACATATACTGCTACATTATACTGCTACATTATACTGATACATTATACTGCTACATTATACTGATACATTATACTGCTACATTATACTGATACATTATACTGCTACATTATACTGATACATTATACTGATACATTATACTGATACATTATACTGCTACATTATACTGATACATTATACTGATACATTATACTGATACATTATAAACATTATACTGATACATTATACTGATACATTATACTGATACATTATACTGATACATTATACTGATACATTATACATTATACTGATACATTATACTGATACATACATTATACTGCTACATTATACTGCTACATTATACTGATACATTATACTGATACATTATACTGATACATTATACTGATACATTATACTGATACATTATTATACTGCTACATTATACTGATACATTATACTGATACATTATACTGCTACATTATACTGATACATTATACTGATACATTATACTGATACATTATACTGATACATTATACTGATACATTATACTGATACATTATACTGATACATTATACTGCTACATTATACTGATACAGTATAAACATTATACTGATACATTATACTGCTACATTATACTGCTACATTATACTGCTACATTATACTGATACATTATACTGCTACATTATACTGATACATTATACTGCTACATTATACTGATACATTATAATGATACATTATACTGATACATTATACTGCTACATTATACTGATACATTATACTGCTACATTATACTGATACAGTGGTAAACATTATACTGATACATTATACTGATACATTATACTGATACATTATACTGATACATTATACTGATACATTATACTGATACATTATACTGATACATTATACTGATACATTATACTGATACATTATACTGATACATTATACTGATACATTATACTGCTACATTATACTGCTACAGTGGTAAACATTATACTGATACATTATACTGATACATTATACTGATACATTATACTTATACTGCTACATTATACTGATACATTATACTGATACATTATACTGATACATTATACTGCTACATTATACTGATACATTATACTGATACATTATACTGCTACATTATACTGATACATTATACTGATACATTATACTGATACATTAAACATTATACTGATACATTATACTGATACATGGTAAACATTATACTGATACATTATACTGATACATTATACTGATACATTATACTGATACATTATACTGATACATTATACTGATACATTATACTGATACATTATACTGATACATTATACTGATACAGTGGTAAACATTATACTGATACATTATACTGATACATTATACTGATACATTATACTGCTACATTATACTGATACATTATACTGATACATTATATACTGATACATTATACTGCTACATTATACTGATACATTATACTGCTACATTATACTGATACATTATACTGCTACATTATACTGATACAGTGGTAAACATTATACTGCTACATTATACTGATACATTATACTGATACATTATACTGATACATTATACTGCTACATTATACTGCTACATTATACTGATACATTATACTGATACATTATACTGATACATTATACTGATACATTATACTGCTACATTATACTGATACATTATACTGATACAGTGGTAAACATTATACTGATACATTATACTGCTACATTATACTGATACATTATACTGCTACATTATACTGATACAGTGGTAAACATTATACTGATACATTATACTGATACATTATACTGATACATTATACTGATACATTATACTGATACATTATACTGATACATTATACTGCTACATTATACTGGTAAACATTATACTGCTACATTATACTGCTACATTATATACTGCTGATACAGTAAACATTATACTGATACATTATACTGATACATTATACTGATACATTATACTGCTACATTATACTGATACATTATACTGCTACATTATACTGCTACATTATACTGCTACATTATACTGCTACATTATACTGATACATTATACTGATACATTATACTGATACATTATACTGATACATTATACTGCTACATTATACTGATACATTATACTGCTACATTATACTGATACATTATAAACATTATACTGATACATTATACTGATACATTATACTGATACATTATACTGATACATTATACTGATACATTATACTGCTACATTATACTGATACATTATACTGCTACATTATACTGCTACATTATACATTATACTGATACATTATACTGATACATTATAATGATACATTATACTGATACATTATACTGCTACATTATACTGATACATTATACTGCTACATTATACTGATACATTATACTGAACATTATACTGATACATTATACTGATACATTATACTGATACATTATACTGATACATTATACTGCTACATTATACTGATACATTATACTGATACATTATACTGCTACATTATACTGATACATTATACTGATACAGTGGTAAACATTATACTGATACATTATACTGCTACATTATACTGATACATTATACTGATACATTATACTGCTACATTATACTGATACATTATACTGATACATTATACTGCTACATTATACTGATACATTATACTGTTACATTATACTGATACATTATACTGCTACATTATACTGATACATTATACTGCTACATTATACTGATACATTATACTGCTACATTATACTGATACATTATACTGATACATTATACTGATACATTATACTGCTACATTATACTGATACATTATACTGCTACATTATACTGATACAGTGGTAAACATTATACTGATACATTATACTGACATATACATTATACTGATACATTATACTGATACATTATACTGCTACATTATTTTACTGATACATTATACTGATACATTATACTGCTACATTATACTGCTACATTATACTGATACATTATACTGATACATTATACTGATACAGTTATACTGCTACATTATACTGCTACATTATACTGATACATTATACTGATACATTATACTGCTACATTATACTGATACATTATACTGATACATTATACTGATACATTATACTGATACATTATACTGATACATTATACTGATACATTATACTGCTACATTATACTGCTACATTATACTGCTACAGTGGTAAACATTATACTGCTACATTATACTGATACATTATACTGCTACATTATACTGATACATTATACTGATACATTATACTGATACATTATACTGATACATTATACTGATACATTATACTGATACATTATACTGATACATTATACTGCTACAGTGGTAAACATTATACTGCTACATTATACTGATACATTATACTGATACATTATACTGATACATTATACTGATACATTATACTGCTACAGTGGTAAACATTATACTGATACATTATACTGATACATTATACTGCTACATTATACTGCTACATTATACTGCTACATTATACTGCTACATTATACTGATACAGTGGTAAACATTATACTGCTACATTATACTGCTACATTATACTGCTACATTAATACTGATACATTATACTGCTACATTATACTGCTACATTATACTGATACATTATACTGATACATTATACTGATACATTATACTGCTACATTATACTGCTACATTATACTGATACATTATACTGATACATTTATACTGATACATTATACTGCTACATTATACTGATACATTATACTGCTACATTATACTGATACAGTGGTAAACATTATACTGATACATTATACTGCTACATTATACTGCTACATTATACTGCCTCATTATACTGATACATTATACTGCTACATTATACTGATACATTATACTGCTACATTATACTGATACATTATAATGATACATTATACTGCTACATTATACTGATACAGTGGTAAACATTATACTGATACATTATACTGCTACATTATACTGCTACATTATACTGCTACATTATACTGATACATTATACTGCTACATTATACTGCTACATTATACTGCTACATTATACTGATACATTATACTGATACATTATACTGATACATTATACTGCTACATTATACTGATACATTATACTGCTACATTATACTGATACATTATACTGCTACATTATACTGATACATTATACTGATACATTATACTGATACATTATACTGATACATTATACTGATACATTATACTGCTACATTATACTGCTACATTATACTGATACATTATACTGATACATTATACTGATACATTATACTGATACATTATACTGATACATTATACTGATACATTATACATTATACATTATACTGATACATTATACTGATACATTATACTGCTACATTATACTGATACATTATACTGATACATTATACTGATACATTATACTGATACATTATACTGATACATTATATACTGATACATTATACTGATACATTATACTGCTACATTATACTGATACATTATACTGATTATACTGATACATTATACTGCTACATTATACTGCTACATTATACTGATTATACTGATTTATACTGATACATTATACTGATACATTATACTGATACATTATACTGATACATTATACTGATACATTATACTGATACATTATACTGATACATTATACTGATACATTATACTGCTACATTATACTGCTACATTATACTGATACATTATACTGAT
Source organism: Oncorhynchus nerka (assembly GCF_034236695.1). Lineage (NCBI taxonomy): Eukaryota > Metazoa > Chordata > Actinopteri > Salmoniformes > Salmonidae > Oncorhynchus > Oncorhynchus nerka. Next base: position 6,831,568 of record NC_088410.1, read on the forward strand.
ACATTATACTGATACATTATACTGATACATTATAAACATTATACTGATACATTATACTGATACATTATACTGATACATTATACTGATACATTATACTGATACATTATACTGATACATTATACTGCTACATTATACTGCTGATACATTATACATACATTATACTGATACATTATACTGATACATTATACTGATACATTATACTGCTACATTATTATACTGATACATTATACTGATACATTATACTACAGTATACTGATACATTATAAACATTATACTGTTACATTATACTGATACATTATACTGATACATTATACTGCCATTATAGGGGTCAAGCATTATACTAAATACTGCTACAGGGTTCACATACTTTCTACATTATACACTTATAGTGTACATTATACTGTGTACATTATACTGATACATTATACTGATACATTATACTGCTACATTATACTGATACATTATACTGATACATTATACTGATACAGTGGTAAACATTATACTGATACATTATACTGATACATTATACTGATACATTATACTGATACATTATACTGATACATTATACTGATACATTATACTGATACATTATACTGCTACAGTCGTAAACATTATACTGTTGTGCCGTTCTGATCCGCTTGGTTGAGTTTATTGCTGCCAAAGGAGGGTCAAGCAGTTATTAAATCCAAGGGTTCACATACTTTCTCCAACCCTGCACTGTGAGTGTTTACACGGTGTGTTCAATAAAGACGTATACTTGTTTGTGTGTTATTAGTTTAAACAGACTGTGTTTGTCTGTTGTGTTCTAAGGATCACAGACTTGTTCTTGCCGCTACATATGAACAATACTCCAGGAAAAACTACAGAAAATAAATCAAAGGCTGATGATGACTGGTCACTGATCAACGGTCATCTATATAGTATAGAAGAGCTCCAGGGTGATGACTGGTCACTGATCAACGGTCATCTTTATAGTATAGAAGAGCTTCAGGGTGATGACTGGTCACTGATCAACGGTCATCTTTATAGTATAGAAGAGCTTTAGGGTGATGACTGGTCACTGATCAACGGTCATCTATATAGTATAGAAGAGCTTCAGGGTGATGACTGGTCACTGATCAACGGTCATCTTTATAGTATAGAAGAGCTTCAGGGTGATGACTGGTCCCTGATCAACGGTCATCTTTATAGTATAGAAGAGCTTTAGGGTGATGACTGGTCACTGATCAACGGTCATCTATATAGTATAGAAGAGCTTCAGGGTGATGACTGGTCACTGATCAACGGTCATCTTTATAGTATAGAAGAGCTTCAGGGTGATGACTGGTCACTGATCAACGGTCAAGGCATCTTTATAGTATAGAAGAGCTTCAGGGTGATGACTGGTCACTGATCAACGGTCATCTTTATAGTATAGAAGAGCTTCAGGGTGATGACTGGTCACTGATCAACGGTCAAGGCATCTTTATAGTATAGAAGAGCTTCAGGGTGATGACTGGTCACTGATCAACGGTCATCTTTATAGTATAGAAGAGCTTCAGGATGATGACTGGTCACTGATCAACGGTCATCTTTATAGTATAGAAGAGCTTCAGGGTGATGACTGGTCACTGATCAATGGTCATCTTTATAGTATAGAAGAGCTTCAGGGTGATGACTGGTCACTTATCAACGGTCATCTTTATAGTATAGAAGAGCTTCAGGTTGATGACTGGTCACTGATCAACGGTCATCTTTATAGTATAGAAGAGCTTCAGGTTGATGACTGGTCACTGATCAACGGTCATCTTTATAGTATAGAAGAGCTTCAGGGTGATGACTGATCACTGATCAACGGTCATCTTTATAGTATAGAAGAGCTTTAGGGTGATGACTGGTCACTGATCAACGGTCATCTTTATAGTATAGAAGAGCTTCAGGGTGATGACTGGTCACTGATCAACGGTCATCTTTATAGTATAGAAGAGCTTCAGGTTGATGACTGGTCACTGATCAACGGTCATCTTTATAGTATAGAAGAGCTTCAGGGTGATGACTGGTCACTGATCAACGGTCATCTTTATAGTATAGAAGAGCTTCAGGGTGATGACTGGTCACTGATCAACGGTCATCTTTATAGTATAGAAGAGCTTCAGGGTGATGACTGGTCACTGATCAACGGTCATCTTTATAGTATAGAAGAGCTTCAGGGTGATGACTGGTCACTGATCAACGGTCATCTTTATAGTATAGAAGAGCTTCAGGGTGATGACTGGTCACTGATCAACGGTCATCTTTATAGTATAGAAGCGCTTCAGGGTGATGACTGGTCACTGATCAACGGTCAAGGCATCTTTATAGTATAGAAGAGCTTCAGGGTGATGACTGGTCACTGATCAACGGTCATCTTTATAGTATAGAAGAGCTTCAGGGTGATGACTGGTCACTGATCAACAGTCATCTTTATAGTATAGAAGAGCTTCAGGGTGATGACTGGTCACTGATCAACGGTCATCTTTATAGTATAGAAGAGCTTCAGGGTGATGACTGGACACTGATCAACGGTCATCTTTATAGTATAGAAGAGCTTCAGGGTGATGACTGGTCACTGATCAACGGTCATCTTTATAGTATAGAAGAGCTGCAGGGTGATGACTGGTCACTGATCAACGGTCATCTTTATAGTATAGAAGAGCTTCAGGGTGATGACTGGTCACTGATCAACGGTCATCTTTATAGTATAGAAGAGCTTCAGGGTGATGACAGGTCACTGATCAACGGTCATCTTTATAGTATAGAAGAGCTTCAGGGTGATGACAGGTCACTGATCAACGGTCATCTTTATAGTATAGAAGAGCTTCAGGGTGATGACTGGTCCCTGATCAACGGTCATCTTTATAGTATAGAAGAGCTTCAGGGTGATGACAGGTCACTGATCAACGGTCATCTTTATAGTATAGAAGAGCTTCAGGGTGATGACAGGTCACTGATCAACGGTCATCTTTATAGTATAGAAGAGCTTCAGGGTGATGACTGGTCACTGATCAACGGTCATCTTTATAGTATAGAAGAGCTTCAGGGTGATGACTGGTCACTGATCAGATGTTTTTGAGTCAAGAACTTGGAGCACCACCATAGTCCTATTTTAGAAACCAGATCAAATAAGATTTAAATATCAAATACAATGGTAGACTATATACTAATAATATATAATTAATAATAATAATAATAATATATATATAATATATACTATCTATATAGACTATATGGATGATAAATAATAATAATACAAATATTTATTTTTCCAGTTTCACAGTTTTCTCAGTTTCACAGACACAACCCCCCCCAACCCCACTATGAGAACCAGACACAACCCCCCCAAACCCCACTATGAGAACCAGACACAACCCCCCAAACCCCACTTTGAAAACCAGACACAACCCCCCAAACCCCACTATGAAAACCAGACACAACCCCCCAAACCCCTCTATGAGAACCAGACACAACCCCCCAAACCCCTCTTTGAGTACCAGACACAACCCCCCAAACCCCTCTTTGAGAACCAGACACAACCACCCAAACCCCTCTTTGAGTACCAGACACAACCCCCCAAACCCCTCTTTGAGAACCAGACACAACCACCCAACCCCTCTATGAGAACCAGACACAACCCCCAAACCCCTCTTTGAGAACCAGACACAACCCCCAAACCCCTCTATGAGAACCAGACACAACCCCCAAACCCCTCTTTGAGTACCAGACACAACCCCCAAACCCCTCTTTGAGTACCAGACACAACCCCCCCAAACCCCTCAGTCATGACCCCCCCAAACCCCACTTTGAGAACCACAGCTATAATAGGTAGTACTCAGTATAGAAGAGCTTCAGGGTGATGACTAACGTTAAATATACTCCCCCACCAGGGTGGTGTGTGTGTGTGTGTGTGTGTGTGTGTGTGTGTGTGTGTGTGTGTGTGTGTGTGTGTGTGTGTGTGCGTGCGTGCGTGCGTGCGTGCGAGCGAGCGAGCGAGCGGGCGGGCGTGCGTGCGTGCGTGAGTGAGTGAGTGAGTGAGTGAGTGAGTGAGTGAGTGAGTGAGTGAGTGAGTTGCTCGGTGGTCTAATTCTTCCTGTAATGATCCATATGCTCTCAACTAATGGATGGACCAGCACAAACACACAAACACACACACACTGACATGCACACACACACTGACATGCACACACACACACACTGACATGCACACAAACACACAAACACTGACATGCACACACACACTCTGTTTGGTGGTGCGTAGAGAGTCCAGACAATGTGAGATAAATGGAGTTAATTAATTTCCAGGATTAGAAACGAGGAAGTTACAATTACCTCACGGCTATTAGAGAGAGGGAGGGAGGGAGGGGAGAGGGAGAGGGAGGGGGAGGGGAGGAGGGAGGGAGGGAGGGAGGGAGGGAGGGAGGGAGGGAGGGAGGGAGAAGATAGCGAGGAGAGAATAGAGCGAGGGAGGGAGGGAGGGCAGAAGAGAGGGAGGGAGGGAGGGGAGGGAGGGAGGGAGGGAGGGAGGGAGGGAGGGAGAAGGGAGGGAGGGAGGGAGGGGAGGGAGGGGAGAAGATAGAGGGAGGGAGGAATAGAGGAGGGAGGGAGGGAGGGAGGAGAGGGAGAGGGAGGAGAGGGGAGGGGAAGGAGAGGGGGAGGAGATGGGAGGGAGGGGAGGAAGAAGGAAGGAGGGAGGAGAGGAGAGAGGGAAGGAGAGGGAGGAGATGAGAGCGGGAGGAGAAAGGAAGAAGAGTAGGCAGGAGGGGAGAGGGAGGAGAGGGAGGAGAGGGAGGAGAAGAGTAGGCAGGAGGTGAGAGGGAGGAGAGGGAGGAGAAGAGTAAGCAGGAGAGGAGAGGGAGGAGAGGGAGGAGAGGGAGGAGAAGAGTAGGCAGGAGAGGAGAGGGAGGAGAGGGAGGAGAAGAGTAGGCAGGAGGGGAGGGGGGGGAGAGGGAGGAGAGGGAGGAGAGGAGAGGAGAAGAAGAGTAGGCAGGAGAGGAGAGGGAGGAGAGGGAGGAGAGGGAGGAGAGGGAGGAGAGGAGAGGAGAGGGAGGAGAGGGAGGAGAGGAGGGAGGGAGAGAGGGCAGGAGGGAGAGGGAGGAGAGGGAGGGAGGGGAGGAGGAGGAGAGGGGCAGGAGAGGGAGGAGAGGAGAGGAGAAGAAGAGTAGGCAGGAGAGGAGAGGGAGAGGGAGGAGAGGGAGGAGAAGAGTAGGCAGGAGGGGAGACGGAGAATGAAGTCAAGTGTTTATTTAATGATTTGGTTTAACTGGTTAGAGGATATTACTATTTGCTTCCATAGCTTCTCACATCTCTGAATCCAGCACCAACCTACGTGTGTGTTTTTGTGTGTGTGTGGTTGTGTGTGTGTGTGTGTGTCACCGTGTGAGCCTACACGCTGAACAGGTTGTGTGTGTTTGTGTGTGTGTGGTTATGTGTGTGTGTGAGTGTGAGCCTACACGCTGAACAAATTCAGAAGTAGAGAGCGACGCCTACTCATGGACACTAAAAATACTGGAGTGAGTCGAGTCGTGGGAGAGGAGAGACAGAGAGAAAAGAGAGGGAGGGAGGGAGGGAAGTCTTGGGAGAGGAGAGACAGAGAGAAAAGAGAGGGAGGGAGGGAGGGAAGTCTTGGGAGAGGAGAGACAGAGAGAAAAGAGAGGGAGGGAGGGAGGGAAGTCTTGGGAGAGGAGAGACAGAGAGAAAAGAGAGGGAGGGAGGGAGGGAGGGAGGGAGGGAGGGAGGGAGGGAGGGAGGGAGGGAGGGAGGGAGGGAGGGAGGGAGTCGAGTCGTGGGAGAGGAGAGACAGAGAGAAAAGAGAGGGAGGGAAGGAGGAGAGAGAGATGGGGGTTATAGTGGAAGTGAGAGGAGAGACAGAGAGAAAAGAGAGGGAGGAAAGGAGGAGGGAGAGAGGGGGTTATAGTGGAGGTGAGAGGAGAGGAGCAAGAGGGGGGAGATGGATGTATGGAAGACCAAGAGCTAGACAGGGAGGGAGGGAGAGATGGGGAAGAGAGAGAGAGAGAGAGAGAGAGAGAGAGAGAGAGAGAGAGTATAGGGAAGGAGAAAGAGAGGGGGGAGAGAAAGAGAGGGAGGGAGAGAGAAATAGGGAGATAGGGCGGGTGAGAAAGAGAGAGAGGGAGAGAGTGTGTGAAAGCGAGAGAAGTGTTCTCTGGAGGAGGGCTCATCCAACACAGGACATCTATTCTCAGCATCCTATGGTCAACCCTCTCCCTCTGTGTGTGTGTGTGTGTGTGTGTGTGTGTGTGTGTGTGTGTGTGTGTGTGTGTGTGTGTGTGTGTGTGTGTGTGTGTGTGTGTGTGTGTGTGTGTGTGTGTGTGTGTGTGTGTGTGTGTGTGTGTGTGTGTGTTAGCGGTGTAGAATCAGTCTCCTGCTCGTCAGATTAAAATGCATAATATATTGTATTAATATCAAACCTGAGCCCAACAAGAGATTAGAGACTTGATCTGAGACCAGAGAGGAGGGAGGGAGAGAGGAAGAGGAGGGAGGGAGGGAGGGAAGGAGGAAGGGAGGGAGATATGAGGACAAGACTTTAGGAGAGGAGGGGCAGGAGAGGAGGAGGCAGGAGAGGGCAAGAGAGGAGAAGAGGAGGCAGGAGAGGAGAAGAGAGGAGGAGGCAGGAGAGGAGAGGAGAGGAGGAGGCAGGAGAGGGGAGGAGAGGAGAGGAGGGGCAGGAGAGGAGAGAGGAGAGGAGAGGAGAGGAGAGGAGAGGAGAGGAGAGGCGAGGCGAGGAGAGGAGAGGAGAGGAGGAGGCAGGAGAGGAGAGGAGAAGAGAGGAGCGGAGCGGAGAGGAGAGGAGAGAGAGGAGAGGAGAGAGGAGAGGAGAGGAGAGGAGAGGAGAGGAGAGGAGAGGAGAGGATGGATTGGTTGGGGGTTCCCACTGTTCCCATTGGTTGGTTGGAGGTTCCCACTGTTCCCATTGGGTGGTTGGGGGTTCCCATTGTTCCCATTGGGTGGTTGGAGGTTCCCATTGTTCCCATTGGGTGGTTGGAGGTTCCCACTGTTCCCATTGGTTGGTTGGGGGTTCCCACTGTTCCCATTGGGTGGTTGGGGGTTCCCACTGTTCCCATTGGGTGGTTGGGGGTTCCCACTGTTCCCATTGGGTGGTTGGGGGTTCCCACTGTTCCCATTGGTTGGTTGGAGGTTCCCACTGTTCCCATTGGTTGGTTGGAGGTTCCCACTGTTCCCATTGGGTAGTTGGGGGTTCTTAAAGTGTCTCTGTGTCTCTATCTACTCTCTCACACACACACACACACACACAGACACACACAAACACACGCGCACACAGAACCCCAGCCGGTTAGACTTCCACAGTGTGTGTGTGTGTGTGTGTGTGTGTGTGTGTGTGTGTGTGTGTGTGTGTGTGTGTGTGTGTGTGTGTGTGTGTGTGTGTGTGTGTGTGTGTGTGTGTGTGTGTGTGTGTGTGTGTGTGTGTGACTCAGAGCTCTTGCTGTGGTTGTTTTGTGGTGTTTGTGTTTGAGTCGTTTCGTCTATAACTTATGAGGCTCCAGGCGGAGGGAGAGACAGGCTGAGAGGCACTCAGGTCTCCCCAGGGAGGGAGCTTCAACACAGGGCACCTTCCTCTCACCACCCCCTCCTTTCTCAGAGCTCCTGGGTCTCACAGGCCAGACAGACAGACGGACAGACGGACGGACGGAGAGACGGAGAGACGGAGGGACGGAGGGAGAGACAGAGGGACGGAGAGACGGGGGGAGAGACAGAGGGACGGAGGGAGAGACAGAGGGACGGAGAGACGGGGGGAGAGACAGAGGGACGGAGGGAGAGACAGAGGGACGGAGGGAGAGACAGAGGGACGGAGAGACGGGGGGAGAGACAGAGGGACGGAGGGAGAGACAGAGGGACGGAGAGACGGGGAGAGACAGAGGACGGAGGGAGAGACAGAGGGACGGAGGGAGAGACAGAGGGACGGAGGGAGAGACAGAGGGACGGAGGGAGAGACAGAGGGACGGAGAGACGGGGGGACGGACGGAGGGAGAGACGGACGGACGGACGGACGGACAGAGAGACGGACGGAGGACGGACGGAGAGACGGAGGGACGGAGGGAGAGACAGAGGGACGGAGGGAGAGACAGAGGGACGGAGAGACGGGGGGACGGAGGGAGAGACAGAGGGACGGAGGGAGAGACAGAGGGACGGAGAGACGGAGGGAGAGACAGAGGGACGGAGGGAGAGACAGAGGGACGGAGAGACGGGGGGACGGAGGGAGAGACAGAGGGACGGAGGGAGAGACAGAGGGATGGAGAGACGGAGGGACGGAGAGACAGAGAGACGGACGGAGGACGGACGGAGAGACGGAGGGACGGAGGGAGAGACAGAGGGACGGAGGGAGAGACAGAGGGACGGAGAGACGGGGGGACGGAGGGAGAGACAGAGGGACGGACGGAGAGACGGAAGGAGGACGGACGGAGAGACGGAGGGACGGAGGGAGAGACAGAGGGACGGAGGGAGAGACAGAGGGACGGAGAGAGAGACAGAGGGACGGAGGGAGAGACAGAGGGACGGAGAGACGGGGGGACGGACGGGGGGACGGACGGAGGGAGCGACGGACGGACGGACGGACAGAGAGACGGAGGGAGAGACAGAGGGACGGAGGGAGAGACAGAGGGACGGAGAGACGGAGGGACGGGGGGACGGAGAGACGGACGGACGGAGGGAGAGACAGAGGGACGGAGGGAGAGACAGAGGGACGGAGTGAGAGACAGAGGGACGGAGAGACGGAGGGACGGGGGGACGGAGAGACGGACGGACGGACAGAGAGACGGAGGGACGGGGGGACGGAGAGACGGGGGGACGGAGGGAGAGACAGAGGGACGGAGGGAGAGACAGAGGGACGGAGAGACGGGGGGACGGAGGGAGAGACAGAGGGACGGAGGGAGAGACAGAGGGACGGAGAGACGGGGGGACGGACGGAGGGAGAGACGGACGGACGGACGGACAGAGAGACGGAGGGACGGAGGGAGAGACAGAGGGACGGAGGGAGAGACAGAGAGACGGAGGGACGGACAGATGGAGAGACGGAGGGACGGAGGGAGAGACAGAGGGATGGAGGGATGGAGGGAGAGACAGACAGACGGACGGACGGAGAGACGGACGGACGGACGGACGGAGGGACGGGGAGACGTTGGAAGACAAGTCATTATTATTACAAGTCATTATTATTAATCCGTTACCAGAAGTTGGAAGACAAGTCATTATTATTAATCCGTTACCAGAAGTTGGAAGACAAGTCATTATTATTATTATTATTAATCTGTTACCAGACGTTGGAAGACAAGTCATTATTATTAATCCGTTACCAGACGTTGGAAGACAAGTCATTATTATTAATCCGTTACCAGACGTTGGAAGACAAGTCATTATTATTAATCCGTTACCAGACGTTGGAAGACAAGTCATTATTATTATTATTATTAATCCGTTACCAGACGTTGGAAGACAAGTCATTATTATTATTATTATTAATCCGTTACCAGACGTTGGAAGACAAGTCATTATTATTATTATTAATCCGTTACCAGACGTTGGAAGACAAGTCATTATTATTAATCCGTTACCAGACGTTGGAAGACAAGTCATTATTATTATTATTATTAATCCGTTACCAAACGTTGGAAGACAAGTCATTATTATTATTATTATTAATCCGTTACCAGACGTTGGAAGACAAGTCATTATTATTAATCTGTTACCAGACGTTACAGCAGCAAGATTTGTGTCCTGTTGCCACAAGAAAAGGGCAACCAGTGAAGAACAAACACCATTGTAAATACAACCCATATTTATGCTTATTTATTTTCCCTTGTGTACTTTAACCATTTGTACATTGTTACAACATTGTATATATATATATATATATATATATGACATTTGTAATGTCTTTATTGTTTTGAAACTTCTGTATGTGTAATGTTTACTGTTAATTTTTATTGTTTATTTCACTTTTGTATATTATCTACCTCACTTGCTTTGGCAATGTTAACACATGTTTCCCATGCCAATAAAGCCCTTGAATTCAATTGAGAGAGAGAGACAGTAGAGACAGTAGAGTGAGAGAGAGAGACAGTAGAGACAGTAGAGAGAGAGAGAGAGACAGTAGAGACAGTAGAGAGAGAGAGAGAGAGAGAGAGAGAGAGACAGTAGAG
>NC_088410.1:6841854-6850681 GCF_034236695.1 Oncorhynchus nerka
TGTAACTCCTCAGTAGAGTAACAGTTCATCATCAAGCCCCAGTGTAACTCCTCAGTAGAGTAACAGGTCATCATCAAGCCCCAGTGTAACTCAGTAGAGTAACAGTTCATCATCAAGCCCCAGTGTAACTCAGTAGAGTAACAGTTCATCATCAAGCCCCAGTGTAACTCAGTAGAGTAACAGTTCATCATCAAGCCCCAGTGTAACTCAGTAGAGTAACAGTTCATCATCAAGCCCCAGTGTTTCTCCTCAGTAGAGTAACAGTTCATCATCAAGCCCCAGTGTAACTCTCAGTAGAGTAACAGTTCATCATCAAGCCCCAGTGTAACTCCTCAGTAGAGTAACAGGTCATCATCAAGGCAGTGTAACTCCTCAGTAGAGTAACAGTTCATCATCAAGCCCCAGTGTAACTCCTCAGTAGAGTAACAGGTCATCATCAAGCCCCAGTGTAACTCCTCAGTAGAGTAACAGGTCATCATCAAGCCCCAGTGTAACTCCTCAGTAGAGTAACAGTTCATCATCAAGCCCCAGTGTAACTCAGTAGAGTAACAGTTCATCATCAAGCCCCAGTGTAACTCCTCAGTAGAGTAACAGTTCATCATCAAGCCCCAGTGTAACTCCTCAGTAGAGTAACAGTTCATCATCAAGCCCCAGTGTTTCTCCTCAGTAGAGTAACAGTTCATCATCAAGCCCCAGTGTTTCTCCTCAGTAGAGTAACAGTTCATCATCAAGCCCCAGTGTAACTCCTCAGTAGAGTAACAGTTCATCATCAAGCCCCAGTGTAACTCCTCAGTAGAGTAACAGGTCATCATCAAGCCCCAGTGTTTCTCCTCAGTAGAGTAACAGTTCATCATCAAGCCCCAGTGTTTCTCCTCAGTAGAGTAACAGTTCATCATCAAGCCCCAGTGTTTCTCCTCAGTAGAGTGTCAAGCCCAGTGTTTCTCCTCAGTAGAGTAACAGTTCATCATCAAGCCCCAGTGTTTCTCCTCAGTAGAGTAACAGTTCATCATCAAGCCCCAGTGTTTCTCCTCAGTAGAGTAACAGTTCATCATCAAGCCCCAGTGTTTCTCCTCAGTAGAGTAACAGTTCATCATCAAGCCCCAGTGTTTCTCCTCAGTAGAGTAACAGTTCATCATCAAGCCCCAGTGTTTCTCCTCAGTAGAGTAACAGTTCATTATCAAGCCCCAGTGTAACTCAGTAGAGTAACAGTTCATCATCAAGCCCCAGTGTTTCTCCTCAGTAGAGTAACAGTTCATCATCAAGCCCCAGTGTAACTCAGTAGAGTAACAGTTCATCATCAAGCCCCAGTGTTTCTCCTCAGTAGAGTAACAGTTCATTATCAAGCCCCAGTGTTTCTCCTCAGTAGAGTAACAGTTCATTATCAAGCCCCAGTGTAACAGTTCATTATCAAGCCCCCTCAGTAGAGTAACAGTTCATCATCAAGCCCCAGTGTAACTCCTCAGTAGAGTAACAGTTCATCATCAAGCCCCAGTGTCTCCTCAGTAGAGTAACAGTTCATCATCAAGCCCCAGTGTTTCTCCTCAGTAGAGTAACAGTTCATCATCAAGCCCCAGTGTTTCTCCTCAGTAGAGTAACAGTTCATTATCAAGCCCCAGTGTTCTCCTCAGTAGAGTAACAGTTCATCATCAAGCTCCCAGTGTAACTCAGTAGAGAGTTCATCATCAAGCCCCAGTGTTTCTCCCTCAGTAGAGTAACAGTTCATATCAAGCCCCAGTGTAACTCCTCAGTAGAGTAACAGTTCATCATCAAGCCCCAGTGTAACTCCTCAGTAGAGTAACAGTCATTATCAAGCCCCAGAGTAACAGTTCATCATCAAGCCCCCCAGTGTAACAATCATCCTCAGTAGAGTAACAGTTCATCATCAAGCCCCAGTGTAACTCCTCAGTAGAGTAACAGTTCATCATCAAGCCCCAGTGTTTCTCCTCAGTAGAGTAACAGTTCATCATCAAGCCCCAGTGTTTCTCCTCAGTAGAGTAACAGTTCATCATCAAGCCCCAGTGTTTCTCCTCAGTAGAGTAACAGTTCATCATCAAAGTGTTTCTCCTCAGTAGAGTAACAGTTCATCATCAAGCCCCAGTGTAACTCCTCAGTAGAGTAACAGTTCATCATCAAACTGTGTTTCTCCTCAGTAGAGTAACAGTTCATCATCAAGCCCCAGTGTTTCTCCTCAGTAGAGTAACAGTTCATCATCAAGCCCCAGTGTTTCTCCTCAGTAGAGTAACAGTTCATTATCAAGCCCCAGTGTTTCTCCTCAGTAGAGTAACAGTTCATCATCAAGCCCCAGTGTAACTCAGTAGAGTAACAGGTCATCATCAAGCCCCAGTGTAACTCCTCAGTAGAGTAACAGTTCATCATCAAGCCCCAGTGTTTCTCCTCAGTAGAGTAACAGTTCATCATCAAGCCCCAGTGTTTCTCCTCAGTAGAGTAACAGTTCATTATCAAGCCCCAGTGTAACTCAGTAGAGTAACAGTTCATTATCAAGCCCCAGTGTAGAGTAACAGTAGAGTTCATCATCAAGCCCCAGTGTAACTCCTCAGTAGAGTAACAGTTCATCATCAAGCCCCAGTGTAACTCCTCAGTAGAGTAACAGTTTTCATCATCAAGCCCCAGTGTAACTCCTCAGTAGAGTAACAGTTCATCATCAAGCCCCCAGTGTAACTCCTCAGTAGAGTAACAGTTCATCATCAAGCCCCAGTGTAACTCCTCAGTAGAGTAACAGTTCATCATCAAGCCCCAGTGTAACTCCTCAGTAGAGTAACAGTTCATCATCAAGCCCCAGTGTAACTCCTCAGTAGAGTAACAGTTCATCATCAAGCCCCAGTGTTTCTCCTCAGTAGAGTAACAGTTCATCATCAAGCCCCAGTGTAACTCAGTAGAGTAACAGTTCATCATCAAGCCCCAGTGTAACTCCTCAGTAGAGTAACAGTTCATCATCAAGCCCCAGTGTTTCTCCTCAGTAGAGTAACAGTTCATCATCAAGCCCCAGTGTTTCTCCTCAGTAGAGTGACAGTTCATCATCAAGCCCCAGTGTAACTCAGTAGAGTAACAGGTCATCATCAAGCCCCAGTGTAACTCCTCAGTAGAGTAACAGTTCATCATCAAGCCCCAGTGTTTCTCCTCAGTAGAGTGACAGTTCATCATCAAGCCCCAGTGTAACTCCTCAGTAGAGTAACAGTTCATCATCAAGCCCCAGTGTAACTCAGTAGAGTAACAGTTCATCATCAAGCCCCAGTGTAACTCAGTAGAGTAACAGTTCATCATCAAGCCCCAGTGTAACTCCTCAGTAGAGTAACAGTTCATCATCAAGCCCCAGTGTAACTCCTCAGTAGAGTAACAGTTCATCATCAAGCCCCAGTGTAACTCAGTAGAGTAACAGTTCATCATCAAGCCCCAGTGTTTCTCCTCAGTAGAGTAACAGTTCATTATCAAGCCCCAGTGTAACTCTCAGTAGAGTGTAACTCAGTTCAGTTCATTATCAAGCCCCAGTGTAACTCCTCAGTAGAGTAACAGTTCATCATCAAGCCCCAGTGTTTCTCCTCAGTAGAGTAACAGTTCATCATCAAGTTTCCCTCAGTAGAGTAGTTCATCATCAAGCCCCAGTGTAACTCAGTAGAGTAACAGGTCATCATCAAGCCCCAGTGTAACTCAGTAGAGTAACAGTTCATCATCAAGCCCCAGTGTTTCTCCTCAGTAGAGTAACAGTTCATCATCAAGTGTTTCTCCCAGTGTAACTCCTCAGTAGAGTAACAGTTCATCATCAAGTTTCTCCCAGTGTAACTCAGTAGAGTAACAGGTCATCATCAAGCCCCAGTGTAACTCCTCAGTAGAGTAACAGTTCATCATCAAGCCATAAAGTGTAACAGTGAACAAATACCCCATAATAGTGTAACTCAGTAGAGTAACAGTTTAGAAATGCAAATCTGCGTAATTCCAAAAAGAGTAACAGTTTAATAAGTATTCAGACCCTTTAGTAGAGTAACAATTCATCATCAAGTGTAACTAGAGAGAGTAACAGTGTACACAAGAGAGTGTAAGCAGAGAGTACACAGGAGATCAGAAGCAGAGTGTACACTAGAGAGAGAGAGAGCAGAGTGTACACAAGCCCCAGAGATTCCTCAGAGAGAGCACAGTGTACAGAGAGCAGAAAGTGAACAGCAGCAAGTACACTAATAAAAAGAGCAAAACAGGTGTACACTTAGAAAGCAAATTTATTACAAAAACAAAAAAGCTTATTTACATAAGTAGAGAGCCCTTTGACACTAGAGAGAGAGGGAGAGTACACTAGAGAGAGAGAGCAGAGTGTACACTAGAGAGAGAGAGAGCAGAGTGTACACTAGAGAGAGAGAGAGAGAGAGTACACTAGAGAGAGAGAGAGAGAGTACACTAGAGAGAGAGAGAGCAGAGTGTACACTAGAGAGAGAGAGAGAGTACAGAGTGTACACTAGAGAGAGAGAGACAGAGCATACCAGAGAGAGAGCAGAGTGTACACTAGAGAGAGAGAGAGAGAGAGAGAGTGTACACTAGAGAGAGAGAGAGTACACTAGAGAGAGAGTGTACAGTAGAGAGAGAGAGTGTACACTAGAGAGAGAGAGAGAGAGTACACTAGAGAGAGAGAGTGTACACTAGAGAGAGAGCACAGAGTGTACACTAGAGAGAGCACATAGAGTGTACACGAGAGAGAGAGAGAGAGAGAGCAGAGTGTACACTAGAGAGAAACTGACTATAACAGGTGTCCCTGGGTCAGTTATCTAGAGGTCAGGGTCAGTTGGTGTTAAAGGAAGAGCGGAAGTCCCTCTCCCAGTTCCTGTCCTTCTCCTCCCTCCTGCTCTCCTCCTTCATCCCCCTCTCCCCCCGACCCTCCTTCCCCGTCCGTCTGACTGCCTGCGGGTCTTTGGGTTGGAAGTGTGTGACCTTGGGTCGGGGTGTGGGTCCGTACCCCAGGCCTCTACTGTCCCTCTTCAGGACGGTCCGGACCGGCTGTTTGTGACCCTCCCCTTCGGGCCCCAGCCCCCCTCCAGGGGTCCACCCAGAGCGCAGCATCATCTGGTAGGCGGGGGTGGAGGTGGGAGGCAGTGTGGGGAGGTGGGGGCAGGGGCGGGAGAGAGAGAATAGGTGGAGGGTGAGGAGGTGTGTCTCGGAGGAAAGGAGTGATGGACACTGCAGACTGGACACCACTGGGTTTGATTCTGGGGTGGACTGGTTCTGATGGGTCTGGACTGCTGCCACCGCTGGGGGAAACTGGGGGGTTGGCAGAGGGGAGAGAGGGGTGGGTGGGGGGAGAGGAGCAACAAGGGAGGAGAAAAATGAGTATCTCCTTGACAACAAACCTTCAATCACATGTCTTATTTCTACACTAGGACAGGAGAGCCTCAGATACTGCAGGACGGTGTTCCAACTAGGCACCACACCTGACCAGGTCAGGGATTGTCTATATTCATCACACCTGACCAGGTCAGGGATTGTCTATATTCACCACACCTGACCAGGTCAGGGATTGTCTATATTCACCACACCTGACCAGGTCAGGGATTGTCTATATTCACCACACCTGACCAGGTCAGGGATTGTCTATATTCACCACACCTGACCAGGTCAGGGATTGTCTATATTCACCACCTGACCAGGTCAGGGATTGTCTATATTCACCACACCTGACCAGGTCAGGGATTGTCTATATTCACCACACCTGACCAGGTCAGGGATTGTCTATATTCACCACACCTGACCAGGTCAGGGATTGTCTATATTCACCACACCTGACCAGGTCAGGGATTGTCTATATTCACCACACCTGACCAGGTCTATATTCACCACACCTGACCAGGATTGTCTATATTCACCATACCCTGACCACGTCAGGATGGTCTATATTCACCACACCTGACCACCTGACCAGGCCAGGGATTGTCTATATTCATCACACCTGACCAGGTCAGGGATTGTCTATATTCACCACACCTGACCACCTGACCAGGTCAGGGATTGTCTATATTTCACCACCACCTATATTGACCACCTGACCAGGTCAGGGATTGTCTATATTCTCTGACCAGGTCAGGGATTGTCTATATTCACCACACCTGACCAGGTCAGGGATTGTCTATATTCACCACACCTGACCAGGTCAGGGATGGTCTATATTCACCACACCTGACCAGGTCAAGGATTGTCTATATTCACCAACCTGACCAGGTCAAGGATTGTCTATATTCACCACACCTGACCTGTCTATATTCACCACCTGACCAGGTCAGGATGGTCTATATTCACCACACTGACCCAGGGATGGACCACCTGACCACCTGACCAGGATGGCTCTATATTCACCACACCTGACCACCTGACCAGGTCAGGGATTGTCTATATTCACCACACCTGACCAGGTCATGATTTTGTCTATATTCACCAACCTGACCAGGTCAAGGATTATCTATATTCACCACCTGACCCGACCGGGTCAGGGATGGTCTATATTCACCACACCTGACCAGGTCAGGGATTGTCTATATTCACCACACCTGACCACCTGACCAGGTCAGGGATTGTCTATATTCACCACACCTGACCAGGTCAGGGATTGTCTATATTCACCACACCTGACCAGGTCAGGGATTGTCTATATTCACCACACCTGACCACCTGATCAGGTCAGGGTTTGTCTATATTCACCTGCAATGGTTGTGTTGACCCCTCTGTCTCCCAGTCAGTCACTAACCTGTGGTCCTGGTGGTCCTGGGTCTCTCTCCTGTAATGGTTGTGTTGACCTCTCTGTCTCCCAGTCAGTCACTAACCTGTGGTCCTGCCTCTCTCTCCTGTAATGGTTGTGTTGACCCCTCTGTCTCCCAGTCAGTCACTAACCTGTGGTCCTGGGTCTCTCTCCTGTAATGGTTGTGTTGACCTCTCTGTCTCCCAGTCAGTCACTAACCTGTGGTCCTGGTGGTCCTGCCTCTCTCTCCTGTAATGGTTGTGTTGACCCCTCTGTCTCCCAGTCAGTCACTAACCTGTGGTCCTGGTAGTCCTGGGTCTCTCTCCTGTAATGGTTGTATTTGACCCCTCTGTCTCCCAGTCAGTCACAACCTGTGGTCCTGGTGGCCTGGGTCTCTCTCCTGTAATGGTTGTGTTGACCCTCTGTCTCCCAGTCAGTCACTAACCTGTGGTCCTGGTGGTCCTGGGTCTCTCTCCTGTAATGGTTGTGCTGACCCCTCCTGTCTCCCAGTCACTAACCTGTGGTCCCTGCCTGGGTCTCTCTCCTGTAATGGTTGTGTTGACCCCTCTGTCTCCCAGTCAGTCACTAACCTGTGGTCCTGGTCCTCTCTCTCCTGTAATGGTTGTGTTGAACCCTCTGTCTCCCAGTCAGTCACTAACCTGTGGTCCTGGTGGTCCTGGGTCTCTCTCCTGTAATGGTTGTGTTGACCCTCTGTCTCCCAGTCAGTCACTAACCTGTGGTCCTGGTGGTCCTGGGTCTCTCTCCTGTAATGGTTGTGTTGACTCCTCTGTCTCCCAGTCAGTCACTAACCTGTGGTCCTGGTGGTCTGGGTCTCTCTCCTGTAATGGTTGTGTTGGGACTTCTCTGTCTCCCAGTCCCAGTCACTAACCTGTGGTCCTGCCTCTCTCTCCTGTAATGGTTGTGTTGAACCCCTCTGTCTCCCAGGTCGGTCACCAACCTGTGGTCCTGCCTCTCTCCTGTAATGGTTGGTTGACCCTCTGTCTCCCAGGCCGGTCAGAGTCCTGCGGCGACCGTAGTGGTCCAGTTCCTCAGGACCCCACTGTGCCCCGCCATCCCAGCCAGCTCCCTGGCGTCCCGCCCCTGCGTGTCGACCACGCCCACCTCCACGCCGCCCCCTGCTGGAGGAGGAGCCTCGGCACCCCGCTGCCCTGCCGCCGCTGCATCACACCTGTCCACCACCAGCTGTCCTGGAGAAGTAACGAGAAGGAGGTTCGTTGGGGGCAACAGGAAGGAGGTTTTGGGGGCAACAGGAAGGGAGGTTAATGGGGGGCAACAGGGAAGGAGGTTCGTTGGGGGAAACAGGAAGGAGGTTCATTGGGGGCAACAGGAAGGAGGTTTGTTCTAGCAACGGGAAGGAGGTTCAATGGGGGCAGCAGGAAGGAGGTTATTCGTTGGGGCAGCAGGAAGGAGGTTCATTGGGGCAACAGGAAGGAGGTTCATTGGGGGGCAACAGGAAGGAGAATTCCGTTCTAACACTAACCCAGGAAGGAGGGTTCATTGGGGGCAACAGGAAGGAGGTTTGTTCTAACGCAGCAGGAAGGAGGTTCAATGGGGGCAGGAAGGAGGTTCGTTGGGGCAACAGGAAGGAGGTTCATTGGGGCAACAGGAAGGAGGTTCATTGGGGGCAACAGGAAGGAGGTTCGTTGGGGCAACAGGAAGGAGGTTCAATGGGGGCAACAGGAAGGAGGTTCGTTGGGGGAAACAGGAAGGAGGTTCATTGGGGGCAACAGGAAGGAGGTTTGTTCTAACGCAACAGGAAGGAGGTTCAATGGGGGCAACAGGAAGGAGGTTCGTTGGGGCAACAGGAAGGAGGTTCATTGGGGCAACAGGAAGGAGGTTCATTGGGGGCAATAGGAAGGAGGTTTGTTCTAACTTGCCAACAGGAAGGAGGTTCAATGGGGGCAACAGGAAGGAGGTTCGTTGGGGCAACAGGAAGGAGGTTCATTGGGGCAACAGGAAGGAGGTTCATTGGGGGCAACAGGAAGGAGGTTTGTTCTAACGCAACAGGAAGGAGGTTCAATGGGGGCAACAGGAAGGAGGTTCGTTGGGGCAACAGGAAGGAGGTTCATTGGGGCAACA
>NC_088410.1:6851181-6896181 GCF_034236695.1 Oncorhynchus nerka
ACCCCATCCGTGACACACAACATTGCTTCTTTTCTCCCTTGCATGGCCCTACATGAAAGAAAAAACCCCGAAATAAAGCAGAACATGTGATAGCTTGCGCAAACAAACTCAAAAAAGATGGCAGTGGTGGGATTTGAACCCACGCCCTTTATTTGTCCGGTGTTCTTACTCTAGTATGACAATTGGGTACTTTTTCCACTACTGTTTAACATTGAGCTCAATTTTGTTTTTACTACATAAACCTCTTGACTCTGTAATTGGCAGTGTAGAAATCCCCCACCATGTACCCTACATTATTGTCCTACATGACATTTTATTCAAACTTAAAATGAATAGACAATCAACAATGTTTGAATTTTGTTTTTTCCACAACAATGTTGCAGACAATCAACATTGTACGGTTTTAACATGGAGCACAACATTACAAGAATTTGTTCTTCACTGACTTGCCTAGTTAAATAAAGGTAAATATAATTGTTACGCTGTTTAGGAGCTGTTGTTTTTATGTTATCTGTTTAAGTGAATGAATATCGATTTGCCTTAAATGTTTATGCAGATGTACATTTTACATTTTCACTGCACTAATCAATCAACGCGTTCTTACCTTTGTACGTTTCCGTATAATATCACACTTCAATTAAATAAATAAATAAATAAATGTGTTGTCTTATAAACATGTTCCTCAACTGCGTTACCCACTCCAGTCAACAGGTGGCGATGTGAGTCTCAGGTGATGCTGTCAGAGTGTGACGTATAATCTAGTGGACAGGAGGACGCCTCTTCAACAATAACAAGTATCGTCAGCCAGCTTCGTAGCCAATATAGGCTAAAACATTAAATCTCTTTAGTCTGTTTTGGTATATATTATTCAGTGTATTTTAAACATACTTCTGTCGTATCTATTTACGTTGTTTGTTGGGTAGCTGGCTTGCTAAGTTAGCAGTAGCACTAGGCTGTTTGCTAATGCTAACTATCTAGCTAGTTAACATCCCCGACCATGAACTCACTAAACTACTACCCCCGTGTTAAAGAAGAGGAGGTCTGCTGGACGGAGAAAGAGGGTCTCGTGAAAGAGGAAAAGGAAGAGGAGGCTGTAACAGTAAAAGAAGAAGTAGAGGGTGAGGCTGTTACAGTGAAAGAAGTTACAGTGACGGAAGAGGTTACAGTGAAAGAGGAAGTTATAGTGACAGAAGAGCAAGAAGTTACAGTGGAAGAGTTTACAGTGAAAGAAGAAGAAGAAGCTTTCAGCGTGAAAGAGGAGGATGCTGTTTTTGGAGTGGAGGAGGAGGAGGGGGAGATTACTGTGACGTTGAAAGAGGAGGAGGAGGATACGGGAGATCTGATTAATACTAGTAAGTAACGTTACTGTTTTAGAAACAGGGGCACAAACTCTTAAATCATTGGAGATTGTTAGGTCACATGGTTGAAGAGCTATAGAAAGTTTCAAATATTTATCTTAAAACATGAAAGTGATTTATGGGAAAACCTACCCTGAAGTTGGTTTGAGGTGTTTCAGCCACATTGTGAAGCTATTAAAGTTATTCTTTAAAAAAAAAGTATATTTAAATATATATATATATCATTTAAATACATATATATATATATATTCTACAAATGTTGCTAAAATGCTATAAGAAAACCAAAGGGTGTGCAACTTGCTTACTTATATAAGGAATAATGAACAGTAGAAATAAGGCTGGTAGGTCACGTGGTTGAAGAGCTATAGACATTTAAAATATATATATATTTATATAAATTGTGTAAGTTATTTATGGGAAAACCAAAGGGTGTGTAATACGTGTCCCTACCCTGTGAATAATCCAACGTTGGTTTGGGGTGTCTAGGTCACATGGTCAAGTAGAGACCCAGAGCACGAAAATGGTATATCATACGCTGCAGTTGAGGAACTATGGCAAATTAATTCTGCTTTGAAAGTCGATAAACATCTGACCCCACTTTTGAGAAAATGGCCCCTTGACTGTTTTGGTTCACCTACTGGAGAGCTCGTATTTGTCTACACCCATTCAGCATCGTTCACACCCTCTTAAGCCTTAGCCCCACCCATCTCTTTAAGGAGTCACATGTGAGGCCATGTGCTAAACAGAGGGAGTAGTGTAGTAAACAGCCAAAGATTCCAAGACTAAAGGCTGGTTTATACTAGGTCTATCGACATGTCTGTAGACAGTTGTCGCAGTGACATCATGAACATTCTATTGTCGTCTGACATCATGAACATTCTATTGTCGTCTGACATCATGAACGTTCTATTGTCGTCTGACATCATGAACGTTCTATTGTCGTCTGACATCATGAACATTCTATTGTCGTCTGACATCATGAACGTTCTATTGTCGTCTGACATCATGAACGTTCTATTGTCGTCTGACATCAAACTTGTCGTTGTCGTTATAAAAAAGTATAAACACAAAAACGTCTGCATGACATCATCAGCCTGCTGGTCCAAAATAGCATAACTGGTGTATTTTAACACCAATAAACCCATCTGTTTAAACATGTATTTAGTATATTTCAATCTGTCAAACCAGGCGACTAAATCAAACTTTCTAAACAATGTTTTGGTTTGTTTCTAGTTTGTTAACTGGCTATCTAACAATAAGTTAACTGTCTATCTAACAATAAGTTACCTGTCTATCTAACAATAAGTTACCTGTCTATCTAACAATAAGTTACCTGTCTATCTAACAATAAGTTACCTGTCTATCTAACAATAAGTTACCTGTCTATCTAACAATAAGTTACCTGTCTATCTAACAATAAGTTGGCTGTCTATCTAACAATAAGTTGGCTGTCTATCTAACAATAAGTTACCTGTCTATCTAACAATAAGTTACCTGTCTATCTAACAATAAGTTACCTGTCTATCTAACAATAAGTTACCTGTCTATCTAACAATAAGTTACCTGTCTATCTAACAATAAGTTGGCTGTCTATCTAACAATAAGTTGGCTGTTACCTGTCTATCTAACAACGTTACCTGTCTATCTAACAATAAGTTACCTGTCTATCTAACAATAAGTTGGCTGTCTATCTAACAATAAGTTGGCTGTCTATCTAACAATAAGTTACCTGTCTATCTAACAATAAGTTACCTGTCTATCTAACAATAAGTTGGTTGTCTATCTAACAATAAGTTACCGGTCTATCTAACAATAAGTTACCTGTCTATCTAACAATAAGTTGGCTGTCTATCTAACAATAAGTTACCTGTCTATCTAAAAATAAGTTACCTGTCTATCTAACAATAAGTTACCTGTCTATCTAACAATAAGTTACCGGTCTATCTAACAATAAGTTACCTGTCTATCTAACAATAAGTTGGCTGTCTATCTAACAATAAGTTACCTGTCTATCTAACAATAAGTTGGCTGTCTATCTAACAATAAGTTACCTGTCTGTCTAACAATAAGTTACCTGTCTATCTAACAATAAGTTACCTGTCTATCTAACAATAAGTTACCTGTCTATCTAACAATAAGTTACCTGTCTATCTAACAATAAGTTGGCTGTCTATCTAACAATACGTTACCTGTCTATCTAACAATACGTTACCTGTCTATCTAACAATAAGTTACCTGTCTATCTAACAATAAGTTACCTGTCTATCTAACAATAAGTTGGCTGGCTATCTAACAATAAGTTACCTGTCTATCTAACAATAAGTTACCTGTCTATCTAACAATAAGTTACCTGTCTATCTAACAATAAGTTACCTGTCTATCTAACAATAAGTTACCTGTCTATCTAACAATAAGTTACCTGTCTATCTAACAATAAGTTGGCTGTCTATCTAACAATAAGTTACCTGTCTATCTAACAATAAGTTACCTGTCTATCTAACAATAAGTTACCTGTCTATCTAACAATAAGTTGGCTGTCTATCTAACAATAAGTTGGCTGTCTATCTAACAATAAGTTACCGGTCTATCTAACAATAAGTTACCTGTCTATTTAACAATAAGTTGGCTGTCTAACAATAAGTTACCTGTCTATCTAACAATAAGTTGGCTGTCTATCTAACAATAAGTTACCTGTCTATCTAACAATAAGTTACCTGTCTATCTAACAATAAGTTGGCTGTCTAACAATAAGTTACCTGTCTATCTAACAATAAGTTACCTGTCTATCTAACAATAAGTTGGCTGTCTAACAATAAGTTACCTGTCTATCTAACAATAAGTTACCTGTCTATCTAACAATAAGTTGGCTGTCTATCTAACAATAAGTTACCTGTCTATCTAACAATAAGTTACCTGTCTATCTAACAATAAGTTACCTGTCTATCTAACAATAAGTTACCTGTCTATCTAACAATAAGTTACCTGTCTATCTAACAATAAGTTACCCGTCTATCTAACAATAAGTTGGCTGTCTAGCCAGTTCAAATAATGACCATATTATATAGCTGACCACGTCTTCACTTTAGCTCATTTGAATGAATTATTACAGGAAAATTTACTCGCAAAACAAGAACATTATTTGCAAGTTATCTACAAGAGAATGGCGAGCTAATTACAGTCATTGTGATTATGACTAAATAAAAGCAGAGCATTCTACTGTAGAATTTTAGAACTTGGACACTGTCTCGTTGGCCTGACATTCTACTGTAGAATTTTAGAACTTGGACACTGTCTCGTTGGCCTAACATTCTACTGTAGAATTTTAGAACTTGGACACTGTCTCGTTGGCCTGACATTCTACTGTAGAATTTTAGAACTTGGACACTGTCTCGTTGGCCTGACATTCTACTGTAGAATTTTAGAACTTGGACACTGTCTCGTTGGCCTGACATTCTACTGTAGAATTTTAGAACTTGGACACTGTCTCGTTGGCCTGACATTCTACTGTAGAATTTTAGAACTTGGACACTGTCTCGTTGGCCTGACGTTATATCGTAATTTGACTTTGGTGCAGGTCATGTTGTTGTTCGTGTTACCGTCTCTGGTAAACACACACTCTATCAAATCAAATACAAGTGTATTTGTCATATGCACAGGACACAGAAGATGTAATTGCTGCAGTGAAATTGTTACTTGCATAGTGGAGTCATTTGTTTTAGATTGTGATCCATAATCACAACTCATAATGTTACAACCCTGCAAGAATCTACAGGTAACTAAAAGTGAAACAACTAACGAGGTTCAATCTTAGCTTGCGGCTGTGAGATACGAATAATATTTCTACACAGATCATACACGTAAAGCTGACAGTAAGCTTTTAACTTGCAATGAAAACAACTTTCAGACACAATTAGAAACGTATAATATCTGAAAATGTAGCTAGCTAGAGTCCAAAGACCAAATTTGGAGTGAATCTGACTTAGTTTATTGAGAAGTAGATTTTGTTTAATGATTTATTTTACATTTTTAGCACTAAATAAAAGTAAATTGTTAATAATTTCCGTCCGTTTTGTTTTGTAAGAATTCAAAGCCAAACTTAACGTGGTTCATCATGATAATGGCTTGGATGACCCTAAAATATTTCAAGTTGATAGGCCCTGTAGAGTGGATATAAATGATAGGCCCTTGTAGAGTGGATATAAATGATAGGCCCTTGTAGAGTGGATATAAATGACAGGCCCTTGTAGAGTGGATATAAATGATAGGCCCTTGTAGAGTGGATATACATGATAGGCCCTTGTAGAGTGGATATACATGACAGGCCCTTGTAGAGTGGATATAAATGACAGGCCCTTGTAGAGTGGATATAAATGATAGGCCCTTGTAGAGTGGATATAAATGATAGGCCCTTGTAGAGTGGATATAAATGATAGGCCCTTGTAGAGTGGATATAAATGGTAGGCCCTTGTAGAGTGGATATAAATGATAGGCCCTTGTAGAGTGGATATAAATGATAGGCCCTTGTAGAGTGGATATAAATGATAGGCCCTTGATAGGCCCTTGTAGAGTGGATATAAATGATAGGCCCTTGTAGAGTGGATATAAATGGTAGGCCCTTGTAGAGTGGATATAAATGATAGGCCCTTGTAGAGTGGATATAAATGATAGGCCCTTGATAGGCCCTTGTAGAGTGGATATAAATGGTAGGCCCTTGATAGGCCCTTGTAGAGTGGATATAAATGATAGGCCCTTGTAGAGTGGATATAAATGATAGGCCCTTGTAGAGTGGATATAAATGATAGGCCCTTGTAGAGTGGATATAAATGATAGGCCCTTGTAGAGTGGATATAAATGATAGGCCCTTGTAGAGTGGATATAAATGATAGGCCCTTGTAGAGTGGATATATATAGGCCCTTGAGTGGGCCCTTGTAGAGTGGATATAAATGATAGGCCCTTGATATAAATTATAGGTGTAGAGTGGATATAAATGATAGGCCCTTGTAGAGTGGATATAAATGATAGGCCCTTGTAGAGTGGATATAAATGATAGGCCCTTGTAGAGTGGATATAAATGATAGGCCCTTGTAGAGTGGATATAAATGATAGGCCCTTGTAGAGTGGATATAAATGATAGGCCCTTGTAGAGTGGATATAAATGATAGGCCCTTGTAGAGTGGATATAAATGACAGGCCCTTGTAGAGTGGATATAAATGATAGGCCCTTGTAGAGTGGATATAAATGATAGGCCCTTGTAGAGTGGATATAAATGATAGGCCCTTGTAGAGTGGATATAAATGATAGGCCCTTGTAGAGTGGATATAAATGGTAGGCCCTTGTAGAGTGGATATAAATGATAGGCCCTTGTAGAGTGGATATAAAATGCCCTTGTAGGCCCTTGATAGGCCCTTGTAGAGTGGATATAAATGATAGGCCCTTGTAGAGTGGATATAAATGATAGGCCCTTGATAGAGCCCTTGGATATAAATGATAGGCCCTTGTAGAGTGGATATAAATGATAGGCCCTTGTAGAGTGGATATAAATGATAGGCCCTTGTAGAGTGGATATAAAAATGATAGGCCCTTGTAGAGTGGATATAAATGATAGGCCCTTGTAGAGTGGATATAAATGATAGGCCCTTGTAGAGTGGATATAAATGATAGGCCCTTGTAGAGTGGATATAAATGATAGGCCCTTGTAGAGTGGATATAAATGACAGGCCCTTGTAGAGTGGATATAAATGATAGGCCCTTGTAGAGTGGATATAAATGATAGGCCCTTGATAGGCCCTTGTAGAGTGGATATAAATGATAGGCCCTTGTAGAGTGGATATAAATGATAGGCCCTTGTAGAGTGGATATAAATGATAGGCCCTTGTAGAGTGGATATAAATGATAGGCCCTTGTAGAGTGGATATAAATGATAGGCCCTTGTAGAGTGGATATAAATGATAGGCCCTTGTAGAGTGGATATAAATGGTAGGCCCTTGTAGAGTGGATATAAATGATAGGCCCTTGTAGAGTGGATATAAATGATAGGCCCTTGTAGAGTGGATATAAATGATAGGCCCTTGTAGAGTGGATATAAATGGAGTGGATATAAATGATAGGCCCTTGTAGAGTGGATATAAATGATAGGCCCTTGTAGAGTGGATATAAATGATAGGCCCTTGTAGAGTGGATATAAATGATAGGCCCTTGTAGAGTGGATATAAATGATAGGCCCTTGTAGAGTGGATATAAATGATAGGCCCTTGTAGAGTGGATATAAATGATAGGCCCTTGTAGAGTGGATATAAATGATAGGCCCTTGTAGAGTGGATATAAATGATAGGCCCTTGTAGAGTGGATATAAATGATAGGCCCTTGTAGAGTGGATATAAATGATAGGCCCTTGTAGAGTGGATATATGATAGGCCCTTGTAGAGTGGATATAAATGATAGGCCCTTGTAGAGTGGATATAAATGATAGGCCCTTGTAGAGTGGATATAAATGATAGGCCCTTGTAGAGTGGATATAAATGATAGGCCCTTGTAGAGTGGATATAAATGATAGGCCCTTGTAGAGTGGATATAAATGATAGGCCCTTGTAGAGTGGATATAAATGATAGGCCCTTGTAGAGTGGATATAAATGATAGGCCCTTGTAGAGTGGATATAAATGATGATAGGCCCTTGTAGAGTGGATATAAATGATAGGCCCTTGTAGAGTGGATATAAATGATAGGCCCTTGTAGAGTGGATATAAATGATAGGCCCTTGTAGAGTGGATATAAATGATAGGCCCTTGTAGAGTGGATATAAATGATAGGCCCTTGTAGAGTGGATATAAATGATAGGCCCTTGTAGAGTGGATATAAATGATAGGCCCTTGTAGAGTGGATATAAATGATAGGCCCTTGTAGAGTGGATATAAATGATAGGCCCTTGTAGAGTGGATATAAATGATAGGCCCTTGTAGAGTGGATATAAATGATAGGCCCTTGTAGAGTGGATATAAATGATAGGCCCTTGTAGAGTGGATATAAATGATAGGCCCTTGTAGAGTGGATATAAATGATAGGCCCTTGTAGAGTGGATATAAATGATAGGCCCTTGTAGAGTGGATATAAATGATAGGCCCTTGTAGAGTGGATATAAATGATAGGCCCTTGTAGAGTGGATATAAATGATAGGCCCTTGTAGAGTGGATATAAATGATAGGCCCTTGTAGAGTGGATATAAATGATAGGCCCTTGTAGAGTGGATATAAATGATAGGCCCTTGTAGAGTGGATATAAATGGATATAAATGATAGGCCCTTAGGCCCTTGTAGAGTGGATATAAATGATAGGCCCTTGTAGAGTGGATATAAATGATAGGCCCTTGTAGGCCTTGTAGAGTGGATATAAATGATAGGCCCTTGTAGAGTGGATATAAATGATAGGCCCTTGTAGAGTGGATATAAAATAGGCCCTTGATAGGCCCTTGTAGAGTGGATATAAATGATAGGCCCTTGTAGAGTGGATATAAATGATAGGCCCTTGTAGAGTGGATATAAATGATAGGCCCTTGTAGAGTGGATATAAATGATAGGCCCTTGTAGAGTGGATATAAATGATAGGCCCTTGTAGAGTGGATATAAATGATAGGCCCTTGTAGAGTGGATATAAATGATAGGCCCTTGATAGGCCCTTGTAGAGTGGATATAAATGACAGGCCCTTGATAGGCCCTTGTAGAGTGGATATAAATGATAGGCCCTTGATAGGCCCTTGTAGAGTGGATATAAATGATAGGCCCTTGTAGAGTGGATATAAATGATAGGCCCTTGTAGAGTGGATATAAATGATAGGCCCTTGTAGAGTGGATATAAATGATAGGCCCTTGTAGAGTGGATATAAATGATAGGCCCTTGTAGAGTGGATATAAATGATAGGCCCTTGTAGAGTGGATATAAATGATAGGCCCTTGTAGAGTGGATATAAATGATAGGCCCTTGTAGAGTGGATATAAATGATAGGCCCTTGTAGAGTGGATATAAATGATAGGCCCTTGTAGAGTGGATATAAATGATAGGCCCTTGTAGAGTGGATATAAATGATAGGCCCTTGTAGAGTGGATATAAATGATAGGCCCTTGTAGAGTGGATATAAATGATAGGCCCTTGTAGAGTGGATATAAATGATAGGCCCTTGTAGAGTGGATATAAATGATAAAATGAATGATAGGCCCTTGTAGAGTGGATATAAATGATAGGCCCTTGTAGAGTGGATATAAATGATAGGCCCTTGTAGAGTGGATATAAATGAAGGCCCTTGTAGAGTGGATATAAATGATAGGCCCTTGTAGAGTGGATATAAATGATAGGCCCTTGTAGAGTGGATATAAATGATAGGCCCTTGTAGAGTGGATATAAATGATAGGCCCTTGTAGAGTGGATATAAATGATAGGCCCTTGTAGAGTGGATATAAATGATAGGCCCTTGTAGAGTGGATATAAATGATAGGCCCTTGTAGAGTGGATATAAATGATAGGCCCTTGTAGAGTGGATATAAATGATAGGCCCTTGTAGAGTGGATATAAATGATAGGCCCTTGTAGAGTGGATATAAATGATAGGCCCTTGTAGAGTGGATATAAATGATAGGCCCTTGTAGAGTGGATATAAATGATAGGCCCTTGTAGAGTGGATATAAATGATAGGCCCTTGTAGAGTGGATATAAATGATAGGCCCTTGTAGAGTGGATATAAATGATAGGCCCTTGTAGAGTGGATATAAATGATAGGCCCTTGTAGAGTGGATATAAATGATAGGCCCTTGTAGAGTGGATATAAATGATAGGCCCTTGTAGAGTGGATATAAATGATAGGCCCTTGTAGAGTGGATATAAATGATAGGCCCTTGATAGGCCCTTGTAGAGTGGATATAAATGATAGGCCCTTGATAGGCCCTTGTAGAGTGGATATAAATGATAGGCCCTTGTAGAGTGGATATAAATGATAGGCCCTTGTAGAGTGGATATAAATGATAGGCCCTTGTAGAGTGGATATAAATGATAGGCCCTTGATAGGCCCTTGTAGAGTGGATATAAATGATAGGCCCTTGTAGAGTGGATATAAATGATAGGCCCTTGTAGAGTGGATATAAATGATAGGCCCTTGTAGAGTGGATATAAATGATAGGCCCTTGTAGAGTGGATATAAATGATAGGCCCTTGATATAAATAGGCCCTTGTAGAGTGGATATAAATGATAGGCCCTTGTAGAGTGGATATAAATGATAGCCCTTTGATGGCCCTTGTAGAGTGGATATAAATGATAGGCCCTTGTAGAGTGGATATAAATGATAGGCCCTTGTAGAGTGGATATAAATGATAGGCCCTTGTAGAGTGGATATAAATGATAGGCCCTTGTAGAGTGGATATAAATGATAGGCCCTTGTAGAGTGGATATAAATGATAGGCCCTTGAGTGGATATAAATGTAGAGTGGATATAAATGATAGGCCCTTGTAGAGTGGATATAAATGATAGGCCCTTGATAGGCCCTTGTAGAGTGGATATAAATGATAGGCCCTTGTAGAGTGGATATAAATGATAGGCCCTAGAGTGGATATAAATGAGGCCCTTGTAGAGTGGATATAAATGATAGGCCCTTGATAGGCCCTTGTAGAGTGGATATAAATGATAGGCCCTTGTAGAGTGGATATAAATGATAGGCCCTTGTAGAGTGGATATAAATGATAGGCCCTTGATAGAGTGGATATAAATGATAGGCCCTTGTAGAGTGGATATAAATGATAGGCCCTTGATAGGCCCTTGTAGAGTGGATATAAATGATAGGCCCTTGTAGAGTGGATATAAATGATAGGCCCTTGTAGAGTGGATATAAATGATAGGCCCTTGTAGAGTGGATATGAAATGATAGGCCCTTGTAGAGTGGATATAAATGATAGGCCCTTGTAGGCCTTGTGGATATAAATGATAGGCCCTTAAATAGGAGTGGTGGATATAAATGATAGGCCCTTGTAGAGTGGATATAAATGATAGGCCCTTGTAGAGTGGATATAAATGATAGGCCCTTGTAGAGTGGATATAAATGATAGGCCCTGTAGAGTGGATATAAATGATAGGCCCTTGTAGAGTGGATATAAATAAATGATAGGCCCTTGTAGAGTGGATATAAATGATAGGTCCCCTTGTAGAGTGGATATAAATGACAGGCCCTTGTAGAGTGGATATAAATGATAGGCCCTTGATAGGCCCTTGTAGAGTGGATATAAATGATAGGCCCTTGTAGAGTGGATATAAATGATAGGCCCTTGTAGAGTGGATATAAATGATAGGCCCTTGTAGAGTGGATATAAATGACAGGCCCTTGTAGAGTGGATATAAATGATAGGCCCTTGATAGGCCCTTGTAGAGTGGATATAAATGATAGGCCCTTGTAGAGTGGATATAAATGATAGGCCCTTGTAGAGTGGATATAAATGGTAGGCCCTTGTAGAGTGGATATAAATGATAGGCCTTGTAGAGTGGATATACATGATAGGCCCTTGTAGAGTGGATATAAATGATAGGCCCTTGTAGAGTGGATATAAATGACAGGCCCTTGTAGAGTGGATATAAATGATAGGCCCTTGTAGAGTGGATATAAATGATAGGCCCTTGTAGAGTGGATATAAATGATAGGCCCTTGTAGAGTGGATATAAATGATAGGCCCTTGTGAGTGGATATAGAGTGGATATAAATGATATAAATGATAGGCCTTGTAGAGTGGATATAAATGATAGGCCCTTGATAGGCCCTTGTAGAGTGGATATAAATGATAGGCCCTTGATAGGCCCTTGTAGCGTGGATATAAATGACAGGCCCTTGTAGAGTGGATATAAATGATAGGCCCTTGATAGGCCCTTGTAGAGTGGATATAAATGATAGGCCCTTGTAGAGTGGATATAAAATGGCCCTTGTAGTGGCCCTTGATAGAGTGGATATAAAAATAGGCCCTGTAGAGTGATAGGCCCTGTAGAGTGGATATAAATGATAGGCCCTGTAGAGTGGATATAAATGATAGGCCCTTGATAGGAGTGGATATAAATGACAGGGATATGGATATAAATGATAGGCCCTTGATAGGCCCTTGTAGAGTGGATATAAATGATAGGCCCTTGTAGAGTGGATATAAATGACAGGCCCTTGTAGAGTGGATATAAATGGTAGGCCCTTGTAGAGTGGATATAAATGATAGGCCCTTGTAGAGTGGATATAAATGATAGGCCCTTGTAGAGTGGATATAAATGATAGGCCCTTGTAGAGTGGATATAAATGATAGGCCCTTGTAGAGTGGATATAAATGATAGGCCCTTGTAGAGTGGATATAAATGATATGATAGGCCCTTGTAGAGTGGATATAAATGATAGGCCCTTGTAGAGTGGATATAAATGATAGGCCCTTGTAGAGTGGATATAAATGATAGGCCCTTGTAGAGTGGATATAAATGATAGGCCCTTGTAGAGTGGATATAAATGATAGGCCCTTGTAGAGTGGATATAAATGATAGGCCCTTGATAGGCCCTTGTAGAGTGGATATAAATGACAGGCCCTTGTAGAGTGGATATAAATGATAGGCCCTTGATAGGCCCTTGTAGAGTGGATATAAATGAAATGATAGGCCCTTGTAGAGTGGATATAAATGATAGGCCCTTGTAGAGTGGATATAAATGATAGGCCCTTGTAGAGTGGATATAAATGATAGGCCCTTGATAGGCCCTTGTAGAGTGGATATAAATGATAGGCCCTTGTAGAGTGGATATAAATGATAGGCCCTTGTAGAGTGGATATAAATGATAGGCCCTTGATAGGCCCTTGTAGAGTGGATATAAATGATAGGCCCTTGATAGGCCCTAAATGATAGGCCCTTGTAGAGTGGATATAAATGATAGGCCCTTGTAGAGTGGATATAAATGATAGGCCCTTGTAGAGTGGATATAAATGATAGGCCCTTGTAGAGTGGATATAAATGATAGGCCCTTGTAGAGTGGATATAAATGATAGGCCCTTGTAGAGTGGATATAAATGATAGGCCCTTGTAGAGTGGATATAAATGATATGATAGAGTGGATATATAAATGATAGGCCCTTGTAGGTGGATAGTGGATATAAATGATAGGCCCTTGTAGAGTGGATATAAATGATAGGCCCTTGTAGAGTGGATATAAATGATAGGCCCTTGTAGAGTGGATATAAATGACAGGCCCTTGTAGAGTGGATATAAAAATGATAGGCCCTTGTAGAGTGGATATAAATGATAGGCCCTTGTAGAGTGGATATAAATGATAGGCCCTTGTAGAGTGGATATAAATGATAGGCCCTTGTAGAGTGGATATAAATGATAGGCCCTTGTAGAGTGGATATAAAAATGATAGGCCCTTGTAGAGTGGATATAAATGATAGGCCCTTGTAGAGTGGATATAAATGATAGGCCCTTGTAGAGTGGATATAAATGACAGGCCCTTGATAGGCCCTTGTAGAGTGGATATAAATGATAGGCCCTTGATAGGCCCTTGTAGAGTGGATATAAATGATAGGCCCTTGTAGAGTGGATATAAATGATAGGCCCTTGTAGAGTGGATATAAATGATAGGCCCTTGTAGAGTGGATATAAATGATAGGCCCTTGTAGAGTGGATATAAATGATAGGCCCTTGTAGAGTGGATATAAATGACAGGCCCTTGTAGAGTGGATATAAATGGTAGGCCCTTGTAGAGTGGATATAAATGATAGGCCCTTGTAGAGTGGATATAAATGATAGGCCCTTGATAGGCCCTTGTAGAGTGGATATAAATGATAGGCCTTTGTAGAGTGGATATAAATGACAGGTCCTTGATAGGCCCTTGTAGAGTGGATATAAATGACAGGCCCTGTAGAGTGGATATAAATGATAGGCCCTTGATAGGCCCTTGTAGAGTGGATATTAATGATAGGCCCTTGTAGAGTGGATATAAATGATAGGCCCTTGTAGAGTGGATATAAATGAATGATATAGTGGATATAAATGATAGGCCCTTGTAGAGTGGATATAAATGATAGGCCCTTGTAGAGTGGATATAAATGATATGATAGGCCCTTGTAGAGTGGATATAAATGATAGGCCCTTGTAGAGTGGATATAAATGATAGGCCCTTGTAGAGTGGATATAAATGACAGGCCCTTGATAGGCCCTGTAGAGTGGATATACATGACAGGCCCTTGTAGAGTGGATATAAATGATAGGCCCTTGTAGAGTGGATATAAATGATAGGCCCTTGTAGAGTGGATATAAATGATAGGCCCTTGTAGAGTGGATATAAATGATAGGCCCTTGTAGAGTGGATATAAATGATAGGCCCTTGTAGAGTGGATATAAATGATAGGCCCTTGATAGGCCCTTGTAGAGTGGATATAAATGATAGGCCCTTGTAGAGTGGATATAAATGATAGGCCCTTGTAGAGTGGATATAAATGATAGGCCCTTGTAGAGTGGATATAAATGATAGGTCCTTGATAGGCCCTTGTAGAGTGGATATAAATGACAGGCCCTTGTAGAGTGGATATAAATGATAGGCCCTTGTAGAGTGGATATAAATGATAGGCCCCTTGGATATAGGCCCTTGTAGATGGATATAAATGATAGGCCCTTGATAGGCCCTTGTAGAGTGGATATAAATGATAGGCCCTTGATAGGCCCTTGTAGAGTGGATATAAATGAATGATAGGCCCTTGTAGAGTGGATATAAATGATAGGCCCTTGTAGAGTGGATATAAATGATAGGCCCTTGTAGAGTGGATATAAATGATAGGCCCTTGTAGAGTGGATATAAATGATAGGCCCTTGATAGGCCCTTGTAGAGTGGATATAAATGATAGGCCCTTGATAGGCCCTTGTAGAGTGGATATAAATGATAGGCCCTTGTAGAGTGGATATAAATGATAGGCCCTTGTAGAGTGGATATAAATGATAGGCCCTTGTAGAGTGGATATAAATGATAGGCCCTTGTAGAGTGGATATAAAAATGATAGGCCCTTGTAGAGTGGATATAAATGATAGGCCCTTGTAGAGTGGATATAAATGATAGGCCCTTGTAGAGTGGATATAAATGAATGATAGGCCCTTGTAGAGTGGATATAAATGATAGGCCCTTGTAGAGTGGATATAAATGATAGGCCCTTGTAGAGTGGATATAAATGATAGGCCCTTGTAGAGTGGATATAAATGATAGGCCCTTGTAGAGTGGATATAAATGATAGGCCCTTGTAGAGTGGATATAAATGATAGGCCCTTGTAGAGTGGATATAAATGATAGGCCCTTGTAGAGTGGATATAAATGATAGGCCCTTGTAGAGTGGATATAAATGATAGGCCCTTGTAGAGTGGATATAAATGATAGGCCCTTGTAGAGTGGATATAAATGATAGGCCCTTGTAGAGTGGATATAAATGATAGGCCCTTGTAGAGTGGATATAAATGACAGGCCCTTGTAGAGTGGATATAAATGATAGGCCCTAGAGTGGATATAAATGATAGGCCCTTGTAGAGTGGATATAAATGATAGGCCCTTGTAGAGTGGATATAAATGATAGGCCCTGTAGAGTGGATATAAATGATAGGCCCTTGTAGAGTGGATATAAATGATAGGCCCTTGATAGGCCCTTGTAGAGTGGATATAAATGATAGGCCCTTGTAGAGTGGATATAAATGATAGGCCCTTGATAGGCCCTTGTAGAGTGGATATAAATGATAGGCCCTTGTAGAGTGGATATAAATGATAGGCCCTTGATAGGCCCTTGAGTGGATATAAATGATAGGCCCTTGTAGAGTGGATATAAATGATAGGCCCTTGTAGAGTGGATATAAATGATAGGCCTTGTAGAGTGGATATAAATGAATGATAGGCCCTTGTAGAGTGGATATAAATGATATGATAGGCCCTTGTAGAGTGGATATAAATGAATGATAGGCCCTTGTAGAGTGGATATAAATGATAGGCCCAGGCCCTTGTAGAGTGGATATAAATGAAGGCCCTTGATAGGCCCTGTAGAGTGGATATAAATGATAGGCCCTTGTAGAGTGGATATAAATGATAGGCCCTTGTAGAGTGGATATAAATGATAGGCCCTTGTAGAGTGGATATAAATGACAGGCCCTGTAGAGTGGATATAAATGATAGGCCCTTGTAGAGTGGATATAAATGATAGGCCCTTGATAGGCCCTTGTAGAGTGGATATAAATGATAGGCCCTTGTAGAGTGGATATAAATGATAGGCCCTTGTAGAGTGGATATAAATGACAGGCCCTTGTAGAGTGGATATAAATGATAGGCCCTTGTAGAGTGGATATAAATGATAGGCCCTTGTAGAGTGGATATAAATAAATGATAGGCCCTTGTAGAGTGGATATAAATGATAGGCCCTTGTAGAGTGGATATAAATGATAGGCCCTTGATAGGCCCTTGTAGAGTGGATATAAATAAATAGGCCCTTGTAGAGTGGATATAAATGATAGGCCCTTGTAGAGTGGATATAAATGATAGGCCCTTGTAGAGTGGATATAAATGATAGGCCCTTGTAGAGTGGATATAAATGATAGGCCCTTGTAGAGTGGATATAAATGATAGGCCCTTGTAGAGTGGATATAAATGATAGGCCCTTGTAGAGTGGATATAAATGATAGGCCCTTGGATAGGCCCTTGTAGAGTGGATATAAATGATAGGCCCTTGTAGAGTGGATATAAATGATAGGCCCTTGTAGAGTGGATATAAATGATAGGCCCTTGTAGAGTGGATATAAATGATAGGCCCTTGATAGGCCCTTGTAGAGTGGATATAAATGATAGGCCCTTGATAGGCCCTTGTAGAGTGGATATAAATGATAGGCCCTTGTAGAGTGGATATAAATGATAGGCCCTTGTAGAGTGGATATAAATGATAGGCCCTTGAGTGGATATAAATGATAGGCCCTTGTAGAGTGGATATAAATGATAGGCCCTTGTAGAGTGGATATAAATGATAGGCCCTTGTAGAGTGGATATAAATGATAGGCCCTTGTAGAGTGGATATAAATGACAGGCCCTTGTAGAGTGGATATAAATGACAGGCCCTTGTAGAGTGGATATAAATGATATGATAGGCCCTTGTAGAGTGGATATAAATGATAGGCCCTTGTAGAGTGGATATAAATGACAGGCCCTTGTAGAGTGGATATAAATGATAGGCCCTTGTAGAGTGGATATAAATGATAGGCCCTTGATAGGAGTGGATAGTGGATATAAATGATAGGCCCTTGTAGAGTGGATATAAATGATAGGCCCTTGTAGAGTGGATATAAATGATAGGCCCTTGTAGAGTGGATATAAATGATAGGCCCTTGTAGAGTGGATATAAATGATAGGCCCTTGTAGAGTGGATATAAATGATAGGCCCTTGTAGAGTGGATATAAATGATAGGCCCTTGTAGAGTGGATATAAATGATAGGCCCTTGTAGAGTGGATATAAATGATAGGCCCTTGATAGGCCCTTGTAGAGTGGATATAAATGATAGGCCCTTGTAGAGTGGATATAAATGACAGGCCCTTGTAGAGTGGATATAAATGATAGGCCCTTGTAGAGTGGATATAAATGATAGGCCCTTGTAGAGTGGATATAAATGACAGGCCCTTGTAGAGTGGATATAAATGATAGGCCCTGTAGAGTGGATATAAATGATAGGCCCTTGTAGAGTGGATATAAATAAATGTAGGTGGATATAAATGTAGAGTGGATATAAATGATAGGCCCTTGTAGAGTGGATATAAATGATAGGCCCTTGTATAGTGGATATAAATGACAGGCCTTGTAGAGTGGATATAAATGATAGGCCCTTGTAGAGTGGATATAAATGATAGGCCCTTGTAGAGTGGATATAAATGATAGGCCCTTGTAGAGTGGATATAAATGATAGGCCCTTGTAGAGTGGATATAAATGATAGGCCCTTGTAGAGTGGATATAAATGATAGGCCCTTGTAGAGTGGATATAAATGACAGGCCCTTGATAGGCCCTTGTAGAGTGGATATAAATGATAGGCCCTTGTAGAGTGGATATAAATGATAGGCCCTGTAGAGTGGATATAAATGACAGGCCCTTGTAGAGTGGATATAAATGATAGGCCCTTGTAGAGTGGATATAAATGATAGGCCCTTGTAGAGTGGATATAAATGATAGGCCCTTGTAGAGTGGATATAAATGATAGGCCCTTGTAGAGTGGATATAAATGATAGGCCCTTGTAGAGTGGATATAAATGATAGGCCCTTGTAGAGTGGATATAAATGATAGGCCCTGTAGAGTGGATATAAATGATAGGCCCTTGTAGAGTGGATATAAATGATAGGCCCTTGTAGAGTGGATATAAATGATAGGCCCTTGTAGAGTGGATATAAATGATAGGCCCTTGTAGAGTGGATATAAATGATAGGCCCTTGTAGAGTGGATATAAATGATAGGCCCTTGTAGAGTGGATATAAATGATAGGCCCTTGTAGAGTGGATATAAAGAGGCCCTTGTAGAGTGGATATAAATGATAGGCCCTTGTAGAGTGGATATAAATGATAGGCCCTTGTAGAGTGGATATAAATGATAGGCCCTTGTAGAGTGGATATAAATGATAGGCCCTTGTAGAGTGGATATAAATGATAGGCCCTTGTAGAGTGGATATAAATGATAGGCCCTTGATAGGCCCTTGTAGAGTGGATA
Organism: Oncorhynchus nerka; assembly: GCF_034236695.1. Lineage (NCBI taxonomy): Eukaryota > Metazoa > Chordata > Actinopteri > Salmoniformes > Salmonidae > Oncorhynchus > Oncorhynchus nerka. The sequence continues at coordinate 6,870,287 of NC_088410.1, forward strand.
TAAATGATAGGCCCTGTAGAGTGGATATAAATGACAGGCCCTTGTAGAGTGGATATAAATGATAGGCCCTTGTAGAGTGGATATAAATGATAGGCCCTTGTAGAGTGGATATAAATGATAGGCCCTTGTAGAGTGGATATAAATGATAGGCCCTTGTAGAGTGGATATAAATGACAGGCCCTGTAGAGTGGATATAAATGACAGGCCCTGTAGAGTGGATATAAATGACAGGCCCTGTAGAGTGGATATAAATGATAGGCCCTTGTATAGTGGATATAAATGACAGGCCCTTGTAGAGTGGATATAAATGATAGGCCCTTGTAGAGTGGATATAAATGATAGGCCCTTGTAGAGTGGATATAAATGATAGGCCCTTGTAGAGTGGATATAAATGATAGGCCCTTGTAGAGTGGATATAAATGATAGGCCCTGTAGAGTGGATATAAATGATAGGCCCTGTAGAGTGGATATAAATGATAGGCCCTGTAGAGTGGATATAAATGATAGGCCCTGTAGAGTGGATATAAATGATAGGCCCTGTAGAGTGGATATAAATGATAGGCCCTTGTAGAGTGGATATAAATGACAGGCCCTTGTAGAGTGGATATAAATGATAGGCCCTTGTAGAGTGGATATAAATGATAGGCCCTTGTAGAGTGGATATAAATGATAGGCCCTGTAGAGTGGATATAAATGATAGGCCCTTGTAGAGTGGATATAAATGATAGGCCCTGTAGAGTGGATATAAATGACAGGCCCTGTAGAGTGGATATAAATGACAGGCCCTGTAGAGTGGATATAAATGACAGGCCCTTGTAGAGTGGATATAAATGATAGGCCCTTGTAGAGTGGATATAAATGATAGGCCCTTGTAGAGTGGATATAAATGATAGGCCCTTGTAGAGTGGATATAAATGATAGGCCCTTGTAGAGTGGATATAAATGACAGGCCCTTGTAGAGTGGATATAAATGACAGGCCCTTGTAGAGTGGATATAAATGATAGGCCCTTGTAGAGTGGATATAAATGATAGGCCCTTGTAGAGTGGATATAAATGATAGGCCCTGTAGAGTGGATATAAATGATAGGCCCTTGTAGAGTGGATATAAATGACAGGCCCTTGTAGAGTGGATATAAATGATAGGCCCTTGTAGAGTGGATATAAATGATAGGCCCTGTAGAGTGGATATAAATGATAGGCCCTTGTAGAGTGGATATAAATGATAGTGCCCTTGTAGAGTGGATATAAATGATAGGCCCTTGTAGAGTGGATATAAATGATAGGCCCTTGTAGAGTGGATATAAATGATAGGCCCTTGTAGAGTGGATATAAATGATAGGCCCTTGTAGAGTGGATATAAATGATAGGCCCTTGTAGAGTGGATATAAATGATAGGCCCTTGTAGAGTGGATATAAATGATAGGCCCTGTAGAGTGGATATAAATGACAGGCCCTGAAGCCCTTGTAGAGTGGATATAAATGACAGGCCCTTGTAGAGTGGATATAAATGACAGGCCCTTGTAGAGTGGATATAAATGATAGGCCCTTGTAGAGTGGATATAAATGATAGGCCCTTGTAGAGTGGATATAAATGACAGGCCCTTGTAGAGTGGATATAAATGATAGGCCCTTGTAGAGTGGATATAAATGACAGGCCCTTGTAGAGTGGATATAAATGATAGGCCCTTGTAGAGTGGATATAAATGATAGGCCCTTGTAGAGTGGATATAAATGATAGGCCCTTGTAGAGTGGATATAAATGATAGGCCCTTGTAGAGTGGATATAAATGACAGGCCCTTGTAGAGTGGATATAAATGACAGGCCCTTGTAGAGTGGATATAAATGATAGGCCCTTGTAGAGTGGATATAAATGATAGGCCCTTGTAGAGTGGATATAAATGATAGGCCCTGTAGAGTGGATATAAATGATAGGCCCTTGTAGAGTGGATATAAATGACAGGCCCTTGTAGAGTGGATATAAATGATAGGCCCTTGTAGAGTGGATATAAATGATAGGCCCTGTAGAGTGGATATAAATGATAGGCCCTTGTAGAGTGGATATAAATGATAGGCCCTTGTAGAGTGGATATAAATGATAGGCCCTTGTAGAGTGGATATAAATGATAGGCCCTTGTAGAGTGGATATAAATGACAGGCCCTGTAGAGTGGATATAAATGATAGGCCCTTGTAGAGTGGATATAAATGATAGGCCCTTGTAGAGTGGATATAAATGACAGGCCCTGTAGAGTGGATATAAATGACAGGCCCTTGTAGAGTGGATAGGCCCTTGTAGAGTGGATATAAATGACAGGCCCTTGTAGAGTGGATATAAATGATAGGCCCTTGTAGAGTGGATATAAATGATAGGCCCTTGTAGAGTGGATATAAATGACAGGCCCTTGTAGAGTGGATATAAATGACAGGCCCTTGTATAGTGGATATAAATGATAGGCCCTTGATAGGCCCTTGTAGAGTGGATATAAATGATAGGCCCTTGTAGAGTGGATATAAATGATAGGCCCTTGTAGAGTGGATATAAATGACAGGCCCTTGATAGGCCCTTGTAGAGTGGATATAAATGACAGGCCCTGTAGAGTGGATATAAATGATAGGCCCTGTAGAGTGGATATAAATGACAGGCCCTTGATAGGCCCTGTAGAGTGGATATAAATGATAGGCCCTGTAGAGTGGATATAAATGATAGGCCCTTGATAGGCCCTTGTAGTGGATATAAATGATAGGACCTTGTAGAGTGGATATTAATGACAGGCCCTTGTAGAGTGGATATAAATGACAGGCCCTTGTAGAGTGGATATAAATGATAGGCCCTTGTAGAGTGGATATAAATGACAGGCCCTGTAGAGTGGATATAAATGATAGGCCCTGTAGAGTGGATATAAATGACAGGCCCTGTAGAGTGGATATAAATGATAGGCCCTGTAGAGTGGATATAATATACAGGCCCTTGATAGGCCCTGTAGAGTGGATATACATGATAGGCCCTTGTAGAGTGGATATAAATGATAGGCCCTTGTAGAGTGGATATAAATGATAGGCCCTTGTAGAGTGGATATAAATGATAGGCCCTTGATAGGCCCTGTAGAGTGGATATAAATGATAGGCCCTTGTAGAGTGGATATAAATAGGCCTTGTAAGTGGATATAAGGCCCTTGTAGAGTGGATATAAATAGGCCCTGTAGAGTGGATATAAATGATAGGCCCTTGTAGAGTGGATATAAATGATAGGCCCTTGTAGAGTGGATATAAATGGTAGGCCCTTGTAGAGTGGATATAAATGGTAGGCCCTGTAGAGTGGATATAAATGATAGGCCCTGTAGAGTGGATATAAATGATAGGCCCTTGTAGAGTGGATATAAATGGTAGGCCCTTGTAGAGTGGATATAAATGACAGGCCCTGTAGAGTGGATATAAATGACAGGCCCTTGTAGAGTGGATATAAATTACAGGCCCTTGTAGAGTGGATATAAATGACAGGCCCTTGTAGAGTGGATATAAATGGGAACGTTGAAGGAGAAAGAGGACAACAACGGGGTTTTCGGGAGCTTCGCTGTGAACCCCTAATTAGTCATTCAGGGCTTATCATCTTAACTGTTGATGCTTCCACTCTGGATATCAGCGTCTTCTAAACGACTAAGATGTCAAAGTAAAATGTATGTGGAGGTTTTTCATTTCAGGTTTCACTAAATAATCTGCTGAACTAAATACTCTTGTTTGTCTTTGGCAGGAGAGAGACCAGCCTCTCACTCTGACAGCAGCAAGAGTCCCTCAGAGGAACCAGAAACAGAGACGCCCAAACGAGCGAGACGACGCCACTGCTTCAACTGTGGAAAGAGTTTTACTAAGTTACAGAACCTAAAAAAGCATGAGAGGACACACACAGGAGAAGAGCCTTTCCAATGTGCCCAATGTGGAAAGAATTTTATTCAGTTAGCGAGCCTGAAAAGACATAAGAAAATACACACAGGAGAGAAGCCTTACCACTGCTCCCAGTGTGGAAAGAGTTTTAGGTTGTTAGGTAGCCTTAAGGAGCATGAGAGAATACACACAGGAGAGAAGCCTTTCCAATGCTCTCACTGTGAAAAGCGTTTTACCCAGTTAGGGAGCCTAAAAGATCACGAGAGAATACACACAGGGGAAAAACCTTTCCAATGTTCCCAGTGTGGAAAGTGTTTTACCCAGTTAGGGAACCTAAAAGATCACGAGAAAATACACACAGGACAGAAGCCTTTCCACTGCTCCCAGTGTGGAAAGAGTTTTACCTACTTAGCTCATCTGAAAAACCATGAGAAAGCACACACAGGAGAGAAGCCTCACCTCTGCTCTCAGTGTGGAAAGAGTTTTACCCAGTTAGGGGACCTAAATAGGCATGAGAGAACACACACAGGAGAAAAGCCTTTCCAATGTTCCCAGTGTGGAAAGAATTTCACCCGGTTAGGGAACCTAAAAGAGCATGAGAGGACACACACACGGGAAAAGCCCTACCCATGCTCCCTGTGTGGAAAGAGTTTTACCCAAGTAGGGTATCTAAAAAAACATGAGACAACACACACAGGACAGAAGCCTCACCTCTGCTCCCAGTGTGGAAAAAGTTTTACCCAGTTAGGGGACCTGAATAGGCATGCGAGGACACACACAGGAGAGAAACCTTTCAAATGTTCTCAGTGTGGAAAGAGTTTTACCCGGTTAGAGAATCTAAAAGAGCATGAGAGGACACACACACTAGAAAAGCCTTTCCAATGTTCCCAGTGTGGAAAGAGTTTTACCCGGTCAGGGAACCTAAAAGAGCACGAGAGGACACACACCCGGGAAAAGCCCCACCAATGCTCCCTGTGTGGAAAGAGTTTTACCCACTTTGGGTATCTGAAAAAACATGGGAGAACACACACACAGGAGAGAAGCCTCACCTCTGCTTCCTGACTGGAAATAGTTTAACTAAGTTAGGGGTCCTGAATAGGCATGACAGGACACACAGGAGAGAAGCCCCACCTCTGCTTCCTGTCTGGAAATAGTTTAACTAAGTTAGGGGTCCTAAATAGGCATGACAGGACACACAGGAGAGAAGCCTCACATCTGCTTCCTGACTGGAAAGAGTTTAACTAAGTTAGGGGTCCTGAATAGGCATGACAGGACACACAGGAGAGAAGCCTCACCTCTGCTTCCTGACTGGAAAGAGTTTAACTAAGTTAGGGGTCCTGAATAGGCATGACAGGACACACAGGAGAGAAGCCTCACCTCTGCTTCCTGACTGGAAAGAGTTTAACTAAGTTAGGGGTCCTGAATAGGCATGACAGGACACACAGGAGAGAAGCCTCACCTCTGCTTCCTGACTGGAAAGAGTTTAACTAAGTTATAGGGGTCCTGAATAGGCATGACAGGACACACAGGAGAGAAGCCTCACCTCTGCTTCCTGACTGGAAAGAGTTTAACTAAGTTAGGGGTCCTGAATAGGCATGACAGGACACATAGGAGAGAAGCCTCACCTCTGCTTCCTGACTGGAAAGAGTTTAACTAAGTTAGGGGTCCTGAATAGGCATGACAGGACACACAGGAGAGAAGCCTCACCTCTGCTTCCTGACTGGAAATAGTTTAACTAAGTTAGGGGTCCTGAATAAGCATGAAAGAATACATACACAGGAGGAGAAGACATACCACTGCTCTCATTGTGGAAAGACATTTTCCCGATCAGGGGAAAACACACCAGATAACTTTTCTTGCCCAGAGAGAGTTTTTTTTATATTGCAAGTAGACAAATAATGCTGGCGACTATATAAATATTTACACAAAAAAGAAATGAAACATGACGTTGATCAGTACCAAACTGAACTGACTCGAGAGAAAACACGAGAGAATTGAGGAGCTGTGTTCTGTCTGATGTTTTTGACTGAGAACTTGTGGTTTTGTTTATGTCACATGAAATCAAATGGTTTTATATGGATGATTCTCCGTAAACCAGTTTTAAAACAGTTTCTGTAGATAATGGAGTTACAAAACCATGATATGCATCTGTAAAAACCAACTGTCATTCTGAGGACTAAGTTTAGTAGTTACAAAAACAACTGTCATTCTGAGGACTAAGTTTAGTAGTTACAAAACCAACTGTCATTCTGAGGACTAAGTTTAGTAGTTACAAAACCAACTGTCATTCTGAGGACTAAGTTTAGTAGTTACAAAACCAACTGTCATTCTGAGGACTAAGTTTAGTAGTTACAAAACCAACTGTCATTCTGAGGACTAAGTTTAGTAGTTACAAAACCAACTGTCATTCTGAGGACTAAGTTTAGGCAAAGTGTCTTATTTTCAATACATTTTATTTTCGCCTGAATCGTCTTTTCGTCTGGATTCAATTCTTGGGTCATTTTATACTGTTTTACTTTAGAAAAAATGAACTTATTTAAAATAAAACCCAAAGTATGTTCCTGTAATTTGTCCATAAATCATTAAAAAAATATATATTCGTTGAAGTTTACATTATACTATAATATGTATTATGTACAAACACAGTGTCTGTGGACATGTTGGGGGAAAAAAGTCTGATTTAATTTTAAACATGTTTATTTTCAGTGTTATTTAACTCAAACCTTTACATTACAAGAACAATGTAAAAGTAAATATATATATTAGAAATGGATTAGTTTATAACTGTTATGGTAATTAGAACTTTGTTGAAATTAAAATGGTAAAATGCATAATATCTGATAAAAACTTTTTTTTAAATATAATTATGAAATAGATAAGTACACATCCTGATCTCAGCGATCCAAGAGGACATTTCATGACAAATGACACTTGAGGAATGTTGTGGTAAAATATGACCTTATTCTAAGATAGAGACTTTGCTTACTGTGGTGTTTTCATCTCGAGATATGATCACGTCCTAAATCAGATTTTAAAAAAGAAGGAAAATAGGTATTTTGTTTAGATTATGAGTGTCGATTATGTAAATACAAGTATAAAACCTCTTGTTTTTCATTTTATGATTTGGATATCGCTAAATGTAAATGATTATATAATTCAAAGGAAGTACAGTGTATTCAGGAAGTACAGTGCATTCAGGAAGTACAGTGTATTCAGGAAGTACAGTGTATTCAGGAAGTACAGTGCATTCAAGAAGTACAGTGTATTCAGGAAGTACAGTGCATTCAGGAAGTACAGTGCATTCGGGAAGTACAGTGTATTCAGGAAGTACAGTGCATTCAGGAAGTACAGTGCTTTCAGGAAGTACAGTGCTTTCAGGAAGTACAGTGTATTCAGGAAGTACAGTGTATTCAGGAAGTACTCAGGCCCTTTTAACTTTTTACCACATGTTGTTACGTTACAGCCTTATTCTAATATGGGTTTATTCTCCCCTCATCAATCTACACACAATGACAATGAATGTTGAAATCAGACCTTCTTGTTGAGTATCTGATCATATATGTGTATAGGAGTGGTTAAAACACGCTAATAATGGACCTCTGAGTACATCAACAAAAAGTTAGAAAACAAAAACGGGACCTGGAGTTTTCCGAGACTTATTAGAGGCTTTAATTGCATCAAGAAGGTCCTCTTCTGTAATTTAATCACATGATTCTGTACAGCTCTTCTGTAATTTAACCACACAAGTCATTCTGTACAGCTCTTCCGTAATTTAATCACATGAGTCGTTCTGTACAGCTCTTCTGTAATTTAACCACATGAGTCGTTCTGTACAGCTCTTCTGTAATTTAATCACATGAGTCGTTCTGTACAGCTCTTCCGTAATTTAATCACATGAGTTTTCTGTACAGCTCTTCTGTAATTTAACCACAGGAGTCGTTCTGTACAGCTCTTCTCTCATTTAATCACATGAGTTGTTCTGTACAGCTCTTCTGTAATTTAATCACATGAGTCGTTCTGTACAGCTCTTCTGTAATTTAACCACACGAGTCATTCTGTACAGCTCTTCTGTAATTTAATCACATGAGTCGTTCTGTACAGCTCTTCTGTAATTTAACCACATGAGTCGTTCTGTACAGCTCTTCTGTAATTTAATCACATGAGTCGTTCTGTACAGCTCTTCCGTAATTTAATCACATGAGTCGTTCTGTACAGCTCTTCTGTAATTTAACCACAGGAGTCGTTCTGTACAGCTCTTCTCTCATTTAATCACATGAGTTGTTCTGTACAGCTCTTCTGTAATTTAATCACATGAGTCGTTCTGTACAGCTCTTCTGTAATTTAACCACACGAGTCATTCTGTACAGCTCTTCTGTAATTTAATCACATGAGTCGTTCTGTACAGCTCTTCTGTAATTTAATCACATGAGTCGTTCTGTACAGCTCTTCCGTAATTTAATCACATGAGTCGTTCTGTACAGCTCTTCTGTAATTTAACCACAGGAGTCGTTCTGTACAGCTCTTCTCTCATTTAATCACATGAGTTGTTCTGTACAGCTCTTCTGTAATTTAATCACATGAGTCGTTCTGTACAGCTCTCCCGTAATTTAACCACAGGAGTCGTTCTGTACAGCTCTTCTCTCATTTAATCACATGAGTTGTTCTGTACAGCTCTTCTGTAATTTAATCACATGAGTCGTTCTGTACAGCTCTTCTGTAATTTAACCACACGAGTCATTCTGTACAGCTCTTCTGTAATTTAACCACATGAGTCGTTCTGTACAGCTCTTCTGTCATTTAACCACATGAGTCGTTCTGTACAGCTCTTCTGTCATTTAACCACATGAGTTGTTCTGTACAGCTCTTCTGTAATTTTACCACACGAGTCGTTCTGTACAGCTCTTCTGTAATTTAACCACGTGTCGTTCTGTACAGCTCTTCTGTAATTTAACCACATGAGTCGTTCTGTACAGCTCTTCTGTAATTTAATCACATGAGTCTTTTCTGTACAGCTCTTCTGTAATTTAACCACATGAGTCGTTCTGTATAGCTCTTCTGTAATTTAACCACACGAGTCGTTCTGTACAGCTCTTCTGTAATTTAATCACACGAGTCGTTCTGTACAGCTCTTCTGTCATTTAATCACGAGTCGTTCTGTACAGCTCTTCTGTCATTTAATCACGAGTCGTTCTGTACAGCTCTTCTGTAATTTAACCACATGAGTCGTTCTGTACAGCTCTTCTGTAATTTAATCACATGAGTCTTTTCTGTACAGCTCTTCTGTAATTTAACCACATGAGTCGTTCTGTATAGCTCTTCTGTAATTTAACCACACGAGTCGTTCTGTACAGCTCTTCTGTAATTTAATCACATGAGTCGTTCTGTACAGCTCTTCTGTAATTTAACCACACGAGTCGTTCTGTACAGCTCTTCTGTAATTTAATCACACGAGTCGTTCTGTACAGCTCTTCTGTCATTTAATCACATGAGTCTTTTCTGTACAGCTCTTCTGTAATTTAACCACATGAGTCGTTCTGTATAGCTCTTCTGTAATTTAACCACACGAGTCGTTCTGTACAGCTCTTCTGTAATTTAATCACACGAGTCGTTCTGTACAGCTCTTCTGTCATTTAATCACGAGTCGTTCTGTACAGCTCTTCTGTAATTTAACCACATGAGTCGTTCTGTACAGCTCTTCTGTAATTTAATCACATGAGTCTTTTCTGTACAGCTCTTCTGTAATTTAACCACATGAGTCGTCTGTATAGCTCTTCTGTAATTTAACCACAGGAGGTTCTGTACAGCTCTTCTGTAATTTAATCACATGAAGGGTTCTGTACAGCTCATTCACTAATTTAATCACTGAGGGTTCTGTACAGCTCTTCTGTAATTTAATCACACGAGTCGTTCTGTACAGCTCTTCTGTCATTTAATCACATGAGTCGTTCTGTACAGCTCTTCTGTCATTTAATCACATGAGTCGTTCTGTACAGCTCTTCTGTCATTTAATCACGAGTCTTTCTTTCGGACCTTACAGATGCTGTATGTATAGGGGACAGAGGAAGGGATTAGTCATTCACTACTAGACTGAGGGACCTTACAGATGCTGTATGTATGGGGGACAGAGGAAGGATTAGTCATTCACTCACTACTAGACTGGGGGACCTTACAGATGCTGTATGTATGGGGACAGAGGAAGGATTAGTCATTCACTACTAGACTGAGGGACCTTACAGATGCTGTATGTATGGGGGACAGAGGAAGGATTAGTCATTCACTACTAGACTGAGGGACCTTACAGATGCTGTATGTATGGGGGACAGAGGAAGGGTTAGTCATTCACTACTAGACTGAGGGGACAGAGGAAGGGTTAGTCATTCACTACTAGACTGAGGGTCCTTACAGATGCTGTATGTATGGGGGACAGAGGAAGGATTAGTCAATCACTACTAGACTGAGGGACCTTACAGATGCTGTATGTATGGGGGACAGAGGAAGGATTAGTCATTCACTACTAGACTGAGGGACCTTACAGATGCTGTATGTATGGGGGACAGAGGAAGGGTTAGTCATTCACTACTAGACTGAGGGACCTTACAGATGCTGTATGTATGGGGGACAGAGGAAGGGTTAGTCATTCACTACTAGACTGAGGGACCTTACAGATGCTGTATGTATGGGGGACAGAGGAAGGGTTAGTCATTCACTACTAGACTGAGGGACCTTACAGATGCTGTATGTATGGGGGACAGAGGAAGGGTTAGTCATTCACTACTAGACTGAGGGACCTTACAGATGCTGTATGTATGGGGGACAGAGGAAGGGTTAGTCATTCACTACTAGACTGAGGGACCTTACAGATGCTGTATGTATGGGGGACAGAGGAAGGGGTTAGTCATTCACTACTAGACTGAGGGACCTTACAGATGCTGTATGTATGGGGGACAGAGGAAGGGTTAGTCATTCACTACTAGACTGAGGGACCTTACAGATGCTGTATGTATGGGGGACAGAGGAAGGGTTAGTCATTCACTACTAGACTGAGGGACCTTACAGATGCTGTATGTATGGGGGACAGAGGAAGGGTTAGTCATTCACTACTAGACTGAGGGACCTTACAGATGCTGTATGTATGGGGGACAGAGGAAGGGTTAGTCATTCACTACTAGACTGAGGGACCTTACAGATGTTGTATGTATGGGGGACAGAGGAAGGGTTAGTCATTCACTACTAGACTGAGGGACCTTACAGATGCTGTATGTATATGGGGGGACAGAGGAAGGGTTAGTCATTCACTACTAGACTGAGGGACCTTACAGATGCTGTATGTATATGGGGGGACAGAGGAAGGGTTAGTCATTCACTACTAGACTGAGGGACCTTACAGATGCTGTATGTATGGGGGACAGAGGAAGGGGTTAGTCATTCACTACTAGACTGAGGGACCTTACAGATGCTGTATGTATATGGGGGGACAGAGGAAGGGTTAGTCATTCACTACTAGACTGAGGGACCTTACAGATGCTGTATGTATATGGGGGACAGAGGAAGGGTTAGTCATTCACTACTAGACTGAGGGACCTTACAGATGCTGTATGTATGGGGGACAGAGGAAGGGGTTAGTCATTCACTACTAGACTGAGGGACCTTACAGATGCTGTATGTATATGGGGGGACAGAGGAAGGGTTAGTCATTCACTACTAGACTGAGGGACCTTACAGATGCTGTATGTATGGGGGACAGAGGAAGGATTAGTCATTCACTCACTACTAGACTGAGGGACCTTACAGATGTTGTATGTATGGGGGACAGAGGAAGGGTTAGTCATTCACTACTAGACTGAGGGACCTTACAGATGCTGTATGTATGGGGACAGAGGAAGGGTTAGTCATTCACTACTAGACTGAGGGACCTTACAGATGCTGTATGTATGGGGACAGAGGAAGGGGTTAGTCATTCACTACTAGACTGAGGGACCTTACAGATGCTGTATATATGGGGGACAGAGGAAGATTAATATTTTCCTCTAGCTACTAGCTCAACAGCCACATCCTTTATTACCAGACTGAGGTCTTGTACTTAAAGGAATGATTTGTACTAAAATACAACGCTCTTAGTTATGATAACATTGATAAGTTGTTAACATACAAAAACATTCACAGCCTCATGAATGTTTCCATCAATGTTATTCCACCATGTCAGAGAAAACACAGGCGCTGATTTTACACTGAAGAAAAAATATAAACGCAACATGTAAAGTGTTGGTCCCATGTTTCATGAGCTGAAATAAAAGATCCCAGAAATGTTCCATATGGCACATAAAGCTAATATCTCTATAATGTTGTGCACAAATTTGTTTACATCCCTGTTAGTGATTATTTCTACTTTGCTAAAATAATCCATCCAGGTGTGGCATGTCAAGATGCTGATTAAACATCACGGTCATTACACAGGTGCACCTTGTGCTGGGGGGACAATAAAAAGGACACTATAATGTGCAGTTTTGTCACGAAACACAATGCCACAGATGTGTCAACTTCTTGAAGGAGCGTGTAATTGGCATGATGACTCTGCAGGAATGTCCACCAGAGCTGTTGCCAGAGAATGGAATTTTAATTTATCTGCCATTAAGCCTCCTCCGATGCAGTTCTAGAGAATTTGCCATTACATCCAACCGGCCTCACACCCGTAGACCACGTGTAACCACGCCAGCACAGGATCTCCACATACGGCTTCTTCACCTGCGGGATCGTCTGAGACCAGCTACCCAGACAGCTGATGAAACAGGAGTATTTCTGTCTATATATAATAAAGCCCTTTTTGGGGGGAAAAACTCATTCTGATTGGATGGGCCTGGTTCCCCAATGGGTGGGCCTATGCCCACCCTAATCTATGTGAAACCCATAGATTAGGGCCTAATGAATTAATTTAAATTGACTGATTTCCTTACATGAACTGTAACTCAGTAAAATCGTCGACATTTTTGCATGTTGCGTGCATATTTTTTTGTTAAGTCTAAAAATTATTTGATTAATGCAACATATTTTGGTCTGAATATCAATAAAATGTGGAACACCAATATTTAATATCGACTGGTACTTTTGTTTGACTGAATTAATGTGATATTGTGTCCAAAAATGACTTTTGCTGCGTTACCAACTCCGTTCAGCAGGAGGGGACGTGGAGACGCGTGACGTTTGTACGCGTGACGTGGAAAATAGTGGACATGACGTCGCAAACCAACAACAACAAAGATGGAGGCACGTTACCTCGGGTAGGGAACTAACTATTTTGATAGTATTTTTTTTAAACATTTATTTACATTTGAGAACTCTTTATTTTATATATAGAAATAAACGTTTTGTTAAATATATAAGTACACTTTTTGTTATATATATATATATCAACTTTTTGTTAAATATCTAGGTACCTAACGTTAAATTCAGTGTGCTAGCTTGCTAGCTGCCCATTGCTAATTCTGGTTGATAAGTCACAGCCAGCTATTATCCTTTACGACCGAGCGCCGAGGCACAGATAATATATTTGTTTGAGGCTAGCTAACTACACTTAGCTACTTACTAAAAGTAACGATATGATGGAGGAATTAGACGAGTCTTTGAGTTAGCCACTGTAGTTAATTAGCTGTATGAAGAAAAAATAACCTTACACCGACATTTCCAGACTCCAGAAAAGTGATTAACGAACGTCAATTACCTCGTTTACATAAATCTAATCACCATCCGACTGGTCAACTGTGTTTTAGGTGACTGTAACGTTACTGTCGCCTAGTCTGTCTAGCGGTCAACTAGCTATTCCAGCGCCGCGGACCAACCGGTCCCAGACATGAGCTCTCTAAGCTACTTCACCCCCGCCCGAGAAGAAGAGCTGCTGTGGTCGGGAAACGCAGGCGCAGCCACCGGACCTCAACCCAGCACCCTCGGAGGAGAGGAGGCACGGCGCTTCTATCAAAGCCTCATAGAAGAAGGGGATGGAGAGGAGAGACGAGGAATGGGGCAGAGGGGGAGAGAGAACCGCAGGGGGAGAAGAGCAGGGCAGCACGTCCAGGTACCACAAACACAACAAATAAAGCCTAGTAGCTACATCATCTATGATCATGACATGTATGATTTAAAAATAAAGTATTTAATCACATACACACAGTACCAGTCAACACCTACTCATTCCAGGGTTTTTCTTAATTTGTACTATTTTCTACATTGTATAATACTTTTGAAGACATCAACACTATGAAATAACACATATGGAATCATGTAGTAAACGAAAAAGTGTCAAATCAAAATATATTTTATGTTTGAGTTTCTTCAAAGTAGCCACCCTTTGCCTCTGACAGCTTTGCACACTCCAGATGCACCAGTGAAGCATCTGCTGATTGACCAAAATGTAACTCGAGTACATGTATTCTTTCCCACAGGCTAGCAGGCAGCAGGCTAACACCACCAGTACTACCACAGAGCTGGAGGGGCTAAGACTGCTGCGTTGTGCCCAGGAAGGAGACCTGTCTGGGGTGAGAGGCCTGCTGTCCCGGGGGGTGGATGTCAACTTCCAGGTAGGTAACAGAATCTGAACCTGGGTCTCCCATGGGGAGTAGGTAACAGGAGGGATCTGAACCACGGGGAGTAGGTAACAGGAGGGATCTGAACCTGGGTCTCCCACGGGGAGTAGGTAACAGGAGGGATCTGAACCACGGGGAGTAGGTAACAGGAGGGATCTGAACCACGGGGGAGTAGGTAACAGGAGGGATCTGAACCTGGGTCTCCCACGGGGAGAAACCAAGTAGGAGAATGGATTACTAGACCGCGTTGGCGGAGGGAAAAGTGATTTTAGTTTTTATCACCGGGCTTGAGTCAGGTGCCCCGTTCAAAGCCCACGGAGAAGATGGCTCAAAACAAAAAGTGACCTAGGCGATGCATGTAGACTAATGAGTAGAGGATGCTGTGTTTTCACATGCTGAAGTGGGGCTTTTGATTAAAAAATGGTTTATTTGCCTGAAAATGTAGTATTCTTACCTCAGGAAGTTGGTGGCTCCTGAATTAGGGAGAACGGGCTTGTGGTAAAGGCTGGAGAGGAATCAGTGGGAATTCTAGAAAATACATCACACACACGGTTTCCATGGTTTCCATGTGTTGGATGCCATTCCATTTGCTCCGTTCCGGGAATTATTATGAGCCGTTCTCTCCTCAGCAGTCTTCGAAGTGTCTTACATATATTTGAAAGATTACTGTTCTATTTGAGCAGGGCGCACCTCCCTCACAGGTTTCACCCAGTCACGCGACAGGCCATAGCCCCGGTTCACCCTGGGGCAGTTTAATCAAATCCCCTCAGTGTCCTGACCATTAGACCATAGCCCCGGTTCAACCTGGGGCAGGTTAATCAAATCCCCTCAGTGTCCTGACCATTAGACCATAGCCCCGGTTCAACCTGGGGCAGGTTAATCAAATCCCCTCAGTGTCCTGACCATTAGACCATAGCCCCGGTTCAACCTGGGGCAGGTTAATCAAATCACCTCAGTGTCCTGACCATTAGACCATAGCCCCGGTTCAACCTGGGGCAGGTTAATCAAATCACCTCAGTGTCCTGACCATTAGACCATAGCCCCGGTTCAACCTGGGGCAGGTTTAATCAAATCACCTCAGTGTCCTGACCATTTGAACAAGAGGAATTCCCCCTCTTTGACCTGTTACCCTGATTACTTTTGAAGTCCCAGGCAGAACTGCCTCATCAGGAGGAGCCAAACTCACGACATCAGGATGCCAGTAGGTCAAGTCCTCAATTCACAGCTTGTATTCAACTTGAATAATAATCAAATACATGGTTCTAAATGCATCTATTTCACAGGTTCGATTTAAAAATCTCCATGACGACATGTTCAGAACTCTTAGGATGTGTTTATTGTCTGGTGGAGTCAAGTGGAAATATATTATCAGGTTTCAAGGTTTTGAGTTCATTGATTGGAACAACCTACCGCAAACTTTTAGCCTTCAGTCCTGTTTCCCCTTTAAAACGATAACATGCCCTCGAACCAACCTCCTTCCTGTTGCGTTAGAACAAACCTCCTTCCTGTTGCCCCCAATGAACCTCCTTCCTGTTGCCCCAATGAACCTCCTTCCTGTTGCCCCCAATGAACCTCCTTCCTGTTGCCCCCAACGAACCTCCTTCCTGTTGCCCTCGAACCAACCTCCTTCCCAGTGCCCTCGACCCAATCTCCTTCCCAGTGCCCCAATGAACCTCCTTCCCAGTGCCCCGACCCAACCTCCTTCCCAGTGCCCTCGACCCAACCTCCTTCCCAGTGCCCCCATTGAACCTCCTTCCCAGTGCCCTCGAACAAACCTCCTTCCCAGTGCCCTTGACCCAACCTCCCCCAGTGCCCTGAACCTCCTTCCTGTTGCGACCCAACCTCCTTCCCAGTGCCCTCGAACCAACCTCCTTCCCAGTGCCCTCGACCCAACCTCCTTCCCAGTGCCCCGAACCAACCTCCTTTCCTGAACCAACCTCCTTCCCAGTGCCCCGAACCAACCTCCTTCCCAGTGCCCTCGAACCAACCTCCTTCCCAGTGCCCTCGAACCAACCTCCTTCCCAGTGCCCCGAACCAACCTCCTTCCCAGTGCCCTCCAACCAACCTCCTTCCTGTTGCCCCGAATCAACCGCTTTCCTGTTGAACCTCCTTCCTGTTGCCCCAACCAACCTCCTTCCTGTTGCCCCCAATGAACCTCCTTCCTGTTGCCCCAATGAACCTCCTTCCTGATCTCCTCTCCCACCCCCCCTCGAACCTCCTTCCTGTTGCCCCTCCCTGAACCTCCCCTTCCTTCTCCCTCTCTCCCTTAGAACAAACCTCCTTCCTGTTGCCCCCAATGAACCTCCTTCCTGTTGCTCTCTAGAACGAACCTCCTTCCTCTCTATGCCCCCTCTCCCTGAACTCTCCTTCCTCTCTGCCCCTCTCTCAAACCTCCTTCCTGTCTCTCTCTCCTCTGATCCCCTCCCATCCCCTCCTTCCTCTCCATCCCTCTCTCCCTCTCCCTCTCTGCCTCCATCCCCTCTCCCTCTCTCCCTTTCTCTCTCTCTCCATCCCCTCCTCCCTTCCCTCTCCCTTTCTCTCTCTCTCCATCCCCTCTCTCCCTCTCCCTCTCTCCCTTTTCTCTCTCCCCCATTGAACCTCCTTCCTGTTCTCTCTCTAGAACATCTCCTCCTTCCTGTTGCCCCCAATGAACCTCCTTCCTCTTCTCTCCTCCTCTCGAACCTCCTTCCTGTTGCCCCCATTGAACCTCCCCTTCCTGTTGCCCCTCCCTCCCTCCTTCCTGTCATGCCCCCTCCCTGAACCTCCTCTCTCTCTCTCTCTCTCTCTCTCCAGGACAGCTGGTGGTGGACAGGTGTGATGTGTGCAGCGGCGGCTGGGCAGCGGGGTGTCGTTAGGCTCCTCCTCCAGCAGGGGGCGGCGTGGGTGGGCGTGGTCGACACGCAGGGCCGGGACGCCAGGGAGCTGGCTAGGATGGCGGGGCATAGTGGGGTCCTAGAGGAACTGGACCACTACGGGTCTCCGGAGGACTGTGACCGGCCTGGGAGACAGAGGGGTCAACACAACCATTACAGGAGAGAGAGAGGCAGGACCACAGGTTAGTGACTGACTGGGAGACAGAGGGGTCAACACAACCATTACAGGAGAGAGAGGCAGGACCACCAGGACCACAGGTTAGTGACTGACTGGGAGACAGAGGGGTCAACACAACCATTACAGGAGAGAGACCCAGGACCACAGGTTAGTGACTGACTGGGAGACAGAGGGGTCAACACAACCATTACAGGAGAGAGAGGCAGGACCACAGGTTAGTGACTGACTGAGAGACAGAGGGGTCAACACAACCATTACAGGAGAGAGACCCAGGACCACCAGGACCACAGGTTAGTGACTGACTGGGAGACAGAGGGGTCAACACAACCATTACAGGAGAGAGACCCAGGACCACAGGTTAGTGACTGACTGGGAGACAGAGAGGTCAACACAACCATTACAGGAGAGAGACCCAGGACCACCAGGACCACAGGTTAGTGACTGACTGGGAGACAGAGGGGTCAACACAACCATTACAGGAGAGAGACCCAGGACCACCAGGACCACAGGTTAGTGACTGACTGGGAGACAGAGGGGTCAACACAACCATTACAGGAGAGAGACCCAGGACCACCAGGACCACAGGTTAGTGACTGACTGGGAGACAGAGAGGTCAACACAACCATTACAGGAGAGAGACCCAGGACTACCAGGACCACAGGTTAGTGACTGACTGGGAGACAGAGGGGTCAACACAACCATTACAGGAGAGAGACCCAGGACCACCAGGACCACAGGTTAGTGACTGACTGGGAGACAGAGGGGTCAACACAACCATTACAGGAGAGAGACCCAGGACCACCAGGACCACAGGTTAGTGACTGACTGGGAGACAGAGGGGTCAACACAACCATTACAGGAGAGAGACCCAGGACCACCAGGACCACAGGTTAGTGACTGACTGGGAGACAGAGGGGTCAACACAACCATTACAGGAGAGAGACCCAGGACCACAGGTTAGTGACTGACCGGGAGACAGAGGGGTCAACACAACCATTACAGGAGAGAGACCCAGGACTACCAGGACCACAGGTTAGTGACTGACTGGGAGACAGAGGGGTCAACACAACCATTACAGGAGAGAGAGGCAGGACCACCAGGACCACAGGTTAGTGACTGACTGGGAGACAGAGGGGTCAACACAACCATTACAGGAGAGAGACCCAGGACCACCAGGACCACAGGTTAGTGACTGACTGGGAGACAGAGGGGTCAACACAACCATTACAGGAGAGAGAGGCAGGACCACCAGGACCACAGGTTAGTGACTGACTGGGAGACAGAGAGGTCAACACAACCATTACAGGAGAGAGAGGCAGGACCACAGGTTAGTGACTGCCTGGGAGACAGAGGGGTCAACACAACCATTACAGGAGAGAGACCCAGGACCACCAGGACCACAGGTTAGTGACTGACTGGGAGACAGAGGGGTCAACACAACCATTACAGGAGAGAGACCCAGGACCACCAGGACCACAGGTTAGTGACTGCCTGGGAGACAGAGAGGTCAACACAACCATTACAGGAGAGAGAGGCAGGACCACAGGTTAGTGACTGCCTGGGAGACAGAGGGGTCAACACAACCATGGTCAGGAGAGAGTGAATATAGACAATCCCTGACCTGGTCAGGTGTGGTGAATATAGACAATCCCTGACCTGGTCAAGTGTGGTGAATATAGACAATCCCTGACCTGGTCAGGTGGTCAGGTGTGGTGAATATAGACAATCCCTGACCTGGTCAGGTGGTCAGGTGTGGTGAATATAGACAATCCCTGACCTGGTCAGGTGTGGTGAATATAGACAATCCCTGACCTGGTCAGGTGGTCAGGTGTGGTGAATATAAACAATCCCTGACCTGATCAGGTGTGGTGAATATAGACAATCCCTGACCTGGTCAGGTGTGGTGAATATAGACAATCCCTGACCTGATCAGGTGGTCAGGTGTGGTGAATATAGACAATCCCTGACCTGGTCAGGTGTGGTGAATATAGACAATCCCTGACCTGGTCAGGTGGTCAGGTGTGGTGAATATAGACAATCCCTGACCTGGTCAGGTGGTCAGGTGTGGTGAATATAGACAATCCCTGACCTGATCAGGTGTGGTGAATATAGACAATCCCTGACCTGGTCAGGTGTGGTGAATATAGACAATCCCTGACCTGGTCAGGTGTGGTGAATATAGACAATCCCTGACCTGGTCAGGTGTGGTGAATATAGACAATCCCTGACCTGGTCAGGTGTGGTGAATATAGACAATCCCTGACCTGGTCAGGTGGTCAGGTGTGGTGAATATAGACAATCCCTGACCTGGTCAGGTGGTCAGGTGTGGTGAATATAGACAATCCCTGACCTGGTCAGGTGGTCAGGTGTGGTGAATATAGACAATCCCTGACCTGGTCAGGTGGTCAGGTGTGGTGAATATAGACAATCCCTGACCTGGTCAGGTGTGGTGAATATAGACAATCCCTGACCTGGTCAGGTGTGGTGAATATAGACAATCCCTGACCTGATCAGGTGGTCAGGTGTGGTGAATATAGACAATCCCTGACCTGGTCAGTTGTGGTGAATATAGACAATCCCTGTCCTGGTCAGGTGTGGTGAATATAGACAATCCCTGACCTGATCAGGTGGTCAGGTGTGGTGAATATAGACAATCCCTGACCTGGTCAGGTGTGGTGAATATAGACAATCCCTGACCTGGTCAGGTGTGGTGAATATAGACAATCCCTGACCTGGTCAGGTGTGGTGAATATAGACAATCCCTGACCTGATCAGGTGGTCAGGTGTGGTGAATATAGACAATCCCTGACCTGGTCAGGTGGTCAGGTTGGTGAATATAGACAATCCCTGACCTGGTCAGGTGTGGTGAATATAGACAATCCCTGACCTGGTCAGGTGGTCAGGTGTGGTGAATATAGACAATCCCTGACCTGGTCAGGTGGTCAGGTGTGATGAATATAGACAATCCCTGACCTGGTCAGGTGTGGTGAATATAGACAATCCCTGACCTGGTCAGGTGGTCAGGTGTGGTGAATATAGACGATCCCTGACCTGGTCAGGTGGTCAGGTGTGGTGAATATAGACGATCCCTGACCTGGTCAGGTGGTCAGGTTGGTGAATATAGACAATCCCTGACCTGGTCAGGTGGTCAGGTGTGGTGAATATAGACAATCCCTGACCTGGTCAGGTGTGATGAATATAGACAATCCCTGACCTGGTCAGGTGGTCAGGTGTGGTGAATATAGACAATCCCTGACCTGGTCAGGTGTGGTGAATATAGACAATCCCTGACCTGGTCAGGTGTGATGAATATAGACAATCCCTGACCTGGTCAGGTGGTCAGGTGTGGTGAATATAGACAATCCCTGACCTGGTCAGGTGTGGTGAATATAGACAATCCCTGACCTGGTCAGGTGTGGTGAATATAGACAATCCCTGACCTGGTCAGGTGGTCAGGTGTGGTGAATATAGACAATCCCTGACCTGATCAGGTGGTCAGGTTGGTGAATATAGACAATCCCTGACCTGGTCAGGTGGTCAGGTGTGGTGAATATAGATAATCCCTGACCTGGTCAGGTGGTCAGGTGTGGTGAATATAGACAATCCCTGGTCAGGTGGTCAGGTGTGGTGAATATAGACAATCCCTGACCTGGTCAGGTGGTCAGGTGTGGTGAATATAGACAATCCCTGACCTGGTCAGGTGTGATGAATATAGACAATCCCTGACCTGGTCAGGTGGTCAGGTGTGGTGAATATAGACAATCCCTGACCTGGTCAGGTGGTCAGGTGTGGTGAATATAGACAATCCCTGACCTGGTCAGGTGGTCAGGTGTGGTGAATATAGACAATCCCTGACCTGGTCAGGTGGTCAGGTGTGGTGAATATAGACAATCCCTGACCTGGTCAGGTGGTCAGGTGTGGTGAATATAGACAATCCCTGACCTGGTCAGGTGTGATGAATATAGACAATCCCTGACCTGGTCAGGTGGTCAGGTGTGGTGAATATAGACAATCCCTGACCTGGTCAGGTGTGGTGAATATAGACAATCCCTGACCTGGTCAGGTGTGATGAATATAGACAATCCCTGACCTGGTCAGGTGGTCAGGTGTGGTGAATATAGACAATCCCTGACCTGGTCAGGTGTGATGAATATAGACAATCCCTGACCTGGTCAGGTGGTCAGGTGTGGTGAATATAGACAATCCCTGACCTGATCAGGTGGTCAGGTGTGGTGAATATAGACAATCCCTGACCTGGTCAGGTGGTCAGGTGTGGTGAATATAGACTATCCCTGATCAGGTGGTCAGGTGTGGTGAATATAGACAATCCCTGACCTGATCAGGTGGTCAGGTGTGGTGAATATAGACTATCCCTGATCAGGTGGTCAGGTGTGGTGAATATAGACAATCCCTGACCTGGTCAGGTGTGGTGAATATAGACAATCCCTGACCTGGTCAGGTGGTCAGGTGTGGTGAATATAGACGATCCCTGACCTGGTCAGGTGGTCAGGTTGGTGAATATAGACAATCCCTGACCTGATCAGGTGGTCAGGTGTGGTGAATATAGACAATCCCTGACCTGGTCAGGTGTGATGAATATAGACAATCCCTGACCTGGTCAGGTGGTCAGGTGTGGTGAATATAGACAATCCCTGACCTGGTCAGGTGGTCAGGTTGGTGAATATAGACAATCCCTGACCTGGTCAGGTGGTCAGGTGTGGTGAATATAGACAATCCCTGACCTGGTCAGGTGTGATGAATATAGACAACTGACCTGGTCAGGTGGTCAGTGTGGTGAATATAGACAATCCCTGACCTGGTCAGGTGGTCAGGTGTGGTGAATATAGACAATCCCTGACCTGGTCAGGTGGTCAGGTGTGGTGAATATAGACAATCCCTGACCTGGTCAGGTGGTCAGGTGTGGTGAATATAGACAATCCCTGACCTGGTCAGGTGGTCAGGTGTGGTGAATATAGACTGTCCCTGACCTGGTCAGGTGTGATGAATATAGACAATCCCTGACCTGGTCAGGTGGTCAGTGTGGTGAATATAGACAATCCCTGACCTGGTCAGGTGTGGTGAATATAGACAATCCCTGACCTGGTCAGGTGTGATGAATATAGACAATCCCTGACCTGGTCAGGTGGTCTTGATGGTGAATATAGACAATCCCTGACCTGGTCAGGTGTGATGAATATAGACAATCCCTGACCTGGTCAGGTGGTCAGGTGTGGTGAATATAGATGAATCCCTGACCTGATCAGGTGGTCAGGTGTGGTGAATATAGACAATCCCTGACCTGGTCAGGTGGTCACTGGGGTGATGGTGAATATAGTTATCCCTGATCAGGTGGTCAGGTGTGGTGAATATAGACAATCCCTGACCTGATCAGGTGGTCAGGTGTGGTGAATATAGACTATCCCTGATCAGGTGGTCAGGTGGGGTGAATATAGACAATCCCTGACCTGGTCAGGTGTGGTGAATATAGACAATCCCTGACCTGGTCAGGTGGTCATGGTGAATATAGTTATCCCTGACCTGGTCAGGTGGTCAGGCTGGTGAATATAGACAATCCCTGACCTGATCAGGTGGTCAGGTGGGGGTGAATTAGACAATCCCTGACCTGGTCAGGTGTGATGAATATAGACAACCCTGACCTGGTCAGGTGGTCACTGGTGAATATAGACAACTGTTCCCTGACCTGATCAGGTGGTCAGGTTGGTGAATATAGACAATCCCTGACCTGGTCAGGTGGTCAGGTGTGGTGAATATAGACTATCCCTGGTCAGGTGGTCAGGTGTGGTGAATATAGACAATCCTGACCTGGTCAGGTGTGGTGAATATAGACAATCCCTGACCTGGTCAGGTGTGGTGAATATAGACAATCCCTGACCTGGTCAGGTGGTCAGGTGTGGTGAATATAGACAATCCCTGACCTGATCAGGTGTGGTGCATGGTTGGAACACCGTCCTGCTGAGGCTCTCCTACCCCTGTCCTAGTGTAGAAATAAGACCTGTGATTGAAGGTTTGTTGTCAAGGAGATACTCTTTTTCTCCTCCCTCTACCCCCCACCCACCCTGGGGCTCTCTCTCCCTCCCCCCAGTTACTCCCCCAGCGGTACCAGCAGTCCAGACCCATCAGAACCAGTCCACCCAGAATCAGACCCAGTGGTGTCCAGTCTGCAGTGTCCACTGTCCTCTCCTCCGGAGACACACCTCTCCTCCACCCTCCACCTATTCTCTCTCTCCCGCCCCTGCCCCCTCCCCACTACTGGGGCCTCCCCCTCCACCCCGCCTACCAGATGATGCTGCGCTCTGGGTGGACCCCTGAGGGGGCTGTTACTCTACTGGGGAGGGTCACAAACAGGGGTTGGACTGTTCCTGAAGAGGGACAGTAGAGGCCTGGGATGATGGACCCACACCCCGACCCAAGGTCACACACTTCCAACCCAAAGACCCGCAGGCAGTCAGACGGACGGGGAAGGAGGGTCGGGGGGAGAGGGGGAGGAGGGGGATGAAGGAGGAGAGCAGGAGGGAGGAGAAGGACAGGAACTGGGAGAGGGACTTCCGCTCTTCCTTTCACACCTTTGACCCCTGACCTCTAAATGCTGACCCAGGGACACCTGTTATAGTCAGTTTCTCTCTAGTGTACACTCTCTCTCTCTCTCTAGTGTACACTCTGCTCTCTCTCTCTCTAGTGTACACTCTGCTCTCTCTCTCTGATGTACACTCTGTTACTCTACTAGTGTACACTCTGTGCTCTGAGGAGTTCTCTAGTGTACACTCTCTCTGAACTGTTACTCTACTCTCTAGTGTACACTCTGATCTAGTGTACACTCTTCTCTACTGTACACTCTCTCTAGTGTACACTCTCTCTCTTGAGTGTACACTGTTCTCTCTCTCTCTAGTGTACACTCTGTACTGGGGCTTGATCTAGTGTACACTCTCTACTGAGTTACTCTCTCTCTAGTGTACTCTCTCTCTCTCTAGTGTACACTCTGCTCTTCTCTCTAGTGTACACTGTTCTCTCTCTCTAGTGTACACTCTGCCTCTTCTCTCTAGTGTACACTGTTCTCTACTGAGGAGTGTACACTCTGCTCTTCTCTCTAGTGACACTGCTCTTCTCTACTCTAGTGTACACACTGGGGCTCTAGTGTACACTCTTACTCTACTCTAGTGTACACTCTGCTCTTCTCTAGTGTACACTCTGTTACTCTCTCTAGTGTACACTCTGCTCTTCTCTCTAGTGTACACTGTCTACTCTCTCTCTAGTGTACACTCTGCTCTCTCTCTCTCTAGTGTACACTGCTCTCTCTCTAGTGTACACTCTATGTGCTTCTCTCTCTAGTGTACACTCTGGCTTGATCTAGTGTACACTCTGCTCTTACTCTCTCTAGTGTACACTGCTCTCTCTCTCTAGTGTACACTCTGTTACTCTCTCTAGTGTACACTGGGGCTTCTCTAGTGTACACTCTATGTGCTCTCTCTGAGCTCTCAAAGGGTCTGAATACTTATGTAAATAAGTTTTTTTTTTTTTTTGTAATAAATTTGCAAGCATTTCTAAAAACCTGTTTTTGCGTTTTTATTATGGGGTATTTGCTGCTGTTCCACATTTATGGCTTGATGATGAACTGTTACTCTACTGAGTTACACTGGGGCTTGATGATGAACTGTTACTCTACTGAGTTACACTGGGGCTTGATGATGAACTGTTACTCTACTGAGGAGTTACACTGGGGCTTGATGATGAACTGTTACTCTACTGAGTTACACTGGGGCTTGATGATGACCTGTTACTCTACTGAGTTACACTGGGGCTTGATGATGAACTGTTACTCTACTGAGGAGTTACACTGGGGCTTGATGATGAACTGTTACTCTACTGAGTTACACTGGGGCTAATGACTGATGAACTGTTACTCTACTGAGGAGTTACACTGGGGCTTGATGATGAACTGTTACTCTACTGAGGAGTTACACTGGGGCTTGATGATGAACTGTTACTCTACTGAGGAGAAACACTGGGGCTTGATGATGAACTGTTACTCTACTGAGGAGTTACACTGGGGCTTGATGATGAACTGTTACTCTACTGAGGAGTTACACTGGGGCTTGATGATGAACTGTTACTCTACTGAGGAGAAACACTGGGGCTTGATGATGAACTGTTACTCTACTGAGGAGAAACACTGGGGCTTGATGATGAACTGTTACTCTACTGAGTTACACTGGGGCTTGATGATGAACTGTTACTCTACTGAGTTACACTGGGGCTTGATGATGAACTGTTACTCTACTGAGGAGTTACACTGGGGCTTGATGATGAACTGTTACTCTACTGAGGAGTTACACTGGGGCTTGATGATGAACTGTTACTCTACTGAGGAGTTAC
>NC_088410.1:6901181-6987755 GCF_034236695.1 Oncorhynchus nerka
CATATATTGTTTAGTGTTGTGGCTTTTCTGGCATGAATCTACAACAAACATGTTGAGTTTGCCTCACCGAGATTTACATGCTAACACCGGAACTGGCCAAGGTAGACTACATGATCAGTGTACAGGCTACAATGTTGGGATCTCATGCTTGGTAATAACTACCTGTATCTATACGATGATATTCTACTCAATTCATAGGCTTCATTGATGCCTTTCAGAGTGTCTTGAATTCAGTACAGCCGTCTATGATAGCTGAGGTTCGTAGCTGAGGTTCGTAGCTGAGGTTCGTAGCTGAGGTTCGTGGCTGAGGTTCGTGGCTGAGGTTCGTGGCTGAGGTTCGTGGCTGAGGTTCGTGGCTGAGGTTCGTGGCTGAGGTTCGTGGCTGAGGTTCGTAGCTGAGGTTCGTAGCTGAGGTTCGTAGCTGAGGTTCGTAGCTAGCTAGCAAATATTGACGTTATAATATTGACGTTTAACAGTCATTTTGTCAAATTTCTTTGAGGTGATTAATGATTAACTGGTGGAAACTAATAAAGAGAACTTTTATGAACTAATATTAATACCAAGCGTTGTTGGGTCCAAACACAGATCGGCTACACAGCTACACATCCCAGAGGCATACGGGTATTTGTTATCCTCCACCACACAATAAGCAATGAAATAATTAGCTACGTTACTTCAGCTGCATTGTGTGGCAAATATCACCAAGGCATATGTGCTGGCAGCATCGTGGTAAAGTTATCTCTGGTAGGTAGAATGGTGAAACTCATTTTAGTGTTTGTTTTTAATTAGCACAGCACAGGCACAGAACACCACACAGCCAGACACAGAACGCCACACAGCCAGAAACAGAACACCACACAGCCAGGAACAGAACACCACACAGCCAGGCACAGAACACCACACAGCCAGGCACAGAACACCACACAGCCAGGCACAGAACACCACACAGCCAGGCACAGAACACCACACAGCCAGGCACAGAACACCACACAGCCAGACACAGAACACCACACAGCCAGACACAGAACACCACACAGCCAGACACAGAACACCACACAGCCAGGCACAGAACACCACACAGCCAGGCACAGAACACCACACAGCCAGGAACAGAACACCACACAGCCAGACACAGAACACCACACAGCCAGACACAGAACACCACACAGCCAGGCACAGAACACCACACAGCCAGACACAGAACACCACACAGCCAGGCACAGAACACCACACAGCCAGGCACAGAACACAGCCAGGCACAGAACACCACACATCCAGACACAGAACACCACACAGCCAGAAACAGAACACCACACAGCCAGGAACAGAACACCACACAGCCAGACACAGAACAGAACACCAGAACACACACAGCCAGACACAGAACACCACACAGCCAGACACAGAACACCACACAGCCAGACACAGAACACCACACAGCCAGGCACAGAACACCACCAGCCAGAACACAGAACACCAGGCACAGCCAGACACAGAACACCACACAGCCAGGCACAGAACACAGCCAGGCACAGAACACCACACAGCCAGGCACAGAACACAGCACAGGCACAGAACACCACACAGCCAGGCACAGAACACCACACAGCCAGGCACAGAACACCACACAGCCAGGCACAGAACACCACACAGCCAGGCACAGAACACCACACAGCCAGGCACAGAACACCACACAGCCAGGCACAGAACACCACAGCACAGCCAGCACAGAACACCACACAGCCAGGCACAGAACACAGCAGCCAGGCACAGAACACCACACAGCCAGGCACAGAACACCACACACAGCCAGGCACAGAACACCACACAGCCAGGCACAGAACAACACAGCCAGGCACAGAACACACAGCCAGACACAGAACACCACACAGCCAGGCACAGAACACAGCCAGGCACAGAACACACACACAGCCAGAACACAGCCAGGCACAGAACACCACACAGCCAGGCACAGAACACCACACAGCCAGGCACAGAACACCACACAGCCAGGAACAGAACACCACACAGCCAGGCACAGAACACAGCCAGGCACAGAACACCACACAGCCAGACACAGAACACCACACAGCCAGGCACAGAACACCACACAGCCAGGCACAGAACACCACACAGCCAGGCACAGAACACCACACAGCCAGGCACAGAACACCACACAGCCAGGCACAGAACACAGCCAGGCACAGAACACCACACAGCCAGGCACAGAACAGATGAAGAAACACACAGCCTAGTTCTTACCTCAACTACTTCCTACAACCTCAGACTAGTTCTTACCTCAACTACTTCCTACAACCTCAGACTAGTTCTTACCTCAACTACTTCCTACAACCTCAGACTAGTTCTTACCTCAACTACTTCGTCTAACCGGTGCCCCCTCACATTGACTCTGTACCGGTACCCCCTGCACATTGACTCTGTACCGGTGCCCCCCGCACATTGACCCTGTACCGGTACCCCCTGCAAACCGACTCTGTACCGGTACCCCCTGCACACTGACTCTGTACCGGTGCGCCCCTGTATATAGTCTCGCTATTGTTATTTTACTGCTGCTCTTTAAATACTTGTTACTTTAGTTCTTATTCGTATTAAAAAATATATATATATTTCTCTATTTTATTTCATTTTAAACTGCATTGTTGGTTAGGGGCTTATAAGTAAGCATTTCAATATAAGGTCTGTTGTATTCGGTGCATGTGACTAATAAATGTGTATTTAATTTGACAGAAATCACATTATAAAGCCTGAAAGCCAAACATGAGTATACAGTAATGACTTTTGACCTTAACTTGCAGAAGTTCTGAGATCGCTGTGTGTTGTTCGTTCAAAGTCTACAAAGCCATCGTGCAGGTTTTGTGAGCCCCCATCTACTTTAGCGGGTGTTATCTGCATTCGCTATGAACGCCAGACTTTTTAGTGGCTCTCTACGAGCAGACAAATACACAGGGAAAAAAAAATCTAGCTTGTGGATAATTGTGATGTTTATGATAGGAGGGTTTGCCATGGCAGAGCCAGAGGAACACTTTTTACACATGTCACTTTTGGCTGCATCGATTTCTAGCAATCAAAGTTCTCTCATCTCTCTGTAGATCATTCACCATCAGCTCGCCCTGCTCACCTCTCACACAATCTCCCTTCTCTCTCCCTCTGCTCACCTCTCTCTCCCCTCTCTCTCTCTCTCTCTCTCTCTCTCTCTGAACCCTAACGTTTCACCTTACACCTCTGAGTCTTGATTGTAATACAAACACACACATATACATACAGTATTCACTTTCCCTTGACTTATTCCACATGATGTGTTTAAAACTGTCTAATTTACATAAGTATTCACACCCTTGAATCAAAACATGTTAGAATCACCATTGGCAGTGATTACAGAGTCTTTCTGGGTAACTCTCTAAGAGCTTTGCACACCTGGATTGTACAATATTTGCCCATTATTATTTTTTGAAATTCTTCAAAGCTCTGTCAAATTTGTTGTAGATCAGCCATTTTCAAGTCTTGCCATAGATTTTCAAGCTGATTTAAATCAAAACTGTGACTCACTCAGCCACTCAGGACCATTCAATGTCTTCTTGGTAAGCAACTCCAGTGCATATTTGGCCTTGAGTTTTAGGTTGTTGTCCTGCTGAAAGGTGGATTTGTCTGATGGAAAGCAAACTGAACCAGGTTTTTGTCTAGGATTTTGCCTGTGCTTAATTCTATTCCATTTCTTTTTATCCTTAAAAAAGTCCCTAGTCCTTGCCGATGAAGCACACCCATAACATGATGCAGCCACCACCATGCTTGAACATGTGAGAGTGGTACTCAGTGCTGTGTTGTGTTGGATTTACCCCAAACATAAGGTTTTCACGACATAAAGTTAATTTCTTTGCCATATTTTTTGCATTACAACTTCAGTGCCTTGTTGCCAAACAAAATGCATATTGTGGAATATTTGCTTTTACAGTGGTATTCATATTACATTCTTCTACAGATGCACAATCGAGGGCATCCTGTCGGGCTGTATCACCGCCTGGTACGGCAACTGCTCCGCCCTCAACCGTAAGGCTCTCCAGAGGGTAGTGAGGTCTGCACAACGCATCACCGGGGGCAAACTACCTGCCCTCCAGGACACCTACACCACCCGATGTTACAGGAAGGCCATAAAGATCATCAAGGACATCAACCACCCGAGCCACTGCCTGTTCACCCCGCTATCATCCAGAAGGCGAGGTCAGTACAGGTGCATCAAAGCTGGGACCGAGAGACTGAAAAACAGCTTCTATCTCAAGGCCATCAGACTGTTAAACAGCCACCACTAACATTGAGTGGCTGCTGCCAACACACTGACATTGACACTGACCCAACTCCAGCCACTTTAATAATGGGAATTGATGGCAAATGATGTAAATATATCACTAGCCACTTTAAACAATGCTACCTTATATAATGTTACTTACCCTACATTATTAATCTCATATGCATACGTATATACTGTACTCTATATCATCGACTGCATCCTTATGTAATACATGTACCACTAGCCACTTTAACTATGCCACTTTGTTTACTTTGTCTACATACTCATCTCATATGTATATACTGTACTCGATACCATCTACTGTATGCTGCCCTGTACCATCACTCATTCATATATCCTTATGTACATATTCTTTATCCCCTTACACTGTGTATAAGACAGTTTTGGAATTGTTAGTTAGATTACTTGTTGGTTATTACTGCATTGTCGGAACTAGAAGCACAAGCATTTCGCTACACTCACACTAACATCTGCTAACCATGTGTATGTGACAAATAAATTTTGATTTGATTTGATTTCCTCTCCGGCAACTGAGTTAGGAAGGACCCC
Source organism: Oncorhynchus nerka (assembly GCF_034236695.1). NCBI lineage: Eukaryota > Metazoa > Chordata > Actinopteri > Salmoniformes > Salmonidae > Oncorhynchus > Oncorhynchus nerka. The sequence goes on from NC_088410.1 coordinate 6,906,055, forward strand.
TGTGTCTTTGTAGTGACTGGGTGTATTGATACACTATCAACTGAGTCAGGAAGGACCCCTGTGTCTTTGTAGTGACTGGGTGTATTGATACACTATCAACTGAGTCAGGAAGGAGGCCATCAACAGTGTAATTAATAACTTCACCATGTTCAAAGGGTTATTCAATGTCTGCTTTTTTTGTACCTGCCCACAGGTTCCCTTCTTTGCTTTAGAAAACCCCTGTCTTTGTGGTTGAATCTGTGTTTGAAATTCACTGCTCGACTGAGGGACCTTACAGATAATTGTATGCGTGGAGTACAGAGATGAGGCTGTCATTCAACAATCATGCTAAACACGATTATTGCGCACAGAGAGGGTCCATGCAACTTATTATGTGACTAAAATCTTTACTCCTGAACTTATTTAGGCTTGGCATAACAAAGGGATTGAATACTTATTGACTCGAGACATTTTGAGCTTTTCATTTTTAAAAAAAAATTATTTTGTAAAAGTCTCAAAAAAAACAAAAACATGATTCCACGTTTGACACACTTCACTTTGTGTGAAGGTCAATGACACTAAATCTCAATACATTTTAATTTCAGGCAATAACAAAATGACAACGTAACAGCAACAAAATGACAACGTAACAGCAACAAAATGACAACGTAACAGCAACAAAATGACAACGTAACAGCGACAAAATGACAACGTAACAATAACAAAATGACAATGTAACAGCGACAAAATGACAACGTAACAATAACAAAATGCGGAAAAAGTCAAATGATGTGAATACTTTCTGAAGGCACCATATATAGTATAATATAATGTAATATGTATATATAATATAATACTCCACCATATATAGTATAATATAATGTAATATGTGTATATATAAAATATAATATAATACTCCACCATATATAGTATAATATAATGTAATATGTATATATATAAAATATAATACTCCACCATATATAGTATAATATAATATATATAATATAGTATAATATATATATAATATAGTATAATATAATATATATAATATAGTATAATATAATATATACATAATATAGTATAATATAATGTAATATGTATATATAAAATATAATATAATACTCCACCATATATAGTATAATATAATGTAATATGTATATATATAAAATATAATACTCCACCATATATAGTATAATATAATATATATAATATAGTATCATATAATATATATATAATATAGTATAATATAATGTAATATGTATATATATATAATATAATATAATACTCCACCATATATAGTATAATATAATGTAATATGTATATATATAAAATATAATACTCCACCATATATAGTATAATATAATGTAATATGTATATATATAAAATATAGTACTCCACCATATATAGTATATATAATCAAATAATATAATGTATAATATATATATATATATAATATAATACTCCACCATATATAGTATAATATAATATATATAATATAGTATAATATAATATATATATAATATAGTATAATATAATGTAATATGTATATATATATAATATAATATAATACTCCACCATATATAGTATAATATAATGTAATATGTATATATATATATAATATAATACTCCACCATATATAGTATAATATAATGTAATATGTATACATATATAATATAATACTCCACCATATATAGTATAATATAATATATATATAATATAGTATAATATAATATATATAATATAGTATAATATAATATATACATAATATAGTATAATATAATGTAATATGTATATATATAATATAATATAATACTCCACCATATATAGTATAATATAATGTAATATGTATATATATAATATAATATAATACTCCACCATATATAGTATAATATAATGTAATATGTATATATAAAATATAATATAATACTCCACCATATATAGTATAATATAATATATATATAATATAGTATAATATAATATAATACTCCACCATATATAGTATAATATAATATATATATAATATAGTATAATATAATATGTATATATATAATATAGTATAATATAATGTAATATATATATAATATAATACTCCACCATATATAGTATAATATAATATATATATAATATAGTATAATATAATATAATATGTATATATAAAATATAATATAATACTCCACCATATATAGTATAATATAATATATATATATATATATATATAATATAGTATAATATAATATGTATATATAAAATATAATATAATATAATACTCCACCATATATAGTATAATATAATGTAATATATATATAATATAATATAATACTCCACCATATATAGTATAATATAATATATATAAAATATAGTATAATATAATGTAAAATAATATAATAATATAATACTCCACTTAACAGATGCTTTGATTTTTTTTTAAGGCTATACCTGTTTGGAGTCAGTAGTTGTGGTCAAGTAGTTGTGTGGTCAGTAGTTGTGTGGTAAGTAGTTTTGTAGTTGTGGTCAGTAGTTGTGTGGTCAGTAGTTGTGTGGTCAGTAGTTGTGTAGTTGTGGTAGGTAGTTGTGTGGTCAGTAGTTGTGTGGTCAGTACTTTTATTAATTTTTTATTTTTTATTTCACCTTTATTTAACCAGGTAGGCTAGTTGAGAACAAGTTCTCATTTACAACTGCGACCTGGCCAAGATAAAGCATAGCAGTGTGAACAGACAACACAGAGTTACACATTGAGTAAACAATTAACAAGTCAATAACAAAGTAGAAAAAAAAGAGTCTATATACAATGTGTGCAAAAGGCATGAGGTAGGCGAAAAATTACAATTTTGCAGATTAACACTAGAGTGATAAATCATCAGATGGTCATGGACAGGTAGAGATATTGGTGTGCAAAAGAGCAGAAAAGTAAATAAATAAAAACTGTGGGGATGAGGTAGGTGAAAATGGGTGGGCTATTTACCAATAGATTATGTACAGCTGCAGCGATCAGTTAGCTGCTCAGATAGCTGATGTTTAAAGTTGGTGAGGGAGATAAAATTCTCCAACTTCAGCGATTTTTGCAATTCGTTCCAGTCACAGGCAGCAGAGTACTGGAACGAAAGGCGGCCGAATGAGGTGTTGGCTTTAGGGATGATCAATGAGATACACCTGCTGGAGCGCGTGCTACGGATGGGTGTTGCCAACGTGACCAGTGAGCTGAGATAAGGCGGAGCTTTGCCTAGCATGGCCTTGTAGATGACCTGGAGCCAGTGGGTCTGGCGACGAATATGTAGCGAGGGCCAGCCGACTAGAGCATACAAGTCGCAGTGGTGGGTAGTATAAGGTGCTTTAGTGACAAAACGGATGGCACTGTGATAAACTGCATCCAGTTTGCTGAGAAGAGTGTTGGAAGCAATTTTGTAGATGACATCGCCGAAGTCGAGGATCGGTAGGATAGTCAGTTTTACTAGGGTAAGCTTGGCAGCGTGAGTGAAGGAGGCTTTGTTGCGGAATAGAAAGCCGACTCTTGATTTGATTTTCGATTGGAGATGTTTGATATGGGTCTGGAAGGAGAGTTTGCAGTCTAGCCAGACACCTAGGTACTTATAGGTGTCCACATATTCAAGGTCAGAACCATCCAGTGTGGTGATGCTAGTCGGGCATGCGGGTGCAGGCAGCGATCGGTTGAAAAGCATGCATTTGGTTTTACTAGCGTTTAAGAGCAGTTGGAGGCCTCGGAAGGAGTGTTGTATGGCATTGAAGCTCGTTTGGAGGTTAGATAGCACAGTGTCCAATGACGGGCCGAAAGTGTATAGAATGGTGTCGTCTGCGTAGAGGTGGATCAGGGAATCGCCCGCAGCAAGAGCAACATCATTGATATATACAGAGAAAAGAGTCGGCCCGAGAATTGAACCCTGTGGCACCCCCATAGAGACTGCCAGAGGACCGGACAGCATGCCCTCCGATTTGACACACTGAACTCTGTCTGCAAAGTAATTGGTGAACCAGGCAAGGCAGTCATCCGAAAAACCGAGGCTACTGAGTCTGCCGATAAGAATATGGTGATTGACAGAGTCGAAAGCCTTGGCAAGGTCGATGAAGACGGCTGCACCATACTGTCTTTTATCGATGGCGGTTATGATATCGTTTAGTACCTTGAGCGTGGCTGAGGTGCACCCGTGACCGGCTCGGAAACCAGATTGGATAGCGGAGAAGGTACGGTGGGATTCGAGATGGTCAGTGACCTGTTTGTTGACTTGGCTTTCGAAGACCTTAGATAGGCAGGGCAGGATGGATATAGGTCTGTAACAGTTTGGGTCCAGGGTGTCTCCCCCTTTGAAGAGGGGGATGACTGCGGCAGCTTTCCAATTCTTGGGGATCTCAGACGATATGAAAGAGAGGTTGAACAGGCTGGTAATAGGGGTTGCGACAATGGAGGCGGATAGTTTCAGAAATAGAGGGTCCAGATTGTCAAGCCCAGCTGATTTATACGGGTCCAGGTTTTGCAGCTCTTTCAGAACATCTGCTATCTGGATTTGGGTAAAGGAGAACCTGGAGAGGCTTGAGCGAGGAGCTGCGGGGGGGCGGAGCTGTTGGCCGAGGTAGGAGTAGCCAGGCGGGAGGCATGGCCAGCCGTTGAGAAATGCTTGTTGAAGTTTTCGATAATCATGGATTTGTCGGTGGTGACCGTGTTCCCTAGCCTCAGTGCAGTGGGCAGCTGGGAGGAGGTGCTCTTGTTCTCCATGGACTTCACAGTGTCCCAGAACTTTTGGAGTTAGAGCTACAGGATGCAAATTTCTGCCTGAAGAAGCTGGCCTTTGCTTTCCTGACTGACTGCGTGTATTGGTTCCTGACTTCCCTGAACAGTTGCATATCGCGGGGACTATTCGATACTATTGCAGTCCGCCACAGGATGTTTTTGTGCTGGTCGAGGGAAGTCAGGTCTGGAGTGAACCAAGGGCTATATCTGTTCTTAGTTCTGCATTTTCTGAACGGAGCATGCTTATCTAAAATGGTGAGGAAGTTACTTTTAAAGAATGACCAGGCATCCTCAACTGATGGGATGAGGTCAATATCCTTCCAGGATACCCAGGCCAGGTCGATTAGAAAGGCCTGCTCACAGAAGTGTTTTAGGGAGCGTTTGACAGTGATGAGGGGTGGTCGTTTGACTGCGGCTCCGTGGCGGATACAGGCAATGAGGCAGTGATCGCTGAGATCCTGGTTGAAGACAGCGGAGGTGTATTTGGAGGGCCAGTTGGTCAGGATGATGTCTATGAGGGTGCCCTTGTTTACAGATTTAGGGTTGTACCTGGTGGGTTCCTTGATGATTTGTGTGAGATTGAGGGCAACTAGCTTAGATTGTAGGACTGCCGGGGTGTTAAGCATATCCCAGTTTAGGTCACCTAACAGAACAAACTCTGAAGCTAGATGGGGGCGATCAATTCACAAATGGTGTCCAGGGCACAGCTGGGAGCTGAGGGGGGTCGGTAGCAGGCGGCAACAGTGAGAGACTTATTTCTGGAGAGAGTCATTTTTAAAATTAGTAGTTCCAACTGTTTGGGTATGGACCTGGAAAGTATGACATTACTTAGAGAGGAGGCTTCTGATGATGACATGCATGAAACCAAGGCTTTTTCGATCACAGAAGTCAACAAATGAGGGTGCCTGGGGACATGCAGTAGTTGTGTAGTTGTGGTCAGTAGTTGTGTGGCCAGTAGTTGTGTGGTCAGTAGTTGTGTAGTTGTGGTCAGTAGTTGTGTGGCCAGTATTTGTGGTCAGTAGTTGTGGTCGGTAGTTGTGTGGTCAGTAGTTGTGTAGTTGTGGTCAGTAAATGTGTGTTCACTAGTTGTGGTCAGTATTTGTAGTTAAGAGTTGTGTGGTCAGTGGTTGTGTGGTCAGTAGTTTTGTGGTCTGTAATTATGTGGTCTGTAATTGTGTGGTCCGTAGTTGTGGTCAGTAGTTGTGTGTTCTGTAATTGTGTGGTCTGTAGTTGTGATTAATAGTTGTGTGGTTGTGGTCAGTAGATGTAGCCACTTTTTGTGGTCAGTAGATGTGTGGTCACTTGTTGTGGTCAGTAGTTGTGGTTAAGAGTTGTGGGGTCAGTAGTTGAGTGGTCTGTAATCGTGTGGTCAGTAGTTGTGCGGTTGAGGTCAATAGTTGTGGTTGTGGTCAGTAGTTGTGTGGTTGTGGTCAGAAGTTGTGATCAGTAGTTGTGCGACCAGTAATTTAGGTCAGCAGTTGTGTGGTTTTGGTCAGTAATTGTGGTCAGTAGTTGCGGTCAGTAGTTGTGTGGGCAGTAGTTGTGTGGCTGTGGCCAGTAGTTGTGTGGTCAATAGTTGTGTGGTCTGGAGTTGTGGTCGGTAATTGTGTGGTTGTGGCCAGTAGTTGCGGTTGCGTGGTCAGTAGCTGTGGTCTGTTGTTGTGGTCTGTGGTTGTGTGGTCAGTAGTTGTGTGGTTGTAGTCAGTAGTTGTGGTCATTAGCTGTGGTCAGTAGGTGTGGTCAGTAGCTGTGTGGTTGCAGTCGGTAGTTGTGTGATAAGTAGTTGTTGTCTTCAGGGGAATCTGGTCCTAGATCAGTGGTTAGGTTAGTATCTCAAGGGTCAAGTTAGGACTGGGTCAGGGGAATCTGGTCCTAGATTAGGGGATAGGTTAGTATCTAAATGGTATCTAAAGTATCTAAAGGGTCAAGTTAGGACTGGGTTAGGGGAATCTGGTCCTAGATCAGTGGTTAGGTTAGCATCTAATGGTTCAGGTTAGGACTGGGGCAGGGAAATATGGTCCTAGATCAGTGGATAGGTTAGTATCTAATGGTTCAGGTTAGGACTGGGGCAGGGAAATATGGTCCTAGATCAGTGGATAGGTTAGTATCTAATGTTTCAGGTTAGGACAGGGGCTATGGGATCTGGTCCTCCTAGATCAGTGGTTAGGTTAGTATCTAATGGTTCAGGTTAGGAATGGGGGCTATGGGATCTGGTCCTCGATCTGTGGTTAGGTTAGTATCTAATGGTTCAGGTTAGGAATGGGGGCTATGGGATCTGGTCCTAGATCAGTGGTTAGGTTAGGATCTAATGGTTCAGGTTAGGAATGGGGGTTATGGGATCTGGTCCTAGAACTGTGGTTAGGTTAGTATCTAATGGTTCAGGTTAGGAATGGGGGCTATGGGATCTGGTCCTAGATCAGTGGTCAGGTTAGTATCTAACGGTTGCAGTTCGAAATGGGGGCTATGGGATCTGGTCCTAGATCTGGGCTGGGGAGGGTTATGTAACAGGAGTTATCAGATGAGATTGTAGCTGACCTGACAGGAAGTCGAAAGATCACCCCAACTCAACACACTCAACACACACACACACACACACACACACACACACACACACACATACACACCCACACACGTGCACACACACATACACAACACACACACACACACACACACACATAACACACACACACACACATGCCCACACACGCATACACACACACACACACACACACACACACACACACACACACACACACACACACACACAAACACACACACACGCCCACACACACACATACAGCTGAATCAGCAGTTTCGAACCAGCTAGTTGGAAATCATGGATACAATATTAAACCTAGTCTTGGACTAAAACACACTTTCCATGGACATTACCCATAATGCAAGTTGAGTCCAGGGCCCGTATTCACAAAGCGTCTGATGGAGATTGACATCCAGTGTTATTTCATTTAATATGTTTATTTGAACAGGGACAGTATAAAATCAAATCAAATCAAAGTTTATTTGTCACGTGCGCCGAAAACAACAGGTGTAGTAGACCTTTCAACAGTGAAATGCTTACTTACAGGCTCTAACCAATAGTGCCAGAAAAGGTATTATGTGAACAATAGGTGTCGTGGACGATCGTTACAAAATATAACACTTACAAGAACTTGTGAATTCAATATAGGCTTTTAATACAAACATATCAGAAGCCTAGATGGTCCGCGGAACACACACTTTCCCAGAGCTCTGTATTTATACACACACAGTATATGAGTCCATTCCATATGTTAATGGGGTTACTTCCCTCAGTCCATCTGCCACCATTCTATCCCAATCTGTGCATCCTGCTTGTTCAGCTCGCTAACGCCCATATTTGCTTTCAGTCAAGTTATAATGGTGACAGGACCTCTTCATGTCCCAAAAAAAATACATGCCCATCTTATCCTATGGGCCCCCTTGTGTTTATCTTGGTGTGGTATTTGGTATGTCTGTCCTTATTAGGACTAGTAGACTATGTGCCTCTTCTCTTCATGTCCTAAAAATATATGTCCTATGTCTATAGTCCATCAGTTGGTCATTTGGCTGACCCCTTCCTTTGTGTGTCCCTCTGACCTTGGTATGTCCAGCTGTCCTATGCTCTCATGGCCTTACTTTGGCTTCCTGTCCTATACAATAGACAATGCATTTTACCAGAATGGCAAATCACTCTAAGTGTATCTTTCTCTTGTGGTACAGTATTAAGTTTCTCCCTATATGTACATCTGGCTCCCACATAGGTAGATAAAGAAATAAAACAACAGTAAAAAGACAGGCTATATACAGTAAAGAGGCTAAATACAGTAGAGAGGCTATATACAGTAGAGAGGCTATATACAGTAGCGAGGCTATATACAGTAGAGAGGCTAAATAGAGTAGAGAGGCTATATACAGTAGAGAGGCTAAATACAGTAGCGAGGCTATATACAGTAAAGAGGCTAAATACAGTAGAGAGGCTAAATACAGTAGAGAGGCTATATACAGTAGCGAGGCTATATACAGTAGAGAGGCTAAATAGAGTAGAGAGGCTAAATAGAGTAGAGAGGCTAAATACAGTAGAGAGGCTAAATACAGTAGAGAGGCTATATACAGTAGAGGCTATATACAGTAGAGAGGCTAAATACAGTAGCGAGGCTATATACAGTAGAGAGGCTAAATACAGTAGAGAGGCTATATACAGTAGAGAGGCTATATACAGTAGCGAGGCTATATACAGTAGAGGTTATATACAGTAGAGGCCATATACAGTAGAGGCCATATACAGTAGAGGCCATATACAGTAGAGGCTATATACAGTAGAGAGGCTATATACAGTAGAGGTTATATACAGTAGACAGGCTATATACAGTAGAGGCCATATACAGTAGAGGCCATATACAGTAGAGGCTATATACAGTAGAGAGGTTATATACAGTAGAGAGGCTATATACAGTAGACAGGCTATATACAGTGGAGGCTATATACAGTAGAGGGGCTATATAGAGTAGAGAGGCAATATACAGTAGAGAGGCTATATACAGTAGAGAGGCTATATACAGTAGAGAGGCTATATACAGTAGAGAGGCTATATACAGTAGAGAGGCTATATACAGTAGAGGCTATATACAGTAGAGGCTATATAGAGTAGTGAGATTATATACAGTAGAGGGGCGATATACAGTAGAGAGGCTATATACAGTAGAGAGGCTATATACAGTAGAGGCTATATACAGTACAGAGGCTATATACAGTAGAGGCTATATACAGTAGAGAGGCTATATACAGTAGAGGGGCTATATACAGTAGAGAGGCTAAATACAGTAGAGAGGTTATATACAGTAGAGAGGCTATATACAGTAGAGGGGCTATATACAGTAAAGAGGCTATATACAGTAGAGGCTATATACAGTAGAGAGGCTATATACAGTAGAGAGGCTATATACAGTAGAGGCTATATACAGTAGAGAGGCTATATACAGTAGTGAGTCTATATACAGTAGAGAGGCTATATACAGTAGAGAGGCTAAATACAGTAGAGAGGCTATATACAGTAGAGGGGCTATATACAGTAGAGAGGGTATATACAGTAGAGGGGCTATATACAGTAGAGAGTTTATATACAGTAGAGAGGTTATATACAGTAGCGAGGCTATATACAGTAGGGGTTATATACAGTAGAGGCTATATACAGTAGACAGGTTATATACAGTAGAGGCTATATACAGTAGAGAGGCTATATACAGTAGAGCGGCTATATACAGTAGAGAGACTATATACAGTAGAGAGGCTATATACAGTAGAGAGGATATATACAGTAGAGAGGTTATATACAGTAGAGAGGCTATATACAGTAGAGGCTATATACAGTAGAGAGGCTATATACAGTAGAGAGGCTATATAGAGTAGTGAGATTATATACAGTAGAGGGGTGATATACAGTAGAGAGGCTATATACAGTAGAGAGGCTATATACAGTAGAGGCTATATACAGTAGAGAGGCTATATACAGTAGAGGCTATATACAGTAGAGAGGCTATATACAGTAGAGGGGCTATATACAGTAGAGAGGCTAAATACAGTAGAGAGGTTATATACAGTAGAGAGGTTATATACAGTAGAGAGGCTATATACAGTAGAGGGGCTATATACAGTAGAGAGGCTAAATACAGTAGAGAGGCTAAATACAGTAGAGAGGCTATATACAGTAGAGGGGCTATATACAGTAGAGAGGCTATATACAGTAGAGGGGCTATATACAGTAGAGAGGTTATATACAGTAGAGAGGTTATATACAGTAGCGAGGCTATATACAGTAGAGGTTATATACAGTAGAGAGGCTATATACAGTAGAGGGGCTATATACAGTAGAGAGGCTAAATACAGTAGAGAGGCTAAATACAGTAGAGAGGCTAAATACAGTAGAGAGGTTATATACAGTAGAGAGGCTATATAGAGTAGAGGGGCTATATACAGTAGAGAGGCTAAATACAGTAGAGAGGCTAAATACAGTAGAGAGGCTATATACAGTAGAGGGGCTATATACAGTAGAGAGGCTATATACAGTAGAGGGGCTATATACAGTAGAGAGGTTATATACAGTAGAGAGGTTATATACAGTAGCGAGGCTATATACAGTAGAGGGGCTATATACAGTAGAGGGGCTATATACAGTAGAGGGGCTATATACAGTAGAGAGGCTATATACAGTAGAGAGGTTATATACAGTAGAGAGGTTACGTACAGTAGACAGGCTATATACAGTAGAGAGGCTATAAGACACCGGTTTGTCAGGCTGATTGAGGTAGTATATACATGTACATGTGCTTAAAGTGACTGTGCATATATGATGAACAGAGAGTAGCAGTAGCATAAAAGAGAGGTGTACTATATATAACACAAGTGTCAGAAGTGACTGTGCATATATGATGAACAGAGAGTAGCAGAGGCATAAAAGAGAGGTATACTATATATAACACAAGTGTCAGAAGTGACTGTGCATATATGATGAACAGAGAGTAGCGGTAGCATAAAAGAGAGGTGTACTATATATAACACAAGTGTCAGAAGTGGGAAGTGATGCGTTGCACCAGATTTAGCCAATAGCTCTTTTACATCTGCAGTCCTCGACATACATAGATATATGCTATGTCATGTTATGTTATGTCATGTTATGTCATGTCATGTCATGTCATGTTATGTTATTCTCTATAGATCCTGTTGGAGATGGACAACCAGGGTTATGTTCTGTTCTGTTATTCTCTATAGAACCTGTTGGAGATGGACAACCAGGGTTATGTTCTGTTCTGTTATTCTCTATAGATCCTGTTGGAGATGGACAACCAGGGTTATGTTCTGTTCTGTTATTCCCTATAGAACCTGTTGGAGATGGACAACCAGGGTTATGTTCTGTTCTGTTATTCTCTATAGATCCAGGCTATGCTGATGCCAAAACGACCAATCAAACTGAGGCTGGAGCCCCATAGCTACACCCCTAGCAACACCACTGCTGCCTTTCTGAGGAGTCCACTAACAACATGACCAAATGCAGAAGTAACCTACCCTACAGTACCCTACCCTAGAACACCCTACCCTACCCTACAGTGCCCTTCCATACCCTAGAGAACCCTACCCTACAGTAACCTACCCTACCCTAGAACACCCTACCCTACAGTACCCTACTCTACCCTAGAACACCCTACCGTACCCTAGAGGACCCTACCCTACACTAACCTACCCTACCCTACAGTAACCCACCCTACCCTACAGTACCCTACTCTACCCTAGGACACCCTACCCTACAGTACCCTACTCTACCCTAGAACACCCTACCCTACAGTACCCTACTCTACCCTAGAACACCCTACCCTAGAGTACCCTACTCTACCCTAGAACACCCTACCCTAGTACCCTACTCTACCCTAGAACACCCTACCCTACCCTACAGTACCCTACTCTACCGTAGAACACCCTACCCTACAGCACTCTACTCAACCCAAGAACACCCTACCCTACAGTACCCTACTCTACCCTAGAACACCCTACCCTACAGTAACCTACTGGATAAGAGCGTCTGCTAAATGACTTAAATGTAAATGTACCCTAGAACACCCTACCCTACCCTACAGTACCCTACTCTACCCTAGAACACCCTACAGTACCCTACTCTACCCTAGAACACCCTACCCTACAGTACCCTACCCTACCCTAGAACACCCTACCCTACAGTACCCTACTCTACCCTAGAACACCCTACCCTACAATACCTTACTCTACCCTAGAACACCCTACCCTACAGTAACCTACTCTACCCTAGAAGAGTACCCTACTCTACCCTAGAACACCCTACAGTACCCTACCCTACCCTAGAACACCCTACCCTACCATACCCTACTCTACCCTAGAACACCCTACCCTACCCTACAGTACCCTACTCTACCCTAGAACACCCTACCCTACAGTACCCTAGAGTACCCTACTCTACCCTAGAACACCCTACCCTACCCCTACAGTACCCTACTCTACCCTAGAACACCCTACCCTACCCTACAGTACCCTACTCTACCCTAGAACACCCTACAGTACCCTACTCTACCCTAGAACACCCTACCCAACCCTAGGGTATACCACCCTACCCTGGAGGACCATACCCTAGAGTTTCCTATCCTACCCTGGAGTTACCCTACCCTACCCTAGAGTATACAACCCTACCCTACAGTAACCCACCCTACCCTACAGTACCCTACTCTACCCTACAGTACCCTAGGACACCCTAGAACACCCTACCTACCCTACTTACCCTAGAACACCCTACCCCTACCCTACTTACCCTAGAACACCCTACCCTAGAGTACCCTACTCTACCCTAGAACACCCTACCCTACCCTACAGTACCCTACTCTACCCTAGAACACCCTACCCTACAGTACCCTAGAGTACCCTTCTCTACCCTAGAACACCCTACCCTACCCCTACAGTACCCTACTCTACCCTAGAACACCCTACCCTACCCTACAGTACCCTACTCTACCCTAGAACACCCTACAGTACCCTACTCTACCCTAGAACACCCTACCCAACCCTAGGGTATACCACCCTACCCTGGAGGACCATACCCTAGAGTTTCCTATCCTACCCTGGAGTTACCCTACCCTACCCTAGAGTATACAACCCTACCCTACAGTAACCCACCCTACCCTACAGTACCCTACTCTACCCTAGAACACCCTACCCTACAGTACCCTACTCTACCCTAGAACACCCTACCCTACCCTACTTACCCTAGAACACCCTACCCTAGAGTACCCTACTCTACCCTAGAACACCCTACCCTAGTACCAACTCTACCCTAGAACACCCTACCCTACCCTACAGTACCCTACTCTACCCTAGAACACCCTACCCTACAGCACTCTACTCAACCCTAGAACACCCTACCCTACAGTAACCTACTCTACCCTAGAACACCCTACCCTACCCTACAGTACCCTACTCTACCCTAGAACACCCTACAGTACCCTACTCTACCCTAGAACACCCTACCCTACCCTACAGTACCCTACTCTACCCTAGAACACCCTACAGTACCCTACTCTACCCTAGAACACCCTACCCTACCCTACAGTACCCTACTCTACCCTAGTACAGTACCCTACTCTACCCTAGAACACCCTACCCTACAGTACCCTACTCTACCCTAGAACACCCTACCCTACCCTACAGTACCCTACTCTACCCTAGAACACCCTACAGTACCCTACTCTACCCTAGAACACCCTACCCTACCCTACAGTACCCTACTCTACCCTAGAACACCCTACAGTACCCGACTCTACCCTAGAACACCCTAACCTACCCTACAGTACCCTACTCTACCCTAGAACCCCCTACAGTACCCTACCCTACCCTAGAACACCCACCCTACCATACCCTACTCTACCCTAGAACACCCTACCCTACCCTACAATACCCTACTCTAACCTAGAACACCCTACCCTACAGTACCCTACTCTACCCTAGAACACCCTACCCTACAGCACTCTACTCAACCCTAGAACACCCTACCCTACAGTAACCTACTCTACCCTAGAACACCCTACCCTACCCTACAGTACCCTACTCTACCCTAGAACACCCTACAGTACCCTACTCTACCCTAGAACACCCTACCCTACCCTACAGTACCCTACTCTACCCTAGAACACCCTACAGTACCCTACTCTACCCTAGAACACCCTACCCTACCCTACAGTACCCTACTCTACCCTAGTACAGTACCCTACTCTACCCTAGAACACCCTACCCTACAGTACCCTACTCTACCCTAGAACACCCTACAGTACCCTACTCTACCCTAGAACACCCTACCCTACAATACCCTACTCTACCCTAGAACACCCTACCCTACAGTAACCTACTCTACCCTAGAACACCCTACCCTACCCTACAGTACCCTACTCTACCCTAGAACACCCTACAGTACCCTACTCTACCCTAGAACACCCTACCCTACAGTACCCTACTCTACCCTAGAACACCCTACAGTACCCGACTCTACCCTAGAACACCCTACCCTACAGTACCCTACTCTACCCTAGAACCCCCTACAGTACCCTACCCTACCCTAGAACACCCTACCCTACCATACCCTACTCTACCCTAGAACACCCTACCCTACCCTTCAATACCCTACTCTAACCTAGAACACCCTACCCTACAGTACCTTACTCTACCCTAGAACACGCTACCCTACAGTACCCTAGAGTACCCTACTCTACCCTAGAACACCCTACCCTACCCCTACAGTACCCTACTCTACCCTAGAACACCCTACCCTACAGTACCCTACTCTACCCTAGAACATTTAACATTAACATTTAAGTCATTTAGCAGACGCTCTTATCCAGAGCGACTTACAAATTGGTGCTTTCACCTTATGACATCCAGTGGAACAGCCACTTTACAATAGTGCATCTAGGTCTTTTAAGGGGGGGGAGGGGGAGAAGGATTACTTTATCCTATCCTAGGTATTCCTTAAAGAGGTGGGGTTTCAGGTGTCTCCGGAAGGTGGTGATTGACTCCGCTGTCCTGGCGTAGTACAGTACCCTACTCTACCCTAGAACACCTTCCCCAACCCTAGGGTATACCACCCTACCCTGGAGGACCATACCCTAGAGTTTCCTACCCTACCCTAGAGTACCCGACCCTACCCTGAAGTAACCTACCCTACCCTCGAATTACCCTACCCTACCCCAGAGTATACAACCCTACCCTAAAATATACTACCCTCCCCTTGAGTTTCCTACCCTACCCTGGAGTAGCCAACCGTACCCTGAAGCACCCTACCCTACCCTAGAGTAACCTACCCTAGAGTACACTATCCTAGAGTTTCCTACCCAACCCTACAGATTCTCACCCCACCCTGGAGGACCCTACCCTACCCTGGAGTATACCACCCTACCCTGGAGGACCCTACCCTACCCTGGAGGACCCTACCCTAGAGTTTCTTACCCTACCCTGGAGCACCCGACTCTACCCTGGAGTATACCACCCTACACGGGAGGACCTGTATACTACCCTACATTTTCCTACCCTACACTGGAAATACCCTACCCTACCCTAGAGTTTACAACTCTACCCTAAAGTATACTACCTTAGAGTATTCTACCCTACCCTACCCTAGAGTATACTACCCTACTCTGGATACACCCTACCTTAGAGTATACTACTCCACCATAGAGTACACTACCCTACCCTGGAATATACGACCCTACCCTAGAGGACCCTACCCTACCATGGAGTACCCACCCTACCCTGGAGATACATAACCTAGGGTACCCCCCAGAAATGTCCGGGACTTGCAGGTGCCTTAGTGGAAGAATGGGGTAACATCTCACAGCAAGAACTGGCAAATCTGGTGCAGTCCATGAGGAGGAGATGCACTGCAGTATTTAATGCAGCTGGTGGCCACAGCAGATACTGACTGTTACTTTTGATTTTGACCCCCTCTTTGTTCAAGGACACATTATTCAATTTCTGTTTGTCACATGTCTGTGGAACTTGTTCAGTTTATGTTTCAGTTGTTGAATCTTATGTTCATACAAATATTTACACAGTGAGAGGACGTGTCTTTATGTATTGATATATTGATTGATTGATGTTATTTATCAAGACATATTCACAATTTCATTAAACTAGGCTCCCCAGTGGCACTGTGTTTCAGTGCTAGAGGCATCACTACAGACCCTGGTTCAATTCCAGGCTGTATCACAGCATTGTCCAGTTTTGGTCAGGTTAGGCCATTATGGATGTAAATACACAGTCTTGGTAACTCGCCTGGTCCTATTCCAAACCACTGATCCACTCTCCACACTTTCCAGTTCTCTTGTACTTTCCGCGTTCATAAGCACAGTGCGGAGAATCTCTGGTCACCAAGTTCACCTCCTTCACACAGAGCGAAGTTTACCTTCATATCCTGATACAAAACAAACAGTCGAAGATAGCAGCCACCAAACAAGTAATCAGAAAACATTTCTCAATCTGGCCCAGAACCAATTCCATGTGTGAAGCAGGTGTCCTCCGGTTTCTGGAACCAAATATTAACCCTTCCCTTCCAAGGGCTTAACTCTGTTAAGTGTTTACATTTTAGGAAATAAAATAAAAATATATATATTTTTTTGATCTGAAGATAATATTTCAACTTAGAATTAGTTGGAATTGCAGGCTCACACCTTAGATCTTAGATAACTTCCCTTTTCACCTAATTTAACACTGTATATTTACAGAACCAGTCAAAAGTTTGGACACACCTACTCATTCAAGGGTTTGTCTTTATTTTTTACTATTTTCTACATTGTAGAATAATAGTAAAGACATCACAACTCTGAAATTACACATATGGAATCATGTAGTAACCAAAAAAGTGTTAAACAAATCCAAGTATATTTGAGATTCTTCAAAGTAGCCACTTCCTTGTCTTGATGACAGCTTTCCTCACTCTTGGCATTCTCTCAACCAGCTTCATGAGGTAGTCACCTGGAATGCATTTAAATGAACAGGTGGGCCTTGTTAAAAGTTCATTTGTGGAATTTATTTCCTGCGTTTGAGCCAATCAGTTGTGTTGTGACAAAGTAAGGGTTGTATACAGAAGATAGCTCTATTTGGCAAGAATAGCTCAAATAAGCAAAGTGAAATGCCAGTCCATCATTACTTTAAGACTTGAAGGTCAGTCAATGTGGAACATTTCAAGAACTTTCAAAGTTTCTTCAAGTGCAGTCGCAAAAACCATCAAGCGCTATGATGAAACTGGCTCTCATGAGGACTGCCACAGGAAATGAAGACCCAGAGTTACCTCTGCTGCAGAGAAATTGCACTAAATCAAATCAAATTTAATTTGTGATGTACTGGGCTGTATTCACTACCCTCTGTTGCCATACCAGGCAGTGATGCAACCAGTGCTCTCGATGGTGCAGCTGTAAAAACTTTTGAGGATCTGAGGACACATGCCAAATCTTTTCAGTCTCCTTAAGGGGAATAGGTTTTGTCATGCACTCTTCACGACTGTCTTGGTGTGTGTGCTTGGATCATGTTAGTTTGTTGGTGATGTGGACACCAAGGAACTTGAAGCTCTCAATCTGCTCCACTACAGCCCCATCGATGATAATGGGGGCGTGCTCGGTCCTCCTTTTCCTGTAGTCCACAATCATCTCCTTTGTCTAGATCACGTTGAGGGAGAGGTTGTTCTCCTGGGACCACATGGCCAGGTCTCTGACCTTCTCTCTATAGGCTGTCTTGTCATTGTCGTTGATCAGGCCTACCACTGTTGTGTCATCAGAAAACTTAATGATGGTGTTGGAGTCGTGCATGGATGTGCAGTCATGAGTGAACAGGGAGTACAGTAGGGGACTGAGCACGCACCCCTGAGTGGCCTCCGTGTTGAGGATCAGCGTGGCGGGTGTATAGTTACCTACCCTTACAACCTGGGGGAGGCCCGTCAGGAAGTCCAGGATCCATTTGCTTAGGGAGGTGTTTAGTTCCAGCAAACTTATTGATGAGCTTTGAGGTCACTATGGTGTTGAATGCTGAGCTGAGGTCAATTAATAGCATTCTCATATAGGTGTTCCTTTTGTCCAGGTGTGAAAGGGCAGTGTGGAGTGCAATAGAGATTGCATCATCTGTGGATATGTTGAGGCGGTATGCAAGTCGGAGTGGGTCTAGGGTTTCTGGGATAATTGTGTTGATGTGAGCCATGAAGTAGCCTTTCAAATCACTTCATGGCTACAGATGTGTGTGCTAAGGGTCGGTAGTCATTTAGGCAGGTTACCTTAGTGTTCTTGGGCACAGGGCCTATGGTGGTCTGCTTGAAACATGTTGATATTACAGACTCAGACAGGGAGAGGTTGAAAATGTCAGTGAATACACTTACCATTTGGTCAATACTTGCTCAGAGTCCTTTTATTCTGTCTGGGCCTACGGCCTTGTGAATGTTGACCTGTTTATTAAAGGTCTTATTCACATCGGATGCGGAGAGCGTGATCACACAGTCGTCCGGAAACAGCTGATGCTCTCATGCACGTGTCAGTGTTACTTGCCTCGAAGAGAGCATAGAAGTAATTTAGCTTGTCTGGTAGGCTTGTGTCACTGGGCAGCTCTTGGCTGTGCTTCTCTTTGTAGTCTGTAATAGTTTGCAAGCCCTGCCACATCTGACCAGCTCATTCAATGCGGTCTTAGTGCTCTTAGCCTCTGACTGTGGCGGTATGTAAACAGCTATATAAAGAATACAGATGAAAACTATCTCAGTAGGTAGTGTGGTCTACAGCTTATCATGAGATACTCTACCTCAGGCAAGCAATAGCTCGAGACTTCCTTACACCGTGCACCAGCTGTTATTTACAAAAATACATATACCGCCGCCCCTCTTACCTGACGCCGCTCTTCTGTCCTGCCGATACATCGTATAACCAGCCAGCTGTATGTTGACGCCGCTCTTCTGTCCTGCCGATACATCGTATAACCAGCATGTATGCTGACGCCGCTCTTCTGTCCTGCCGATACATCGTATAACCAGCATGTATGCTGACGCCGCTCTTCTGTCCTGCCGATACATCGTATAACCAGCATGTATGTTGACGCGGTTCTTCTGTCCTGCCGATACATCGTATAACCAGCCAGCTGTATGCTGACGCCGCTCTTCTGTCCTGCCGATACATCGTATAACCAGCCAGCTGTATGCTGACGCCGCTTTTCTGTCCTGCCGATACATCGTATAACCAGCATGTATGTTGACGCCACTCTTCTGTCCTGCCGATACATCGTATAACCAGCATGTATGTTGACGCCGCTCTTCTGTCCTGCCGATACATCGTATAACCAGCCAGCTGTATGTTGACGCCACTCTTCTGTCCTGCCGATACATCGTATAACCAACCAGCATGTATGTTGATGTTGTCGTCGTTCGGCCACAACTCCGTAAAACATAAGATGTTTGTTTTTAATGACGAGGTTAGAATGTTGTTTTATGAATTAAACAAAATAAAATAAGAAGTTAATTTGACACACACAAAAAAAATTGGCGGTATTAGACTTCAGAATTGCATTGGGGCAGACTTCTATTCCACTGTACAGCGTTACCTCTGGATCTTGGGTCCATGAAATGTTTAGAGTTTACACAATAATAGCGTTGTAGCTCTTATTGCAGGACTTTTAACCTTGAGAAATCACTTCACAATTCCATAGGTAATGCTGTACATTAAAATATGAATGTTCAATTGGCACTATAGGCTGAATTGTGAGGTATTTCGATGCTAGTATTTGTGTAAACTCTTTAGAATTGTAATCTGTGGGAAATCCCCTCATATATCCATAAGTTTCTTTAAAAATATCTATATATTTAACCCGGCAAGTCAGTCAAGAACAAATTCTTATTTACAATGACGACCTACCCCGGCCAAACCCAGACGATGCTGGGCCAATTGTGCACCACCCTATGAGACTCCCAATCACGACCAGATGTGATACAGCCTGCATTTGAACCAGGGACTGTAGTGACGCCTCTTGCATAGCGATGCAGTGCCTTAGACCGCTGCACCACTCTAGAGCCCTGTACATTGCAATATGAATGTTCAGTAGGCACTATAGGCTGAGTTGTGAGCTGATTTCACACCACTCTAGAGTCCTGTACATTGCAATATGAATGTTCAGTAGGCACTATAGGCTGAGTTGTGAGGTGATTTCACACCACTCTAGAGCCCTGTACATTGCAATATGAATGTTCAGTAGGCACTATAGGCTGAGTTGTGAGGTGATTTCACACCACTCTAGAGCCCTGTACATTGCAATATGAATGTTCAGTAGGCACTATAGGCTGAGTTGTGAGGTGATTTCACTCCGTTAAAGTCCTGCAATAAGATGCAGGCTGATTGTAATATTAAGGCTGATACCCCCTGTCATGAACCCAGGATCCATAAGGCTGGTACCCCCTGTCATGAACCCAGGATCCATAAGGCTGGTACCCCCTGTCATGAACCCAGGATCCATAAGGCTGGTACCTCCTGTCATGAACCCAGGATCCATAAGGCTGGTACCCCTGTCATGAACCCAGGATCCATAAGGCTGGTACCCCCTGTCATGAACCCAGGATCCATAAGGCTGGTACCTCCTGTCATGAACCCAGGATCCATAAGGCTGGTACCTCCTGTCATGAACCCAGGATCCATAAGGCTGGTACCCCATGTCATGAACCCAGGATCCATAAGGCTGGTACCTCATGTCATGAACCCAGGATCCATAAGGCTGGTACCTCATGTCATGAACCCAGGATCCATAAGGCTGGTACCTCATGTCATGAACCCAGGATCCATAAGGCTGGTACCTCATGTCATGAACCCAGGATCCATAAGGCTGGTACCTCATGTCATGAACCCAGGATCCATAAGGCTGGTACCCCCTGTCATCAACCCAGGATCCATAAGGCTGGTACCCCCTGTCATGAACCCAGGACCCATAAGGCTGGTACCTCATGTCATGAACCCAGGACCCATAAGGCTGGTACCCCCTGTCATGAACCCAGGATCCATAAGGCTGGTACCCCCTGTCATGAACCCAGGACCCATAAGGCTGGTACCCCCTGTCATGAACCCAGGACCCATAAGGCTGGTACCCCCTGTCATCAACCCAGGATCCATAAGGCTGGTACCCCCTGTCATCAACCCAGGATCCATAAGGCTGGTACCCCCTGTCATCAACCCAGGATCCATAAGGCTGGTACCCTGTCATGAACCCAAGATCCATAAGGCTGGTACCCCTGTCATGAACCCAAGATCCAAAAGGCTGGTACCCCCTGTCATGAACCCAGGACCCATAAGTCATGAACCCAGGACCCATAAGGCTGGTACCCCCTGTCATCAACCCAGGATCCATAAGGCTGGTACCCCCTGTCATCAACCCAGGATCCATAAGGCTGGTACCCCCTGTCATCAACCCAGGATCCATAAGGCTGGTACCCCCTGTCATGAACCCAAGATCCATAAGGCTGGTACCCCCTGTCATGAACCCAAGATCCAAAAGGCTGGTACCCCCTGTCATGAACCCAAGACCCATAAGGCTGGTACCCCCTGTCATGAACCCAGGATCCATAAGGCTGGTACCCCCTGTCATCAACCCAGGATCCATAAGGCTGGTACCCCCTGTCATCAACCCAGGATTCATAAGGCTGGTACCCCCTGTCATGAACCCAAGATCCATAAGGCTGGTACCCCCTGTCATGAACCCAAGATCCATAAGGCTGGTACCCCCTGTCATGAACCCAAGATCCATAAGGCTGGTACCCCCTGTCATGAACCCAAGACCCATAAGGCTGGTACCCCCTGTCATGAACCCAGGACCCATAAGGCTGGTACCCCCTGTCATGAACCCAAGACCCATAAGGCTAAGTTAAAGTCCTGATATGATGCTAATACTTGTGTAAACTCTTTAGAATTTGATTTTTCACGTTAATTTCATATGAAAGCATTAAAAAGTCATATGTGCTCAGTTTGAGGCCGATTTTAAGCAGCAACATGCTAACATGGATCACAAACAGACAAGAGTCAACGTGGATTCAGATAGAAGCCCAATCCTGTGGTTCATTGCCCTTAACGTGATGGGGATACATGATCCCCTTTGGGATCACCCCCCATCCCCCCTGAGCTGTAATGTGGCGCAGGGAACGCAAGAAATAATCCTAAAAATATTTAACCTCCACAGAATCGCTTGAAAAATGGCTCAAATGAAAGATAAAGAAGTTATTTATCTACCCAGCAAGTCAGATTTCTAAAATGTTTTACGGCAAAAACATAGCACATATTTATGTCCAACCACCACTGCATACATACCTCATTAGCTTAGCCAAGTAGGAAAAAATATGCAATCAACAAACGCAGGATTAAAAGAAAAATCATTTCACTAACCTTTTGAAATCTTCATCAGATGACAGTAATATAACATGTTACACAGTACATTCATTTTTTTTTTCAATAATATGCAATATATATCCATAAATCTCTGTTTACAATTATGCATCGTTCAAAAAATGCTACTGCAATGTCAGGAGAAATAAAATAGCTCCGGCAGATAACGTCAGCTAACAAGGAATACACATCATAAACTTTGACTAAATATGCATGTTTTACATATGTATGGCAAGATAAACTTCTTCTAAATGCAATTGCTATGTTACAATTATTTTTAACGTTACATTTGGCGTTTACTAGGCTATAATAGAGAGTCGGCGCTCTCATTTAGCATGCTGACTCCTCTATCTTGGAGTCGACAGAAACCCAAAATGAAGACATAAATATTCCCTTACCATGGCTGTTCTTCCTTCAGAAGACCTGGAAGGGTTAATACTCACCAAGTTAGCGTTCAGTTTTCAAGTCTGTGTCTTTCCGTTCTCAAACTAGACACTTTTCGGTCGAAATGTATGCAAATTTCAAGTGGATGCGCACCAAAACGTCGAAAGTATACATTATATTTCGAGTAAACTTGTCAAACTATGTTTATAATTAAGCCTTAACATGTTATAAAGGTCTACAGCAATCGTGAGGGCGAACAGAGAAGCACACGTTGTTCAGTCCATCCTGAGGGAAAGAGAGAGAAATTTCCCAGCTCCCATTGGTGAAACTTTTTTTTGCGTCACCGGGACGTTTTGGCACGCTGAACGTCTCGTGAGCGCGCGATTCTCACAGTTACACGCCTCATCGAAAGCAGGCTTCACGCTGAAGACGTAGAAACTGTTTCCATGGTTATAACTGCTTGGGAAGTGTGTATACGATGACGTTGAAGTGGTGGCAACTTTTTTCATTACAAGAGAGACTTTGGGAGAATGCATGCCCTGAGACTTCTGCTTTACATAGAGACAAAATTTAAACGGTTTTATAAGCTTTAGAGTGTTTCCTATTCGATAATAATTTTTATATGCATATATTAGCAACTTTTGACAAAAATGTATCATGGTTTATATGGGTGCCGAATTCCTCCAGAAGGGGCAGTATTCAGGGCTAGCCCCAACTTAAGCTCAATTATATTCATTAATAACTTTAGTGAAGTGGGCAACATAGCCAAAACCTTTGCGATTTACAGCACCCTACTAGCGTGGAGGGACTGTAAGAAATACCTGGGCATTTCCTCCCAAATATGTTCTCACTCGCCTATAGCAGGCAACCCAGACTTGCCAAAAGCCCTGAGGGATGCCAACTTTAATCTTTGGCATACTCTAGGAATCAGGACCTTTTCAGACCTATTTCATCAGAAAACCACTACACTGAAATCCTTTCAAGAGCTCTGCAGTGAATTCGATGTGCCAAGATCCCATTTTTTTTTTTAAATATCTTCAAATTAAACATGTAATTTCCTCATTTACCTCCAAGAGGAGGTTTAGAACTCAGTTGAATGAAGTTGAAACCCTTCTTGTCACAGCACAATCCATTAAAGGCAAAATATCTTACATCTATAGACTCCTTTCTGAGAAAGGAAGCTCCTCCTTTACTCCTTTGAAAATAATCTGGGAAAAGGACCTTGGTCTGACTATCAGTGATGAGTTATGGGCGGAGGTTTGCGACAGGGTATACTGCTCCTCTACCAGTGTAAAAATGAAAGAATCTAATTACAAATTTTTGTACAAATTTTATTATACTCCTTTGAGACTCCATAGAATGAAAACAGATATGTCTCCTAACTGTACAAGATGTACCTCTGAAAGTGGAACCTATATGCATGTATTTTGGAGCTGTAGGCAGATACTGCTGCACAGAAAATACTAGAGGTACAGTTTGATATGACCCCGTGTATCTATCTTCTTAATGCCCATCAGGACTTTGCTTATGACTATTACATACTTTGCTAAGAAATGTATTCTTCTATTGTGGGCCTCTAATACCCCCCTACATTTAAAATGTGGATTGACCAGATTGTTGACTTTCTTCCTCTTGAAAAGCTCACTTATGACCTCCACAAGAGACAGCCCAAGTTTGATAGACTCTGGTCTCCACTATTCAACTATATTTCAAACTGGACAGAGTGAACGGGGTGACTAGGGAAATGCGCAGATACATGTTGTGTAAGGTACTGTAAAACCTAAAAACGAATTATTGGCCCGTCGTCTCAGCGAATGCTTGAAATAGCTGATAAGAACCTTGATAGTGCTGTGTGCGTATGTGTGTGTGTGTGTGTATGTATATGTGTGTATGTGTGTATGTATGTATGTATATATATATATGTACCAAGGAAAATATATAGATTAAGAAAAATAAATGCTTTTATTTGACTTTATCATTCATTTTAATTGTATTTAAATTTTTTCAATTGTATTCTTATTTTTTTTTTGACTTTTTATTTTTTTTTAAAGCCTGTCACATCTGTGAATGTGTTTTGTTGGTTGATTGAAAAACAAGAAAACTTTAAAAAAAAAAAAAAGTAATATGTGCTCAGTTTGAGGCCGATTTAAATTAAGCAGAATACAGAATACAAAAACAAATTGGCCATTTTCCACGGTAACAGTGCAGGAATTGGTCAAAAGCTGCTTTTGATTGGACCCTTTTATGCACTAAAAGTGCGGGGATTGGTCAAAATTGTGAGCTCTCGCATAATATGCGCTGATTGGCTGATTTTGCATTGAATTGTGCGATCTCGGAAACCTGGAGGGACTGATGATATTGTCCAATTGTGGCAATTTATATCCGTTTGCATCCGTTTCAATGGGCAACTTTTATTTTGAACCCGAACAGCCGATTCTACTATTGTTGTAAAATGTTGTTCAACACACACGCAATAAGGAGATAGGAGGGAGACTGTGTGAGAGGTGAAAAGCGAAGCAGGGAGGGATGGTGAATGATTCACAGAGAGAGCAGAGGGCAGATTCATTACGGAAACAGTTTAACGTTTAAGAACTAATTGGAAGAACACAGAGCAAAATGAGAGTTTCTACTGGGATAAACTCAAAAAAAATATTAAACTAGACGGCAAAAAGTATGACGTAAGATGTGATCCTGGTTTTCCAACTGATTAAAAGCTGCAATATAATCTTCTGATTCAAAATGTTTTTCTGATTCCTTTCTTTCCTCAAAAGGTACTGAACAGACTCTGCCCTTGGAAGGGAGAGGGCTAATACTCGGTTCCAGGAACCGGATGGCATGTACGTGACACATGGCATTGGTTCTGGGTCAGAACCAGAAATGGTTTTTAATTTGAGCTGATCGCTGTTTGTTTAGTATCGGAATATGAAGGTGAACTTTGCTCTGTGTGGAGGAGGTGAACTTTGCTCTGTGTGGAGGAGGTGAACTTTGCTCTGTGTGGAGGAGGTGAACTTTGCTCTGTGTGGAGGAGGTGAACTTTGCTCTGTGTGGAGGAGGTGAACTTTGCTCTGTGTGGAGGAGGTGAACTTTGCTCTGTGTGGAGGAGGTGAACTTTGCTCTGTGTGGAGGAGGTGAACTTTGCTCTGTGTGGAGGAGGTGAACTTTGCTCTGTGTGGAGGAGGTGAACTTTGCTCTATGTGAAGGAGGTGAACTTTGCTCTATGTGAAGGAGGTGAACTTTGCATTATGTGAAGGAGGTGAACTTTGCGACCAGAGATTCTCTGCACTGTGTTTATAAATGCAGAAAGTACAAGAGCTGGAAAAGGTGGACAGGGGATTAATATTTTGTAATGGGACCTGGGCTGTGTAATTACATCCAACGGCCACACAGGGGCAGTATTCGGATCTGAAAAGAAACGTGTGTGGATGACCAAGGTCGTAACACTACAATTAGGCCTCGCTGAATGAAATTATACATACAGTATGTCTTGATAAATAACACAAATCAATCTATATAGATTGTTCTCATGTATATTTGTGTGTGTTTGTGTCTTATGTTTTGTCTTATGAATGTTAATAAATACACAGACGACCTTGTTCATTAGTGTGATGATTTTATTGGTTTGTGATGATTAAAGTTAAAACCAAGCAGCTGCAGGGATCATCTCAACAGACAGTAAAGATTCTATTTTGGAATGACTGGACAGCAGAACACCCAGAGGAACAGAATGAGAGTACAGTTCTAGAGAACACCAGGCAGAGTTCTACATTCTAGGAGAATTCCAGCCACCAGCCACCAGTGTGCAGGATCCAGACATGACATC
The DNA here is from genome assembly GCF_034236695.1 of Oncorhynchus nerka. NCBI lineage: Eukaryota > Metazoa > Chordata > Actinopteri > Salmoniformes > Salmonidae > Oncorhynchus > Oncorhynchus nerka. The sequence continues at coordinate 6,932,939 of NC_088410.1, forward strand.
ATGCCATGGATTTAATACCCCCTGGTGTCTAACTTTAACAAGACATGTACCTCTAATGCATCCATAGTATTACTATCTCTCTTTTACCTGGTGGAAATGGGTTTCTGAGTCCTACTCAAACCAAGCATGAGACTGAGACCAGGATTCAATCCCAGCACTTTGTCAGCTATGTGCCATTTTAAATGTAATTTCTGATTGAACTGACTGAACTGAACATTCATCATGAATGCAGTCTTATTATCATATTATATTAAGTAGTAACTATAATCAGCTGCAGGGTCAGGACTGAATATTCAGTAGCCTATAGCAGGGTCAGGACTGAATATTCAGTGGACTATAGCAGGGTCAGGACTGAATATTCAGTAGCCTATAGGAGGGTCAGGACTAAATATTCAGTAGCCAATAGCAGGGTCAGGACTGAATATTCAGTAGTCTATAGCAGGGGCAGGACAGAACATTCAGTAGCCTATAGCAGGGTCAGGACTGAATATTCAGTAGCCTATAGCAGGGTCAGGACTGAATTTTCAGTAGCCTATAGCAGGGTTAGGACTGAATATTCAGTAGTCTATAGCAGGGTTAGGACTGAATATTCAGTAGTCTATAGCAGGGTCAGGACTGAATATTCAGTAGCCTATAGCAGGGTCAGGACTGAATATTCAGTAGTCTATAGCAGGGTCAGGCCTGAATATTCAGTAGCCTATAGCAGGGTCAGGACTGAATATTCAGTAGTCTATAGCAGGGTCAGGACTGAATATTCAGTAGCCTATAGCAGGGTCAGGACTTGAATATTCAGTAGCCTATAGCAGGGTTAGGGTAAGGACTGAATATTCAGTTGCCAATAGATAGATAGATAAAGTGATAGATAGATAGATAGATAGAGTGATAGAGCAATAGAGTGATAGAGCAATAGAGTGATAGAGTGATAGATAGAGTGATAGAGTGATAGATAGCTAGAGTGATAGAGCAATAGAGTGATAGAGTGATAGATAGAGTGATAGAGTGATAGATAGCTAGAGTGATAGAGCAATAGAGTGATAGATAGTGATATACTTAACAAAAACGTTTCATGAGCTGAAATAAAAGATCCCAGAATTTTAACATGGGCACAAAAAGCCTATTTCTCTCAAATGTTGTCCACAAATCTGTTTACATCCCTGTTAGTGAGCATCTTATCCTTTGTCAAGAGAGTCCATCAACCTGACAGGTGTGGCATATCAAGAAGCTGATTAAACAACATGATCATTACACAGGTGCACCTTGTGCTGGGGGGAAATAACAGGCCACTCTAAAATGTGCAGTTTTGTCACACAACGCAATGCCACAGTCAGCATGCTGACCAGAGCTGTTTTCAGATAATTGAATGTTCATTTCTCTACCATATGCCGTCTCCAAAGTTGTTTTAGAGAATTTGGCTCTACGTCCCAACCGGCCTCACAACCGCAGACCACTTGTAACCACGCCAGCCCAGGATCATTTGCGGGGTGAGGGGGCGTGCAGAGAAGTATTGGTCTGCGGTTGCCAGCCCAGGATCTCCACATTCGGCTTCTTCCCCTGCGGATCATCAGTGGGGGAGGGGGCGAACGGAGGAGTATTTCTATCTGTAATTAGTGTGTAAAAACTCATTCTGAGTGGCTGAGCCCAGCTCCCCAGTGGGTCGGCTTGGCTCTCAAGTGGGTGGTCCTATGCCCTCATAGGCCCAGCCATGGCTGCTCCCCTGCCCAGTCATGTGAAATCTGTAGATTAGGGCCTAATTAATTCATTTCAATTGTTACATTTCCTTAAGTGAACTGTAGCAGAGAAAAATATTTTAAATTGTTCCATGTTGCGTTTAGATTTTTGTTCAGTATAGATAGATGTATAGATAGGGTGTTCTAGGGTAGGCTCCTCTAGGGTAGGGTAGGGTGTTCTAGGGTTTGGTGCTCTAGGGGAGGGTAGGTTCCTCCAGGGTAGGGGGCTCTATGGTAGGGTCCTTTAGGGTAGGGTATGGTACTCTAGGGTAGGGTAGGGTATTCTAGGGTAGGGTAGGCTACTCTAGGGTAGGGTACTCTAGGGTAGGGTACTTTAGGGTAGGGTAGGGTACTTTAGGGTAGGGTAGGGTACTTTAGGGTAGGGTATGGTGCTGTTTATGTTCTAGGGTAGGGTAGGGTATTCTAGGTAGGGGGCTCTAGGGTAGGGTAGGGTCCTCCAGGGTAGGGTGCTCTAGGAGAGGGTAGGGTGCTGTAGTTTGGGTAGGCTACTCTAGGGTAGGGTACTCTAGGGTAGGGTACTTTAGGGTAGGGTACTTTAGGGTAGGGTAGGGTATTTTAGGGTAGGGTAGGGTGCTGTTTGTGTTCTAGGGTAGGGTCGTTAGGGTAGGGTAGGGTGCTGTTTGTGTTCTAGGGTAGGGTCGTTAGGGTAGGGTAGGGTGCTGTTTGTGTTCTAGGGTAGGGTACTTTAGGGTAGGGTAGGGTGCTGTTTGTGTTCTAGCGTAGGGTACTTTAGGGTAGGGTAGGGTAGGGTGCTGTTTGTGTTCTAGGGTAGGGTACTTTAGGGTAGGGTGCTGTTTGTGTTCTAGGGTAGGGTACTTTAGGGTAGGGTGCTGTTTGTGTTCTAGGTTAAGGTACTTTAGGGTAGGGTAGGCTGCTGTTTGTGTTCTAGGGTAGGGTACTTTAGGGTAGGGTAGGGTACTTTAGGGTAGGGTGCTGTTTGTGTTCTAGGGTAGGGTCGTTAGGGTAGGGTAGGGTGCTGTTTGTGTTCTCAGGTAGGGTACTTTAGGGTAGGGTAGGGTGCTGTTTGTGTTCTTTAGGGTAGGTTTGTGTTCTTTAGCGTAGGGTAGGTTGCTGTTTGTGTTCTAGGGTAGGGTACTTTAGGGTAGGGTAGGGTGCTGTTTGTGTTCTAGGGTAGGGTACTTTAGGGTAGGGTGCTGTTTGTGTTCTAGGGTAGGGTACTTTAGGGTAGGGTAGGGTGCTGTTTGTGTTCTAGGGTAGGGTACTTTAGGGTAGGGTAGGGTACTGTTTGTGTTCTAGGGTAGGGTCTAGTAGAAAGAGTTATAGGTATATGGTGTGATCGATCGATAGTACTCCAGGGTAGGGTACTCTAGGGTAGGGTACTCTAGGGTAGGGTACTTTAGGGTAGGGTACTCTAGGGTAGGGTACTTTAGGGTAGGGTACTCCTGCATTTGGTTCATGTTGTTGGACTGTTCAGATTGGTGGTGGTGTTGCTAGAGGTGTTGCTACGGGGCTCCAGCCTCAATTTGATTGGTCGTTTTGGAATCAGCAGAATCTGGTTGTCCAGCTCCAACGGGATCTATAGAGGATAACAGAACAGAACATAACCTTGGTTGTCCATCTCCAACAGGTTCTATAGGAAATAACAGAACAGAACATAACCTTGGTTGTCCATCTCCAACAGGTTCTATAGGAAATAACATAACAAAACATAACCCTGGTTGTCCATCTCCAACAGGTTCTATAGGAAATAACAGAACAGAACATAACCTTGGTTGTCCATCTCCAACAGGTTCTATAGGAAATAACAGAACAGAACATAACCTTGGTTGTCCATCTCCAACAGGTTCTATAGGAAATAACAGAACAGAACATAACCCTGGTTGTCCATCTCCAACAGGTTCTATAGGAAATAACAGAACAGAACATAACCTTGGTTGTCCATCTCCAACAGGTTCTATAGGAAATAACAGAACAGAACATAACCTTGGTTGTCCATCTCCAACAGGTTCTATAGGAAATAACAGAACAGAACATAACCTTGGTTGTCCATCTCCAACAGGTTCTATAGGAAATAACAGAACAGAACATAACCTTGGTTGTCCATCTCCAACAGGTTCTATAGGAAATAACAGAACAGAACATAACCCTGGTTGTCCATCTCCAACAGGTTCTATAGGAAATAACAGAACAGAACATAACCTGGTTGTCCATCTCCAACAGGTTCTATAGGAAATAACAGAACAGAACATAACCCTGGTTGTCCATCTCCAACAGGTTCTATAGGAAATAACAGAACAGAACATAACCCTGGTTGTCCATCTCCAACAGGTTCTATAGGAAATAACAGAACAGAACATAACCCTGGTTGTCCATCTCCAACAGGTTCTATAGGAAATAACAGAACAGAACATAACCTTGGTTGTCCATCTCCAACAGGTTCTATAGGAAATAACAGAACAGAACATAACCCTGGTTGTCCATCTCCAACAGGTTCTATAGGAAATAACAGAACAGAACATAACCCTGGTTGTCCATCTCCAACAGGTTCTATAGGAAATAACAGAACAGAACATAACCTTGGTTGTCCATCTCCAACAGGTTCTATAGGAAATAACAGAACAGAACATAACCTTGGTTGTCCATCTCCAACAGGTTCTATAGGAAATAACAGAACAGAACATAACCTTGGTTGTCCATCTCCAACAGGTTCTATAGGAAATAACAGAACAGAACATAACCCTGGTTGTCCATCTCCAACAGGTTCTATAGGAAATAACAGAACAGAACATAACCTTGGTTGTCCATCTCCAACAGGTTCTATAGGAAATAACAGAACAGAACATAACCTTGGTTGTCCATCTCCAACAGGTTCTATAGGAAATAACAGAACAGAACATAACCCTGGTTGTCCATCTCCAACAGGTTCTATAGGAAATAACAGAACAGAACATAACCTGGTTGTCCATCTCCAACAGGTTCTATAGGAAATAACAGAACAGAACATAACCTTGGTTGTCCATCTCCAACAGGTTCTATAGGAAATAACAGAACAGAACATAACCTTGGTTGTCCATCTCCAACAGGTTCTATAGGAAATAACAGAACAGAACATGACCATGTTCCATCTCCAACAGGAGGAAATAACAGAACAGAACATAACCCTGGTTGTCCATCTAAAACAGGTTCTGAATATGAAATAACAGAACAGGTGGTTGACCATGTTCCAACAGGTTCTATAGGAAATAACAGAACAGAACATAACCCTGGTTGTCCATCTAAAACAGGATCTATAGAGGTGAACATGAACAGAACATAACCTGGTTGTCCATCTAAACAGGTTCTATAGGAAATAACAGAACAGTTAAACCCTGGTTGTCCATGTTCCAACAGGTTCTATAGAGGACCATGTTAAAACAGAACAGAACTGACCATGGTTGTGATCATGTTAGAATAATAGACCATGTTAAAACAGATGATGACCATGTTAAAACAGGTGCTGACAATTTAAAAAAAGGCACTGACCATGTTTAAAAGGCAGTGACCATGCTAAAACAGGCAGTGACCATGTTAAACAGCTGGTGACCAGGTTGAAACAGGCAGTGACCATGTTAAAACAGGAGCTGACAATGCTAAAACAGGCAGTGACCATGTTAGTATAGGCAGAGACCATGTTAAAATGAATGGTGACCCTGTTAAAACAGGCTGTGACCATGTTAAAACAAGCTTTGACCATGAGAAAACAGAAGGTGACCATGTTGAAACAGGACCATGTTACAACAGGTGGTGATCATGTTAAAAAGGTGGTGACCATGTAACATGTGCAAACCATGCTAAAACAGGTGCTGACCATGTAAAACAGGTGGTGACCATGTAAAACAGGTGGTGAATATGTAACAGGTGGTGACCATGTTAAACAGGTGGTGACCATGTTAAAACAGGTGGTGACCATGTTAAAACAGGTGGTGACCATGCTAAAACAGGTGGTGACCATGTTAAAACAGGTGGTGACCATGTTAAAACAGGTGGTGACCATGTTAAAACAGGCTGTGACCATGTTAAAACAAGCTTTGACCATGAGAAAACAGAAGGTGACCATGTTGAAACAGGCACTGACCATGTTAAAACAGGTGCTGACCATGTTAAAACAGGTGGTGACCATGTTAAAACAGGTGGTGAACATGTAACAGGTGGTGACCATGTTAAAACAGGTGGTGACCATGCTAAAACAGGTGCTGACCATGTAAAACAGGTGGTGAATATGTAACAGGTGGTGACCATGTTAAACAGGTGGTGACCATGTTAAAACAGGTGGTGACCATGTTAAAACAGGTGGTGACCATGTTAAAACAGGTGGTGACCATGTTAAAACAGGTGGTGACCATGTTAAAACAGGTGGTGACCATGTTAAACAGGTGCTGACCATGTTAAAACAGGTGGTGACCATGTTAAAACAGGTGGTGACCATGTTAAAACAGGTGGTGACCATGTTAAAACAGGTGGTGACCATGTTGAAACAGGTGGTGACCATGTTAAAACAGGTGGTGATCATGTAACATGTGCAAACCATGCTAAAACAGGTGCTGACCATGTAAAACAGGTGGTGAATATGTAACAGGTGGTGACCATGTTAAAACAGGTGGTGACCATGTTAAAACAGGTGGTGACCATGTTAAAACAGGTGGTGACCATGTTAAAACAGGTGGTGACCATGTTAAAACAGGTGGTGACCATGTTAAAACAGGTGGTGACCATGTTAAAACAGGTGGTGACCATGTTAAAACAGGTGGTGACCATGTTAAAACAGGTGGTGACCATGTTAAAACAGGTGGTGACCATGTTAAAACAGGTGGTGACCATGTTAAAACAGGTGGTGACCATGTTAAAACAGGTGGTGACCATGTTAAAACAGGTGGTGACCATGTTAAAACAGGTGGTGACCATGTAAAACAGGTGGTGACCATGTTAAAACAGGTGGTGACCATGTTAAAACAGGTGATGACCATGTTAAAACAGGTGGTGACCATGTTGAAACAGGTGGTGACCATGTTAAAACAGGTGGTGACCATGTTAAAACAGGTCCATGTTAAAACAGGTCCATGTTAAAACAGGTGGTGACCATGTTAAAACAGGTGGTGACCATGTTAAAACAGGTGGTGACCATGTTAAAACAGGTGGTGACCATGTTAAAACAGGTGGTGACCATGTTAAAACAGGTGGTGACCATGTTAAAACAGGTGGTGACCATGTTAAAACAGGTGGTGACCATGTTAAAACAGGTGCTGACCATGTTAAAACCATGACCATGTTAAAACAGGTGGTGACCATGTTAAAACAGGTGGTGACCATGTTAAAAATCCATTTTCTTAACAGGTGGTGACCATGTTAAAACAGGTGGTGACCATGTTAAAACAGGTGGTGACCATGTTAAAACAGCGTTGACCATGTTTGGTGACCATGTTAAAAACAGGTGGTGACCATGTTAAAACAGGTGGTGACCATGTTAAAACAGGTGGTGACCATCAGTTACAAACAGGTGTTTTTCCTGAAAACTTGGTGGTGACCATGTTTCTGACCTTTTGTTAAAACAGGTGGCTGACCATGTTAAAACAGGTGGTGACCATGTTAACAGGTGGTGACCATGTTGAAAACAGGTGGTGACCATGTTAAAACAGGTGGTGACCATGTTCCAAAACAGGTGGTGACCATGTAAAACTGAGAAGTGACTGGAAAAATACTGGGAGTTAAAACAGGTGGTGACCATGTTAAAAGACACCAAGAGGGACACCTGGGTGTAAAACAGGTGACCATGTTAAAACAGGTGGTGACCATGTTAAAACAGGTGGTGAAATGTCCGTGGTGACCATTCCTGTCGCATTTAAAACAGGTGGTGACCATGGAAAAAAACAGGTGGTGACCATGTTAAAACAGGTGGTGACCATGAAAATCAGGTGGTGACCATGTAAAACAGGTGGTTCATGTTAAAACAGGTGGTGACCATGTTAAGCATCCATGGACAAAATGGTGACCATGTTAAAACAGGTTTATCCAAAATGTGACCAACATAAACAGGTCCATGTTAAACAGGTGGTGACCATGTTAAAACAGGTGGTGACCATGTTAAAACAGGTGGTGACCATGTTAAAACAGGTGGTGACCATGTTAAAACAGGTGGTGACCATGTTAAACAGGTGGTGACCATGTTAAAACAGGTGGTGACCATGTTAAAACAGGTGGTGACCATGTTAAACAGGTGGTGACCATGTTAAAACAGGTGGTGACCATGTTAAAACAGGTGGTGACCATGTTAAAACAGGTGGTGACCATTTAACATGTGCAAACCATGCTAAAACAGGTGGTGACCATGCTAAAACAGGTGGTGACCATGTTAAAACAGGTGGTGACCATGTTAAAACAGGTGGTGACCATGTTAAAACAGGTGGTGACCATGTTAAAACAGGTGGTGACCATGTTAAAACAGGTGGTGACCATGTTAAAACAGGTGGTGACCATGTTAAAACAGGTGGTGACCATGTTAAAACAGGTGGTGACCATGTTAAAACAGGTGGTGACCATGTTAAAACAGGTGGTGACCATGTTAAAACAGGTGGTGACCATGTTAAAACAGGTGGTGACCATGTTAAAACAGGTGGTGACCATGTTAAAACAGGTGGTGACCATGTTAAAACAGGTGGTGACCATGTTAAAACAGGTGGTGACCATGTTAAAACAGGTGGTGACCATGTTAAAACAGGTGGTGACCATGTTAAAACAGGTGGTGACCATGTTAAACAGGTGGTGACCATGTTAAAACAGGTGGTGACCATGTTAAAACAGGTGGTGACCATGTTAAAACAGGTCCATGTTAAAACAGGTGGTGACCATGTTAAAACAGGTGGTGACCATGTTAAAACAGGTCCATGTTAAAACAGGTGGTGACCATGTTAAACAGGTCCATGTTAAAACAGGTGGTGACCATGTTAAAACAGGTGGTGACCATGTTAAAACAGGTCCATGTTCCAGAAACAAAGGTCACTGTGAGTCCTAGAACAAATGTTAAAACAGTGGTGACCATGTTAAACAGGTCCATTTAAAACAGGTGGTGACCATGTTAAAACAGGTCCATGTTAAGGTCTTTGCAGGTGACCATGTTAAACAGAAGTGGTGACCATGTTAAACAGGTGTGGTAAACCATGTTAAAACAGGTGGTGACCATGTTAAAATGGTCCATGAACAAACAGTGGTGACCATGTTAAAACAGGTGCGTGACCATGTTAACAGGGTCCATGTTAAACAGGTGGTGACCATGTTAAAAAGTGGTGACCATGTAAAGGTGAAAACAGGTGGTGCCATATGCATGTAAAAAAGGTGACCATGTGACCATGTTAAACAGGTGCTTTCAGGAAAAACTGGACATCTGCTATGTAACTGAGACCATGTTAAAACAGTTCATGTTAAAACAGGTGGTAAATTATTTAAAACAGGTGTTTTTGTGACCATGTTAAAACAGGTGGTGACCATGTTAAAAAGGTAGTGTGTTCTAAACCATGAAAATCTAAAACAGGTGGTGACCATGTTAAAACAGGTGGTGACCATGTTAAAACAGGTTGACCATGCTAATGAGCTTGAGGGTGGTGACCATGTTAAACATACAAAACGGGTTTGGTGGACCATGACCATGTTAAAACAGGTGGTCCATGTTAAAACAGATTTTTGGTGACCATGTTAAACAGGTGGTGACCATGTTAAACAGGTGACCACCAAAAAATGTTAAAACAGGTGGTGACCATGTAAACAAAATCATTAGGGCTGACCATGTTAAACAGGTCCATGTTAAAACAGGTGGTGACCATGTTAAACAGGTCCATGTTAAAACAGGTGGTGACCATGTTAAAACAGGTCCATGTTAAAACAGGTGGTGTTAAACCAGGTCCATGTTAAAACAGGTGGTGACCATGTTAAAACAGGTCCATGTTAAAACAGGTCCATGTTAAACAGGTGATGACCATGTTAAAACAGGTCCATGTTAAAACAGGTGGTGACCATGTTAAAACAGGCAAATGACCATGTTAAAACATGTAAAGTGTAGGTCCATGTTAAAACTTAGCCTCATTAAGGTGGTGACCTTTAAACAGGTGATTTTTCCATTTTCAAAACAGGTGGTGACCATGTTAAAACAGGTCCATGTTAAAACAGGTGGTGACCATGTTAGAACAGGTCCATGTTAAAACAGGTGGTGACCATGTTAAAACAGGAGCTGACTATGTTAAAACAGGTGCTGACCATGTTAAAACAGGTGGTGACCATGTTAAAACAGGTCCATGTTAAAACAGGTGGTGACCATGTTAAAACAGGTGGTGACCATGTTAAAACAGGTGGTGACCATGTTAAAACAGGTGGTGACCATGCAAAAAACAGGTGGTGACCATGTTAAAACAGGTGGTGACCATGTTAAAACAGGTGGTGACCATGTTAAAACAGGTGGTGACCATGCAAAAAACAGGTGGTGACCATGTTAAAACAGGTGGTGACCATGTTAAAACAGGTGGTGACCATGCTGAAACAGGTACTGATGTTTGATGTCATATTCTGTCTGCTCAGGTGAGCGTCTCACCTCGGTCTCGTCGCAGACGGAGAAAGTGAAACTCTGGAGGATCTCGACAATGGCCAGTTTGATCATGATCAGGGCGAAGCGCATCCCGATACAGTTCCTGGGCCCCGCCCCAAATGGCATGTACGTGTACGGATCAATAGGCTCCTTGTTCTCCTTACTGAACCTGGACAGGTGGAGGGCAGACACATTACACATTGTATTGTAGTTGATTTGTGGTTGTGGTTCAGTCAATATTACACATTGTATTGTAGTTGATTTGTGGTTGTGTTTCAAACACATTAAACATTGTGTTGTAGTTGATTTGTGGTTGTGGTTCAGACACATTAAACATTGTTTTGTAGTTGATTTGTGGTTGTGGTTCAGACACATTAAACATTGTGTTGTAGTTGATTTGTGGTTGTGGTTCAGACACAACACATTGCACTACAGTATTATAATGCACTGTAGTTGTGGTTAGCAAAATGAAAAAAATGCTATTGTTTTTGTATTGTGGTTATGTTATGGTTGAATTGTGGTTGTACTGTGGTTGTATTAAGGTTGTGTCATGGTTAGATTGTGGTTACGGTGCAGTCAGTACCTCTCTGGTTTGAACTCCTCAGGGTCGGACCAGATCTCTGGGTCACGGTGGAGGGTCCACGTGGGAACCAGGACAACGCAGTCTTTGGGAATGATGATGCCGTTAATCTCCACAGTCTTCTTGGCAACCCTCTCCAGTCGCGGGGAGATGGGGTACAGTCTCAGACACTCGTTCAACACACAGTCCAAATAGTCCATCTGCATCAGAGCTTCGTACTGGATTGGAGCCTGCACCATGGTTACATACAAATCAGTACCTCACCTCATCTGACACCGGGGATACACACACATCAGTACCTCACCCCATCTGACACCGGGGATACACACACATCACTACCTCACCCCATCTGACACCGGTGATACACACACAAATCACAATATCTATCACCACACAGTATCTATCTCCTCCTGCAGTTTGGTCATGGTGTGGGGGTTACCTTGTTGGGGAACACAGTATCTATTTCCCCTGCAGTTTGGTCATGGTGTGGGGGTTACCTTGTTGGGGATCACAGTATCTATCTCCTCCTGCAGTTTGGTCATGGTGTGGGGGTTACCTTGTTGGGGAACACAGTATCTATCTCCCCCTGCAGTTTGGTCATGGTGTGGGGGTTACCTTGTTGGGGAACACAGTATCTATCTCCCCCTGCAGTTTGGTCATGACATGGGGGTTGGTTGCCAGGTTATAGGCCAGGAAACTCATAGTACTGCTGCTGGTCTCGTAGCCAGCGAAGATGAAGATCATGGCCTGAGACAAGATCTCATGATCAGTCAGTCCTTTGGAGGGAGAGAGAGAGAGAGAGAGAGAGAGAGAGAGAGAGAGAAGAATAGTTTCCAGGTGTGTGTTTGTAACAATAGTTTACAGGTGTTTGTTTGTAACAATAGTTAACAGGTGTTTGTTCGGCAGGTACCTTTAGTCTGTTCCTCTCCTGTCTTTGTGTCGCTGCCTTTCTGAGAGTCGATCATCAGCTGTAAGAAATCCACCCGACTCTGGAAGCAGAAAGACATGAGGTCAAATCCATCCAATCACATCCAACACAAACAGATTCTACTGGATCTGGTCCAATCACAACCAACACAAACATATTCTTATGGATCTGGTCCAATCACAACCAACACAAACATATTCTTTTGGATCTGGTCCAATCACAACCAACACAAACATATTCTTTTGGATCTGGTCCAATCACAACCATCACAAACATAAACAAACAACACAATCAAATATAAATATAAAACATGTTTACGGTTGAGATCCCAGTGTCACGTCCAGATTTGATCTTAATCAGCGAGGCGTAAAAGAAGTCTGTCACCGCAGTCGGGAAGATAGAAAACTTCATCTTCTCCAAGATAGGACCAGTGAAGGGAAACAAACCTGGAGAAGGAGAGGAGGGGAGGAGAAGAGGAGAGGAGAGGAGGACAGGAGAGGAGAGGAGAGGAGAGGAGAGGAGAGGAGAGGAGAGGAGAGGAGAGGAGAGGAGAGGAGAGCAGAGGGGAGAGGAGAGGGAGAGGAGAGGGAGCAGAGGGAGAAGAGAGGAGAGGAGAGGAGAGAGGAGAGGAGAGAGGAGGAGAGGGAGAGGAGAGGAGAGGAGAGGAGAGGAGAGGAGAGGAGGGGCAGGAGAGGAGAACAGGAGAGCAACTATTTATTGAAAGGTGTACATCTTCATATGATTAAAAAGTACAATTCTGCATCCGTGTGTGTCTGTGCGTGTGTTGTCTCACAGACTAGGAGGAACAGTGGGTTTAAAAGGTCAAACTTGGTCATTTTCTTGACGTTGGAGACGAAGGGGTCTGAAGGGTTGTTCAGAGAGTCAATGTCCACACTGAAGGCTGTGCTGGTGACCACGTCCATACTGTAGGGCCCAAAGAACCTGCAACACAACCACAATTACACAACTACTGATCACAACTACACAACTACTGACCCATTTCTGCTCTCCTGTGCCTGACTTCCCTGCAGCTGTTATACACTACCTTACATATAAAAGGGCACACTTTTCGGCATTTGCTGTATAATCGATGAGAAACTCCATATTGCTAATGTTCGGTCCCTTACTAGACGTTCGCAAATATTTGTAAAATTTGCAAACGGCGGTGGGCCGTGCACCGGGGCCAGATCTTCCGTGAAGTCATCGAACGAAGTCTCTCGGAAATTCCACCAGATGGCGAATGGACTCTTTATTGCAAATGTACAAAACATCACCAATCACTACATGACCATTTCTCCTAAACGGAAAAGACTTCGAAGACGAAACTTGGTGAGCATAGGTTTGGCATAATGGGCTGTTAGCACCGAAACAAGATGGCGTCGAGGCCTCAACGCTTTTTGAGTTAAGGCCCTTTTTCTGGGATTAAAAGTCAAAAATGAAAATTGAGCGCTAATTTGACCGCTTCACGTCAAAGTACATGAACCTACGGTGTCAGGAAAAAATAACCATCATATCATAATTTAAGAGAGATTGTACAATGTACAATTGGTGATGTTCAAATATATATATATTTTTAACGTTTTTGATCCAGTTGCGGAATGTTCAGACGAATCCATTAAGGTGGGTTTCGGAATTCGTGATTTCTGATATTTTATGTTATTTTCTGAAATAACACTCAATCATTCAACCCTTTGTAAATAAGTCAGTTCTTAACGTAAAGACTTAAAACTCAAAATTCTGTAAGAGCCTACCCCAAGGGGGATATGTGTTTACTTTCAGCTTCCTGTGTCAACCGGAAGAGCCTGAAATTGGAGTCATAAGGGATGTTTCAAAGGGTTAAAAAGGTCACATCTTTCCAAAACTTCATATGTGTGATTAGGCAAACCTGTAAATCAGTAATTTCTCCCAACAGATCCCCCATAGGGGATGTTTCGAAGGGTTGAAAGAGTCAGATCTTTCCAAAACTTCATAAGTGTAATTAGGCAACCCTCATGAACTGTAAATCAGTAATTTCTCCCATCAGATTTGCAAGAAAAACTCACACACACACACACACAGCAAGGATGGAGTGACACAGGGTGGGGCTTACAGCCACACAGAGTCTGCAATAGTTACCTTCGTTCGAACAATCAAAGAACCGTCAGACCTAGAGCTCTGAAAGTTAGAGCTCTGGAAACCTGTTCTAGAGCTAAAGTCAATAGTGCACGGTGAGTTATGTGGCTCTAGAAGGTTATCAGACCGAGAAACAGCCTCATACATTTGCAATAACTTCGATTAATTTTGACCATCACGAAAATGACAACATTTAGAAAAGTCCCAGAGTTGCAAGACTAGGTGCATTGACACCGCCTCGGCCCATAGAGATGGATCCTTATGTTTCTGTCCGATAGCTCATTCAAGGACCCCGTAGCAATGCCTGGAAAATGTGGATTTTCAGCACCAATTAAGGTTGCTGCTCATGCTTCAAATGACATATCAAGCCAAAACTTGGGATTCGGGGTCGCCTCAGCTGGAACGTAACTACGTGTTTTACGTTTTTATTATGGTGTAAACTGAAGGTGCTGTGAATATTGGGTCTGCTCTGAAATATGTGATAGTTGGCTTTTAAATTAGTTGGAAACAGTGGGTTTGGTGTCAGTTGGTATCAGTTTGGTGTCAGAATTATGTCTAATTGACTGATGGACGGTGACTTGCTAGCTGACTTTTGTCCATTTGCAATATGTCTAAACAGTGATAGACATTTAGGTACCATCACCAAATTGACAATCTGACATCAACACCAACGAGCGATGGAGAGTAACCAGAATCACTGCCCGGCCATCCCGAGTTCACCGGGCCAGTCAATTTAGCATTTCTGCAGTATTTTTGAGCATTTAACATTCGTGATGGTAATTGCCCATTGAAACATATTGCAAATGGACAGCCGCACGCATGGTGATTGGAATTGGTTACCAGGAGCACATTTTTAAAATGGTCTCTAAAGCCTTTAGGAGGGTGCAAAGGGTCTACGGTTGGGTAGGGAGCACCCCCCACCCGTGCCCATCCAATAGGGGGTGCCACTATTCAGTTTGGATGTTTTTCAAAAAATAATCCCACTTCTCCCTCATCATACATGACAAATATACCATCTAGGTTGATTCATGGCTTAACATAGTGCTATATACAATTTGGCAGTACAAATGCCATTTGGACAAGATTCACAGACTTTTGGGTTTGGAAACCGACTTCCTATGATCGTACATGGCAAATGGACATAATATCCTGAATTGGCACTTTCAATACTTTCATATTGCATTTGGACATTTCTTATGGCATTTGGCAATGGTTCACTGACTTTTTACTTCAACTTTTGACTTCCTATTACTATTTAATAAAGCTGCCAGTTGAGGACTTGTGAGGCGTCTGTTTATCAAACTAGACACTCTAATGTCCTCTTGCTCAGTTGTGCACCGGGGCCTCCCACTCCTCTTTCTATTCTGGTTAGGGCCAGTTTGCGCTGTTCTGTGAAGGGAGTAGTACACATCGTTGTACGAGCTTCAGTTTCTTTGGCAATTTCTTGCATGGAATAGCCTTCATTTCTCAGAACAAGAGTAGACTGACTAGTTTCAGGAGAAAGTTATTTGTTTCTGGACATTTTGAGCCTGTAATTGAACCCACAAATGCGGATGCTCCAGATACTCAACTAGTCTAAAGAAGGCCAGTTTTATTGCTTCTTTAATCAGAGCCATAGTTTCCAGCTGTGCTAACATAATTGCAGAAGGGTTTTCTAAGGATCAATTAGCCTTTTAAAATGATAAACTTGGATTAGCTAACACAACGTGCCATTGGAACACAGGAGTGATGGTTGCTGATACTGAGCCTCTGTACGCCTATGTAGATATTCCATAAAAAATCATCCGTTTTCAGCTACAATTTACAACATTAACAATGTCTACACTGATCAATTTGACGTTATTTAGATGGTGAAAAAAATGTGCATTTCTTTCAAAAACAAGGACATTTCTAAGTGACCCCAAACTTTTGAACGGCACTGTATATGATATATATATTTATATGTTATAATATTTAAATATCTATGTATGTGTATTACAATGAAGACTCAGGGGTGTTGTAGAGGTTAGAGGTCAGAGGTCAGGACTCACTCCTTCACTTCAATGGTCTGGTCTTTATCTGCCTGCTTCTTCATTCCGTTCAGCAGGTTAGCAGAGTGCTGCTTCATGATACCAAACATCTATATGTATAGAGAGAGACAGAGACAGAGAGACAGAGACAGAGAGAAACAGAGACAGAGACAGAGACAGAGAGAGACAGAGACAGAGACAGAGATAAAAAATTAAGGAAAGCTTTGACTATGTACAGACTCAGTGAGCATAGCCTTGCTATTGAGAAAGGCCGCCGTAGGCAGACATGGCTCTCAAGAGAAGACAGGCTATGTGCTCACTGCCCACAAAATGAGGTGGAAACTGAGCTGCACTTCCTAACCTCCTGCCCAATGTATGACCATATTAGAGAGACATATTTCCCTCAGATTACACAGATCCACAAAGAATTCGAAAACAAATCCAATTTTGATAAACTCCCATATCTACTGGGTGAAATTCCACAGTGTGCCATCACAGCAGCAAGATTTGTGACCTGTTGCCACGAGTAAAGGGCAACCAGTGAAGAACAAACACCATTGTAAATACAACCCATATTTATGCGTATTTATTTTATCTTGTGTCCTTTAACCATTTGTACATTGTTAACCTCATAGTCCGACCAAACCCGTATGCGGTAGCGTAACTACAGCCTCAAGCTCATTAGCATAACGCAACGTTAGCGATTTCTAAAAATCACAAATGAAATGAAATAAATATGCCTGTTCTCAAGCTTATCCTTTTCTTAACAATCCCGTCGTCTCAGATTTTCAAAATATGCTTTAGAACCAGAGAAAATCACTAATTTGTGTAAGAGTGGTGATAGCTAGCTTAGCATTAGCGTTAGCATTTAGCACGCAACATATTCACAAAAACCAGCCAAGGAATCAAATAAAATAATTTACCTTTGAAGAACTTCAGATGTTTCAATGAGGAGACTCTCAGTTACATAGCAGATGTCCAGTTTTTCCTGAAAGATTCTTGTGTAGGACACATCGTTACCTTTTGTTACTATGCATATGGCTACCGAAACTAACCGAAAATTCAGTCACCTACATGTCAAACTTTTTTCCGAATTAACTCCATAATATCGACTGAAACATGGAAAACGTTGTTTGAATCAATCCTGAAGGTGGTTTGTCATATTTCTCTCCATTGAAAGCACCGTCCTTGTAGCCTGGTTTGTTCTGAGATTTGAATGGAAAAATACCGGGACCTGACTTTTGCGCACCGATTGCCACGCAGACACCAAGCGGGACACCTGGTAAATGTAGTCCCTTATGGTCAATCTTCCAATGATATCCCTACAAATACGTCACAATGCTGCAAAGACCTTGGGGAAACAAGAGAAAGAGTCCGTTCATTCCTGTCGCATTCACAGCCATATAAGGCGATCATGGAAAACGTAGCCTCAGAAATCCTGTGCATTTCCTGGTCGGTCATACATCTTGGTTTTGCCCGAAGCATTTGTTCTAAGGGACTCACAGTGAAAATCTTTGCATTTCTGGAAACGTAAGACTGTCTTCTTTCCAAAACTATCAATTCCAAGCATATTCGAGCATCTTTTCGTGACAAAATATTGCGCTTAAAACGGGCACGTCTTTTTATCCAAAAATGAAATACTGCCCCTAGAGTCTTAACAGGTTAAAACACTGTATATATATAATATGACATTTGTAATGTCTTTATTGTTTTGAAACTTCTCTATGTGTAATGTTTACTGTTCATTTTTATTGTTTATTTCACTTTATATATTATCTACCTATTATCTACCTCACTTGCTATC
The DNA here is from genome assembly GCF_034236695.1 of Oncorhynchus nerka. NCBI lineage: Eukaryota > Metazoa > Chordata > Actinopteri > Salmoniformes > Salmonidae > Oncorhynchus > Oncorhynchus nerka. Next base: position 6,950,686 of record NC_088410.1, read on the forward strand.
ACATGTTTCCCATGCCAATAAAGCCCTTGAATTGAATTGAATTGAGAAACAGAGACAGAGACAGAGACAGAGACAGAGAGAGAGAGAGAGAGGTTAACAGAGTGCTGCTTTATGATACCAAACATATATATATATATATTATGGAGAATGCGGGCATTAGGTGGAGACTGCAAGGAAGGTGTACAGTCAGGGCAGGGAAAGTACCCCAGCTGAAGGTGCCATTATTGATTGGGAGAGACTGCCCCCTATATAAGGAGCTTCGGCAGATGACGTTACACACAGGAAAAAGGGGATCAGGTGTCTCTATCACACGGCAAGAGCCGGGCCACCGAAGGGGGACAGGAACGCTAAAACAAATCCAAGCCCGAGGTAGTAGCCCTACAAGGAAACGTAGCCTCGACCTCGTCCTCTGGAGCAGAGGAAGAAATAGCGATCCAATGTCTCCGACAGCTATTCCAGGAAACCACCGGTGAAGACACGTGCGAAGGGTTATATACGACGCAGGAAGGAACCAGGGGCTAAGCGATAAATTTGAAGCCCCATCCGAGGAGGGAACATGGAAGGGATTCTCCTCGGGCAGCCCTGGCGGGGATGGGGAACAACCTCCACACTCCTCTACCGAGGTCGACCTGTCCCAAGAATTAATGGGACAGTTCGGCACCTCTCAGCATAGAGACCCAGACCTACGGGATGCCATGAGGAAGGTGAAGGTGATCGACGGGAGAAACGTTGACGGATCAGGTGAGCCCTCTCTTCCCTACTATGCAATCAGGCAACGAAGGGGGAAAAACAACAAAAAACAGGAATTATTAATGGTGTCTAGACCATACAGGGATACTGTCCTACAGCTGGCACATTCCCACGTCTTAGGAGGACACCTGGCACGGGACAAAACTATCGACAGAATCATGCAGAGGTTCTATTGGCTCCGTGTCACCTGGGATGAGGCCAGGTATTGTAGGACGTGTGATCAATGTCAGCGTACCGCCCCACGGCAACACCTGAGGTTCTATTGGCCCCGTGTCACCTGGGATGAGGCCAGGTATTGTAGGACGTGTGATCAATGTCAGCGTACAGCCCCACGGCAACACCTGCGTGCTTTGATTCCTCCCCCCATTATAGAGACCCCCTTTGAACGCATAGCTATGGACCTCGTGGGACCCCTCCCAAAATCTGCCAGAGGACACGAGTACATCCTAGTTGTCGTAGATTACGCTACCAAGTTCCCAGAGACATACCCTTTCGTAACATGTCTTCAAAGGGAATCTCCAAGGAATTGTTCATGATGTTCTCTCGAATGGGACTTCCCAAGACAATCCTAACCGATCAGGGAAGCCCGTTCATGTCCCGGTTGATGAAGGACTTGTGATGTTCTCTCGGATGGGCCTTCCCAAGACAATCTTAACCGATCAGGGAACCCCGTTCATGTCCCGGTTGATGAAGGACTTGTGATGTTCTCTCGGATGGGCCTTCCCAAGACAATCCTAACCGATCAGGGCACCCCGTTCATGTCCCGGTTGATGAAGGACTTGTGATGTTCTCTCGGATGGGCCTTCCCAATCCTAACCGATCAGGGAACCCCGTTCATGTCCCGGTTGATGAAGGACTTGTGTCGGTTATACCAGGTTCAACAGACAACGCACAAGCATATTCCACCCTCAAACAGACAGGTTGTGTGAATGCCTGAACAAAACAATTAAAAGCATGTTGAGAAGAGTGGTGTCCCGAGACGGGAAAAACTGGGACATGCTTCTCCCCCACTTAATGTTCGCCCTGCGAGAAGTACCCCAAGCGTCCACTGGGTTATACCAGGTTCAACAGATACATACAGTGCCTTGCGAAAGTATTCGGCCCCCTTGAACTTTGCGACCTTTTGCCACATTTCAGGCTTCAAACATAAAGATATAAAACTGTATTTTTTTGTGAAGAATCAACAACAAGTGGGACACAATCATGAAGTGGAACGACATTTATTGGATATTTCAAACTTTTTTAACAAATCAAAAACTGAAAAATTGGGCGTGCAAAATTATTCAGCCCCCTTAAGTTAATACTTTGTAGCGTCACCTTTTGCTGCGATTACAGCTGTAAGTCGCTTGGGGTATGTCTCTATCAGTTTTGCACATCGAGAGACTGAAATCCAAATCCGGCTTTAAACTTCTTCACAACAGTATCTCGGACCTGCCTGGTGTGTTCCTTGTTCTTCATGATGCTCTCTGCGCTTTTAACGGACCTCTGAGACTATCACAGTGCAGGTGCATTTATACAGAGACTTGATTACACACAGGTGGATTGTATTTATCATCATTAGTCATTTAGGTCAACATTGGATCATTCAGAGATCCTCACTGAACTTCTGGAGAGAGTTTGCTGCACTGAAAGTAAACGGGCTGAATAATTTTGCACGCCCAATTTTTCAGTTTTTGATTTGTTAAAAAAGTTTGAAATATCCAATAAATGTCGTTCCACTTCATGATTGTGTCCCACTTGTTGTTGATTCTTCACAAAAAAATACAGTTTTATATCTTTATGTTTGAAGCCTGAAATGTGGCAAAAGGTCGCAAAGTTCAAGGGGGCCGAATACTTTCGCAAGGCACTGTATATATATATATATATATATATATATATATATCCAGAGAGAAAGAGAGAGAGAGAGAGACGTAGAGATAGAGAGAGAGAGAGACGTAGAGATAGAGAGAGAGAGAGAGACGAGAGAGAGAGAGAGAGAGAGAGAGAGAGAGACATAGAGATAGAGAGAGAGAGACGTAGAGAGAGAGAGCGAGACAGTGGTTAACAGAGTGCTGCTTCATGATACCGAACATCTATATATATATATATATATATATATATATATAGCAGTTATTAATTCAGACCCATAACCATTCAGATGGCAGTAGACTATAGCAGTTATTAATTCAGACCCATAACCATTCAGATGGCGGTAGACTATAGCAGTTATTAATTCAGACCCATAACTATTCAGATGGTGGTAGACTATAGCAGTTATTAATTCAGACCCATAACCATTCAGATGGTGGTAGACTATAGCAGTTATTAATTCAGACCCATAACCATGAAATCTTTGTGAAGAGAAGTGAAAGCCATCAGCATGTAATTCTAGTCCTATATGAAGAAGATCTGGGTCCTGGGTGGTGCAGCGGTCAATAGCACTGCAGAGCGACAATACAGCCTGGTGTTCAATCCCAGCGCCACATCCGTGACCGGGAACCCCATAGGATGGCACACAATTGTCCCAGCGCCGTCCGGGACCTTGTCTTATCGTGCTCTAGCGACTCCTTGTGACAGGACAGAGCGCCTGGAAGCTGTCTTTCACATTAGTGCTGCTGACATCTGGGTCTAGCAGGAAGTAGGTGGTCATGTCTCACATAAGTGCTGCTGACATCCGGGTCAAGCAGGAAGTAGGTGGTCATGTCTCACATAAGTGCTGCTGACATCCGGGTCAAGCAGGAAGTAGGTGGTCAAACGGGTCATGTTTCAGAGGACGCATGACTCCACCTTTGAATAGTTATGTTAATAAGGTATCTGTTTTTTGTTTCTTAATAAATTTGCTAAAAAATGTTATTTTTGCTTTGTCATCGTGGGGTAGATAGATGAGGAAAAATTATAATTTAATACATTTTAGAATAAGGCTTTAATGTAATTTCATACTCCAGACGTCGACGTTGCTCATCCTAATATTTCTATATTTCTTAATTCCATTGTTTTACTTTTAGACTTGTGTGTATTGTTGTGTCTTGTTAGAAATTACTGTTGGAGCACAACCATTTACACAGTGGTGGGCCATCAGGGCCAGCAAGGCCTTGTTTACTGCTGTAGGAGCCAGGAGCACAACCATTTACACAGTGGTGGGCCATCAGGGCCAGCAAGGCCTTGTTTACTGCTGTAGGAGCCAGGAGCACAACCATTTACACAGTGGTGGGCCATCAGGGCCAGCAAGGCCTTGTTTACTGCTGTAGGAGCCAGGAGCACAACCATTCACACAGTGGTGGGCCATCAGGGCCAGCAAGGCCTTGTTTACTGCTGTAGGAGCCAGGAGCACAACCATTTACACAGTGGTGGGCCATCAGGGCCAGCAAGGCCTTGTTTACTGCTGTAGGAGCCAGGAGCACAACCATTTACACAGTGGTGGGCCATCAGGGCCAGCAAGGCCTTCTCTGCTGGCCTAAACATCATCAGAATTTTTTTAATTTTTAAAATATATTTTCCCACAAATACGTATTAAATTATTCCTCAGAGTAAGAGTTATACTCTTCATTTCATAGAGTTCCTCTTGGTTGCACTGCTTCCAGGCCCAGGTTGAGATTTGGAGGGCTGGTCTTTATGTTAGATCTTTTATCCAATCATATTCAGCCATCATATGTTGCCAGGGGTCTAAAATCTGCCCTCAGGCCTTCAGAATCAACAGTGTGGGCACTTGTAGCTTAAAGTGAATGGAAATTAAAATTTAGTGTCAACCAATCAGCTTTAGAGTTGGCTATTGTACGCCTGCTGGCTGGCTAGATAGCAGGCGTAGTGCGTGCACGTCTTTTGATTGGATTACCAATATTGAGAGACAGGTCCTATGGGCAGGTCTATGCAGAACCTCCGAACTGGGAAACTGAATTTGATAAACAAATTAATTTGCGTACTACTAAGCTGTTTTTTCAACCCACAATGGCGGAAGGAGGATATAATCATAACGCCATTCTCAAGATGAACTTTTCAAGAAAAGTTAGACATTGTAAGGAGAGGTCGCCCGACGCGGACGCTACAAAGCCTGTCACAGGCGGGAAAGGGGTTCGTTCGCCACTTTCAAAGTTCCAACTACGAGCGCTATCAATGGCTCACAGGCTCCGAGAAGCACTGCAAACTGTACTGCTGGGAATGCCTATTATTTGAAAGTGATCGATTTGGTGTTTGGAGCCACACTGGCTTTGCAAACTTGAGTTGTCTAACCAAGGCAGCAACGAGACACCAAAGTACGGCTGGGCACTTACAAGTAATGGTGCTTTTGAAAACTTTTGGGGACACCCGAGTGGATCTACAGCTCAACGAACAAGCGTGCAATGGAGCTGCACAATGAAAAGGTGAAGAAAAATAGGAAAATATTGAAAAGACTCATTGATTGTGTTTTTGGGGAAACAGGAACATTCATTTAGAGGACACGATGAAAGTGCTGACTCTTTTTTTTTTTTACTTAAAGCTCAAAGTTTGTGGACCAGAAATGGATAGAAGAAGAATATTAATATAGCTCTGTTGCACTCGACTATGTTCTTGCCTATTAGTTGAACTGTACTGTACTCTTCCCCTGCAATTCTCTAAATAAAAATGTCAATTTCAAGGTGACGCAACGCCTGGTTATACTGCGTTTCTGTCTAAATGTATAGTGTCTAGAGCCATGGCATCATAATGATGGTAATAAGAGGTGGATTAATTTGGGTGGGACTGTGTAGGACCTCACTGAAGCCCCAGGCCCCAGGCCCACGGCCCCAGGCCCCAGTCCCCAGGCCCCAGGCCCACGGCCCCAGGCCCCAGGCTCCAGGACCCAGGCCCCAGGACCCAGGCCCCAGGCCCACGGCCCCAGTCCCCAGGCCCCAGGCCCCAGGATCCAGGCCCCAGGACCCAGGCCCCAGGACCCAGGCCCCGGGCCCACAGCACGCCACTGCATTTCACTACACCCATAACTGCTAAATATGTGTTTGCGACTAATACAATTTGATTTGACTTAGGTTTGAGTTCATAACAAGCTATAAAGAGTTAATAAACAGTTTACAACAAGCTAGAATGAGTTAGGAAATAGTTTATAACAAGCTATAATGAGTTAGGAAATAGTTTATAACAAGCTATAATGAGTTAGTAAAGAGTGTATAACAAGTTATAATGAGTTAATTAAGTGTTTATAACGAGCTATAATGAGTTAATGAAGTGTTTATAACAAGCTATAATGAGTTAATGAAGTGTTTATAACAAGCTATAATGAGTTTATGAAGTGTTTATAACAAGCTATAATGAGTTAATGAAGTGTTTATAACAAGCTATAATGAGTTTATAGAGTTTATAACAAGCTATAATGATTTAATAAAGAGTTTTTAAGTAGTATTGGTAAAGAGTTCATAACAAGCTATAGAGTTTATAACAAGTTGATAAAACATAGAAAGGGAGAGATGGAGGGATGGTTCTACCTCTTTCAGTCGTCCAGAGGTAAAGGAAGGTGAGAGGACACTGCGGATCCGTCTCCACGTATCGTCCTCGGCAACGGACAACGCGTCAAACATCTCACCGTTCAGATGGAAGTCCTAAAACATGGAGGACAGTTGTATTAATTATCAAACAGATCACCATTCAGATGGAAGTTCTAGAACATGGAGGGCAGTTGTATTAATTACCAAACAGATATTCAAACAGATGGAGGACAGTTGTATTAATTATCAAACATCTCACCATTCAGACAGACGTTCTAGAACATGGAGGACAGTTGTATTAATTATCAAACAGATCACCATTCAGATGGAAGTTCTAGAACATGGAGGACAGTTGTATTAATTATCAAACAGATCACCATTCAGATGGAAGTTCTAGAACATGGAGGACAGTTGTATTAATTATCAAACATCTCACCATTCAGACAGACGTCCTAAAACATGGAGGACAGTTGTATTAATTATCAAACAGATCACCATTCAGATGGAAGTTCTAGAACATGGAGGACAGTTGATTAATTATCAAACAGATCACCATTCAGATGGAAGTTCTAGAACATGGAGGACAGTTGTATTAATTATCAAACAGATCACCATTCAGATGGAAGTTCTAGAACATGGAGGACAGTTGTATTAATTATCAAACAGATCACCATTCAGATGGAAGTTCTAGAACATGGAGGACAGTTGTATTAATTATCAAACAGATCACCATTCAGATGGAAGTTCTAGAACATGGAGGACAGTTGAGTAATTATCAAACAGATCACCATTCAGACAGACGTTCTAAAACATGGAGGACAGTTGTATTAATTATCAAACAGATCACCATTCAGATGGAAGTTCTAGAACATGGAGGACAGTTGTATTAATTATCAAACAGATCACCATTCAGATGGAAGTTCTAGAACATGGAGGACAGTTGTATTAATTATCAAACAGATCACCATTCAGATGGAAGTTCTAGAACATGGAGGACAGTTGTATTAATTACCAAACAGATCACCATTCAGATGGAAGTTCTAGAACATGGAGGACAGTTGTATTAATTATATGATTTAATGATCATAGTATTTATATAATATTCACACTGTGTGTGTGTGTGTGTGTGTGTGTGTGTGTGTGTGTGTGTGTGTGTGTGTGTGTGTGTCTCACCCTGCGGTTGATGAAGATGTTGTAACACTCTTTAATCAGGACGGTCTTGATTATACTTTTGTCCATGACACACAGAACAGGCTGCCTCCCATCATAGATCCTTCACAGAGGAGAAACACACACCTGGCTTTAACCACTATATATACACCTACATGGTACAGACTGCCTCCCATCATAGATCCTTCACAGAGGAGAAACACACCTGGCTTTAACCACTATATATACACCTACATGGTACAGACTGCCTCCCATCATAGATCCTTCACAGAGGAGAAACACACCTGGCTTTAACCACTATATACACAAACCTACATGGTACAGACTGTAACTGAATGGAATCAGATTACGGTACTGAGTTTTGGGGTAATGTTGGACAGGTAAAACTAGTAACTGAATGTAATCAGATTACGGTACTGAGGTTGGGGTAATGTTGGACAGGTAAAACTAGTAACTGAATGAAATCAGATTACGGTACTGAGGTTGGGGTAATGTAGGACAGGTAAAACTAGTAACTGAATGTAATCAGATTACGGTACTGAGGTTGGGGTAATGTAGGACAGGTAAAACTAGTAACTGAATGTAATCAGATTACAGTACTGAGTTTGGGGTAATGTTGGACAGGTAAAACTAGTAACTGAATGTAATCAGATTACAGTACTGAGTTTGGGGTAATGTTGGACAGGTAAACTAGTAACTGAATGTAATCAGATTACGGTACTGAGTTTGGGGTAATGTTGGACAGGTAAACTAGTAACTGAATGTAATCAGATTACAGTACTGAGTTTGGGGTAATCTTGGACAGGTAAAACTAGTAACGGATTACATTTAGAAAGAAACCATGGAAACCCACACATTTAACCACCTCATATAAAACTACATTGAAAACATTATTCTGGTCGTATTATTACTATTTTTCATGGTCACATCAGCAGGTGATGAACTGAAAGGAAAAAGCATAGTACAGTTGTGAGTCATCCTAGTACGGTACAGCCAACTGAACTCACCCCCAGATTCTCCCGTACTTCTGAAAGCACTCTGTGTCAAAGTTAGTGATGCCCTGTAGAGAGAGAGACAGAGAGAAAGAGAGAGAGAGAGAGAGAAGAAACAGCTGATTCATGCCATAGGAGGACACTTAGGTGTGTCTTACAACTGAGAGTTGAGGTGAGAGTTGAGGAGGGTTTGTTATTTTCTATGGTCCCCCAAGGAACACAACTTCTAGACTAATCAAGTCTCATATTACCTTGTATTTATCTATTGTTAAAACAACCGTCTAGTCCTCTTTTTCCTTCTCAACGTATTGTTTTACATGGGGGGAAATAACACTGTTGTTTAAAAGATGAGAGAGATGTTTATTCTGAATGTGTACTAACCTTTCTGTACTCCATCATTGTGCCAAAGTAAGGTAGGGGTTTGGGACCAGGGATACCCATCTTAGTGAATACACCATAGGGCCAGTACCCATACCTGTACACACACACACACACACACACACACACACACACACACACACACACACACACACACACACACACACACACACACACACACACACACACACACACACACACACACACACACACACACACACACAGTGTGAATATGATGTAATATGTAATATATAATATGATCTAGAGAAGTATATAAAAAACATATATATCATATCTTGCATTGTTGGAAAATGACCCCTAACTAAGCATTTCACTGTTAGTCTACACCGGTTAACTACGATAAATGTGACAAATAACATTTGATTTGATGTAAGTCCTTACACTACAATGAGGGTGATGAGGAGGGCCAGGAGGGTCCAGGTCTCAGCGGAGAAGTATGGTAGAAAACTCATCATCTTTCCTCCGGTTCGGCTCCCTGCTGCTTCTGAAAACAAAGGCTCCATTTCCTCTCAGGTTCTTTGGAGTTGGACTTCTCCGATGGTCTGACAGGTTTTGAGTTGTTTTTTCTGTCCGGTTCTAGTGTCGTTCTTCTGCGACGAGGCCGATCTCGCCTACCGACCGTTGCTCTTCTCTGTACTCTGTTTGAGACCGTGCAGGTTGGAAGTTACTCTTTTACCCCGTGTGATGTGTGATGCTTGCTAGAATAATGATGAACCACAATGTTATTTGCGGTTCAACTTCAAAATAAGAGTCCCATACTGGAACTGATGCAAACAGATACAAATCATGTAATAATGCCATATTTGGATTAGATAATGCTGAACAGGGTTGGAATGTTGTTACATGAATTAAACAAAAGACAATAAGTAGTTCATTTGACACACAAAAAATAGTTGAAGTCCCACTGTGGCTGTATTAGAATTGCATTGAGGCAGACTTCTATTAAACTGTACAGCGTTACCTCTGGATCTTGAGTCCATGAAATGTGAAGAGTTTACAGAAATATTAGCGTTTTAGCTCTTATTACAGGACTTTACAGGACTTTAACTGTGGAAATATTTTTAGAACGAGCACACCACGACGGACCGGAAATACAATAAACAATCACTCACAAATACAACACGGGGAACAGAGGGTTAAATCATAAACAAGTAATTGATTGAGTGAAGCCAGGTGTGATAAGACAAAGACAGAACAAATGGAAAATGAAAAGTGGATCGGCGGTGGCTAGAAAGCCGGTAACGTCGACCGGCGAATGCCGCCCGAACAAGGAGAGGGACCATCTTTGGCGGATGTCGTGTAAAGATCAGTGTATACAACATTATCCTCACACAGAAGATCAAAGAAACTGATCTGACGTGTATCAGATTACATTACATTACATCTCAGATGCTCAGAACTGTGGGTGTCAATGAGTAGGCTGGTACCCCATGTCAAGATCCATAAGGCTGGTACGATATGTCATGAACCCAAGATCCATAAGGCTGGTACGATATGTCATGAACCCTGACCCATAAGGCTGGTACGATATGTCATGAACCCAGGATCCATAAGGCTGGTACGATATGTCATGAACCCAGACCTATAAGGCTGGTATGATATGTCATGAACCCAGGATCCATAAGGCTGGTACGATATGTCATGAACCCTGACCCATAAGGCTGGTACGATATGTCATGAACCCAAGATCCATAAGGCTGGTACGATCTGTCATGAACCCAGGATCCATAAGGCTGGTACCCCATGTCATGAACCCAGGACCCATAAGGCTGGTACGATATGTCATGAACCCAGGACCCATAAGGCTGGTACTATATGTCATGAACCCAGACCCATAAGGCTGGTACGATATGTCATGAATCCAGACCCATAAGGCTGGTACGATATGTCATGAACCCAGGAGCCATAAGGCTGGTATGATATGTCATGAACCCAGACCCATAAGGCTGGTACGATATGTCATGAATCCAGACCCATAAGGCTGGTACGATATGTCATGAACCCAGGAGCCATAAGGCTGGTACGATATGTCATGAACACTGACCCATAAGGCTGGTACGATATGTCATGAATCCAGACCCATAAGGCTGGTACGATATGTCATGAATCCAGACCCATAAGGCTGGTAGTATATGTCATGAACCCAGACCCATAAGGCTGGTACGATATGTCATGAACCCAGGACCCATAAGGCTGGTAACCCATGTCATGAACCCAGGACCCATAAGGCTGGTACGATATGTCATGAACCCAGGATCCATAAGGCTGGTACGATATGTCATGAACCCAGGATCCATAAGGCTGGTACGATATGTCATGAACCCAGACCCATAAGGCTGGAACGATATGTCATGAACCCAGGATCCATAAGGCTGGTACCCCATGTCATGAACCCAGGACCCATAAGGCTGGTACGATATGTCATGAACCCAGGATCCATAAGGCTGGTACGATATGTCATGAACCCAGGATCCATAAGGCTGGTACGATATGTCATGAACCCAGGATCCATAAGGCTGGTAAGATATGTCATGAACCCAGGATCCATAAGGCTGGTACCTCATGTCATGAACCCAGGACCCATAAGGCTGGTACCTCATGAACCCAGGATCCATAAGGCTGGTACGATATGTCATGAACCCAGACCTATAAGGCTGGTATGATATGTCATGAACCCAGGATCCATAAGGCTGGTACGATATGTCATGAACCCAGACCCATAAGGCTGGAACGATATGTCATGAACCCAGGATCCATAAGGCTGGTACGATATGTCATGAACCCAGATCCATAAGGCTGGTACGATATGTCATGAACCCAGGATCCATAAGGCTGGTACGATATGTCATGAACCCAGGATCCATAAGGCTGGTACGATATGTCATGAACCCAGGATCCATAAGGCTGGTAAGATATGTCATGAACCCAGGATCCATAAGGCTGGTACCTCATGTCATGAACCCAGGACCCATAAGGCTGGTACCTCATGAACCCAGGATCCATAAGGCTGGTACGATATGTCATGAACCCAGACCTATAAGGCTGGTATGATATGTCATGAACCCAGGATCCATAAGGCTGGTACGATATGTCATGAACCCTGACCCATAAGGCTGGTACGATATGTCATGAACCCAAGATCCATAAGGCTGGTACGATCTGTCATGAACCCAGGATCCATAAGACTGGTACCCCATGTCATGAACCCAGGACCCATAAGGCTGGTACGATATGTCATGAACCCAGGATCCATAAGGCTGGTACTATATGTCATGAACCCAGACCCATAAGGCTGGTACGATATGTCATGAATCCAGACCCATAAGGCTGGTACGATATGTCATGAACCCAGGAGCCATAAGGCTGGTATGATATGTCATGAACCCAGACCCATAAGGCTGGTACGATATGTCATGAATCCAGACCCATAAGGCTGGTACGATATGTCATGAATCCAGACCCATAAGGCTGGTAGTATATGTCATGAACCCAGACCCATAAGGCTGGTACGATATGTCATGAACCCAGGACCCATAAGGCTGGTAACCCATGTCATGAACCCAGGACCCATAAGGCTGGTACGATATGTCATGAACCCAGGATCCATAAGGCTGGTACGATATGTCATGAACCCAGACCCATAAGGCTGGAACGATATGTCATGAACCCAGGATCCATAAGGCTGGTACCCCATGTCATGAACCCAGGACCCATAAGGCTGGTACGATATGTCATGAACCCAGGATCCATAAGGCTGGTACGATATGTCATGAACCCAGATCCATAAGGCTGGTACGATATGTCATGAACCCTGACCCATAAGGCTGGTACGATATGTCATGAACCCAGGATCCATAAGGCTGGTACGATATGTCATGAACCCAGACCTATAAGGCTGGTATGATATGTCATGAACCCAGGATCCATAAGGCTGGTACGATATGTCATGAACCCTGACCCATAAGGCTGGTACGATATGTCATGAACCCAAGATCCATAAGGCTGGTACGATCTGTCATGAACCCAGGATCCATAAGGCTGGTACCCCATGTCATGAACCCAGGACCCATAAGGCTGGTACGATATGTCATGAACCCAGGATCCATAAGGCTGGTACTATATGTCATGAACCCAGACCCATAAGGCTGGTACGATATGTCATGAATCCAGACCCATAAGGCTGGTACGATATGTCATGAACCCAGGAGCCATAAGGCTGGTATGATATGTCATGAACCCAGACCCATAAGGCTGGTACGATATGTCATGAATCCAGACCCATAAGGCTGGTACGATATGTCATGAACCCAGGAGCCATAAGGCTGGTACGATATGTCATGAACACTGACCCATAAGGCTGGTACGATATGTCATGAATCCAGACCCATAAGGCTGGTACGATATGTCATGAATCCAGACCCATAAGGCTGGTAGTATATGTCATGAACCCAGACCCATAAGGCTGGTACGATATGTCATGAACCCAGGACCCATAAGGCTGGTAACCCATGTCATGAACCCAGGACCCATAAGGCTGGTACGATATGTCATGAACCCAGGATCCATAAGGCTGGTACGATATGTCATGAACCCAGACCCATAAGGCTGGAACGATATGTCATGAACCCAGGATCCATAAGGCTGGTACCCCATGTCATGAACCCAGGACCCATAAGGCTGGTACGATATGTCATGAACCCAGGATCCATAAGGCTGGTACGATATGTCATGAACCCAGGATCCATAAGGCTGGTACGATATGTCATGAACCCAGGATCCATAAGGCTGGTAAGATATGTCATGAACCCAGGATCCATAAGGCTGGTACCTCATGTCATGAACCCAGGACCCATAAGGCTGGTACCTCATGAACCCAGCATCCATAAGGCTGGTACGATATGTCATGAACCCAGACCTATAAGGCTGGTATGATATGTCATGAACCCAGGATCCATAAGGCTGGTACGATATGTCATGAACCCAGACCCATAAGGCTGGTACGATATGTCATGAACCCAGGATCCATAAGGCTGGTACGATATGTCATGAACCCAGATCCATAAGGCTGGTACGATATGTCATGAACCCAGGATCCATAAGGCTGGTACGATATGTCATGAACCCAGGATCCATAAGGCTGGTACGATATGTCATGAACCCAGGATCCATAAGGCTGGTAAGATATGTCATGAACCCAGGATCCATAAGGCTGGTACCTCATGTCATGAACCCAGGACCCATAAGGCTGGTACGATATGTCATGAACCCAGGATCCATAAGGCTGGTACGATATGTCATGAACCCAGACCTATAAGGCTGGTATGATATGTCATGAACCCAGGATCCATAAGGCTGGTACGATATGTCATGAACCCTGACCCATAAGGCTGGTACGATATGTCATGAACCCAAGATCCATAAGGCTGGTACGATCTGTCATGAACCCAGGATCCATAAGGCTGGTACGATATGTCATGAACCCAGGACCCATAAGGCTGGTACGATATGTCATGAACCCAGGATCCATAAGGCTGGTACTATATGTCATGAACCCAGACCCATAAGGCTGGTACGATATGTCATGAACCCAGACCCATAAGGCTGGTACGATATGTCATGAACCCAGGAGCCATAAGGCTGGTATGATATGTCATGAACCCAGACCCATAAGGCTGGTACGATATGTCATGAATCCAGACCCATAAGGCTGGTACGATATGTCATGAATCCAGACCCATAAGGCTGGTAGTATATGTCATGAACCCAGACCCATAAGGCTGGTACGATATGTCATGAACCCAGGACCCATAAGGCTGGTAACGATATGTCATGAACCCAGGACCCATAAGGCTGGTACGATATGTCATGAACCCAGGATCCATAAGGCTGGTACGATATGTCATGAACCCAGACCCATAAGGCTGGAACGATATGTCATGAACCCAGGATCCATAAGGCTGGTACCCCATGTCATGAACCCAGGACCCATAAGGCTGGTACGATATGTCATGAACCCAGGATCCATAAGGCTGGTACGATATGTCATGAACCCAGGATCCATAAGGCTGGTACGATATGTCATGAACCCAGGATCCATAAGGCTGGTACGATATGTCATGAACCCAGATCCATAAGGCTGGTGAACGATATGTCATGAACCCAGGATCCATAAGGCTGGTACGATATGTCATGAACCCAGGATCCATAAGGCTGGTACGATATGTCATGAACCCAGGATCCATAAGGCTGGTAAGATATGTCATGAACCCAGGATCCATAAGGCTGGTACCTCATGTCATGAACCCAGGATCCATAAGGCTGGTACGATATGTCATGAACCCAGATCCATAAGGCTGGTACGATATGTCATGAACCCAGGATCCATAAGGCTGGTACGATATGTCATGAACCCAGGATCCATAAGGCTGGTATGATATGTCATGAACCCAGGATCCATAAGGCTGGTACGATATGTCATGAACCCAGGATCCATAAGGCTGGTACTATATGTCATGAACCCAGACCCATAAGGCTGGTACGATATGTCATGAACCCAGACCCATAAGGCTGGTACGATATGTCATGAACCCAGACCCATAAGGCTGGTACGATATGTCATGAACCCAGGACCCATAAGGCTGGTACGATATGTCATGAACCCAGGACCCATAAGGCTGGTAGGATATGTCATGAACCCAGTATCCATAAGGCTGGTGAACCCGATATGTCATGAACCCAGGACCCATAAGGCTGGTACGATATGTCATGAACCCAGGATCCATAAGGCTGGTACGATATGTCATGAACCCAGGATCCATAAGGCTGGTACGATATGTCATGAACCCAGGATCCATAAGGCTGGTACGATATGTCATGAACACTGACCCATAAGGCTGGTATGATATGTCATGAACCCAGACCCATAAGGCTGGAACGATATGTCATGAACCCAGGATCCATAAGGCTGGTATGATATGTCATGAATCCAGACCCATAAGGCTGGTAGTATATGTCATGAACCCAGACCCATAAGGCTGGTACGATATGTCATGAACCCAGGACCCATAAGGCTGGTAACCCATGTCATGAACCCAGGACCCATAAGGCTGGTACGATATGTCATGAACCCAGGATCCATAAGGCTGGTACGATATGTCATGAACCCAGACCCATAAGGCTGAACGATATGTCATGAACCCAGGATCCATAAGGCTGGTACCCCATGTCATGAACCCAGGACCCATAAGGCTGGTACGATATGTCATGAACCCAGGATCCATAAGGCTGGTACGATATGTCATGAACCCAGGATCCATAAGGCTGGTACGATATGTCATGAACCCAGGATCCATAAGGCTGGTACGATATGTCATGAACCCAGATCCATAAGGCTGGTACGATATGTCATGAACCCAGGATCCATAAGGCTGGTACTATATGTCATGAACCCAGACCCATAAGGCTGGTACGATATGTCATGAACCCAGACCCATAAGGCTGGTACGATATGTCATGAATCCAGACCCATAAGGCTGGTACGATATGTCATGAACCCAGGATCCATAAGGCTGGTACGATATGTCATGAACCCAGGATCCATAAGGCTGGTACGATATGTCATGAACCCAGGATCCATAAGGCTGGTAAGATATGTCATGAACCCAGGATCCATAAGGCTGGTACGATCATGTCATGAACCCAGGATCCATAAGGCTGGTACGATATGTCATGAACCCAGATCCATAAGGCTGGTACGATATGTCATGAACCCAGGATCCATAAGGCTGGTACGATATGTCATGAACCCAGGATCCATAAGGCTGGTATGATATGTCATGAACCCAGGATCCATAAGGCTGGTACGATATGTCATGAACCCAGGATCCATAAGGCTGGTACTATATGTCATGAACCCAGACCCATAAGGCTGGTACGATATGTCATGAATCCAGACCCATAAGGCTGGTACGATATGTCATGAATCCAGACCCATAAGGCTGGTACGATATGTCATGAACCCAGACCCATAAGGCTGGTACGATATGTCATGAACCCAGGACCCATAAGGCTGGTAGGATATGTCATGAACCCAGTATCCATAAGGCTGGTACGATATGTCATGAACCCAAGACCCATAAGGCTGGTACGATATGTCATGAACCCAGGATCCATAAGGCTGGTACGATATGTCATGAACCCAGGATCCATAAGGCTGGTACGATATGTCATGAACCCAGGATCCATAAGGCTGGTACGATATGTCATGAACACTGACCCATAAGGCTGGTATGATATGTCATGAATCCAGACCCATAAGGCTGGTACGATATGTCATGAATCCAGACCCATAAGGCTGGTACGATATGTCATGAATCCAGACCCATAAGGCTGGTAGTATATGTCATGAACCCAGACCCATAAGGCTGGTACGATATGTCATGAACCCAGGACCCATAAGGCTGGTAACCCATGTCATGAACCCAGGACCCATAAGGCTGGTACGATATGTCATGAACCCAGGATCCATAAGGCTGGTACGATATGTCATGAACCCAGACCCATAAGGCTGGAACGATATGTCATGAACCCAGGATCCATAAGGCTGGTACCCCATGTCATGAACCCAGGACCCATAAGGCTGGTACGATATGTCATGAACCCAGGATCCATAAGGCTGGTACGATATGTCATGAACCCAGGATCCATAAGGCTGGTACGATATGTCATGAACCCAGGATCCATAAGGCTGGCGATATGTCATGAACCCAGGTACGATATGTCATGAACCCAGGATCCATAAGGCTGGTACGATATGTCATGAACCCAGACCCATAAGGCTGGTACGATATGTCATGAACCCAGGATCCATAAGGCTGGTACCCCATGTCATGAACCCAGGACCCATAAGGCTGGTACGATATGTCATGAACCCAGGATCCATAAGGCTGGTACGATATGTCATGAACCCAGGATCCATAAGGCTGGTACGATATGTCATGAACCCAGGATCCATAAGGCTGGTACGATATGTCATGAACCCAGGATCCATAAGGCTGGTACGATATGTCATGAACCCAGACCCATAAGGCTGGTACGATATGTCATGAACCCAGACCCATAAGGCTGGTACGATATGTCATGAACCCAGGATCCATAAGGCTGGTACGATATGTCATGAACCCAGGATCCATAAGGCTGGTATGATATGTCATGAACCCAGGATCCATAAGGCTGGTACGATATGTCATGAACCCAGGATCCATAAGGCTGGTACGATATGTCATGAACCCAGACCCCATAAGGTCATGAATCCAGACCCATAAGGCTGGTACGATATGTCATGAATCCAGACCCATAAGGCTGGTACGATATGTCATGAATCCAGACCCATAAGGCTGGTCCAGACCCATAAGGCTGGTAGTATATGTCATGAACCCAGACCCATAAGGCTGGTACGATATGTCATGAACCCAGGACCCATAAGGCTGGTAACCCATGTCATGAACCCAGGACCCATAAGGCTGGTACGATATGTCATGAACCCAGGATCCATAAGGCTGGTACGATATGTCATGAACCCAGACCCATAAGGCTGGAACGATATGTCATGAACCCAGGATCCATAAGGCTGGTACCCCATGTCATGAACCCAGGACCCATAAGGCTGGTACGATATGTCATGAACCCAGGATCCATAAGGCTGGTACGATATGTCATGAACCCAGGATCCATAAGGCTGGTACGATATGTCATGAACCCAGGATCCATAAGGCTGGTACGATATGTCATGAACCCAGATCCATAAGGCTGGTACGATATGTCATGAACCCAGGATCCATAAGGCTGGTACTATATGTCATGAACCCAGACCCATAAGGCTGGTACGATATGTCATGAATCCAGACCCATAAGGCTGGTACGATATGTCATGAATCCAGACCCATAAGGCTGGTACGATATGTCATGAACCCAGACTCATAAGGCTGGTACGATATGTCATGAACCCAGGACCCATAAGGCTGGTACGATATGTCATGAACCCAGTATCCATAAGGCTGGTACGATATGTCATGAACCCAAGACCCATAAGGCTGGTACGATATGTCATGAACCCAGGATCCATAAGGCTGGTACGATATGTCATGAACCCAGGATCCATAAGGCTGGTACGATATGTCATGAACCCAGGATCCATAAGGCTGGTACGATATGTCATGAACCCAAGACCCATAAGGCTGGTACAATATGTCATGAACCCAAGACCCATAAGGCTGGTATGATATGTCATGAACCCAGGACCCATAAGGCTGGTACGATATGTCATGAACCCAGGATCCATAAAGATCGTCATGAACCCAGGATCCTTGAGGCTGGTACGATATGTCATGAACCCAGGACCCATAAGGCTGGTACGATATGTCATGAACCCAGATCCATAAGGCTGGTACGATACATCATGAACCCAGGATCCATAAGGCTGGTACGATATGTCATGAACCCAGGACCCATAAGGCTGGTACGATATGTCAGGAACCCAGGATCCATAAGGCTGGTACGATATGTCATGAACCCAGGACCCATAAGGCTGGTACGATATGTCATGAACCCAGAATCCATAAGGCTGGTACGATACGTCATGAACCCAGGATCCATAAGGCTGTTACAATATGTCATGAACCCAGGATCCATGAGGCTGGTACGATATGTCATGAACCCAGGATCCATAAGGCTGGTACGATATGTCATGAACCCAAGACCCATAAGGCTGGTACGATATGTCATGAACCCAAGACCCATAAGGCTGGTACGATATGTCATGAACCCAAGACCCATAAGGCTGGTATGATATGTCATGAACCCAGGATCCATAAGGCTGGTACGATATGTCATGAACCCAGGATCCATAAGGCTGGTACGATATGTCATGAACCCAGGATCCATAAGGCTGGTACGATATGTCATGAACCCAGGACCCATAAGGCTGGTACGATATGTCATGAACCCAGGATCCATAAGGCTGGTACGATATGTCATGAACCCAGACCCATAAGGCTGGTACGATATGTCATGAATCCAGACCCATAAGGCTGGTACGATATGTCATGAACCCAGGAGCCATAAGGCTGGTATGATATGTCATGAACCCAGACCCATAAGGCTGGTACGATATGTCATGAATCCAGACCATAAGGCAGATATGTCATGAATCCAGACCCATAAGGCTGGTAGTATATGTCATGAACCCAGACCCATAAGGCTGGTACGATATGTCATGAACCCAGGACCCATAAGGCTGGTAACCCATGTCATGAACCCAGGACCCATAAGGCTGGTACGATATGTCATGAACCCAGGATCCATAAGGCTGGTACGATATGTCATGAACCCAGACCCATAAGGCTGGAACGATATGTCATGAACCCAGGATCCATAAGGCTGGTACCCCATGTCATGAACCCAGGACCCATAAGGCTGGTACGATATGTCATGAACCCAGGATCCATAAGGCTGGTACGATATGTCATGAACCCAGGATCCATAAGGCTGGTACGATATGTCATGAACCCAGGATCCATAAGGCTGGTACGATATGTCATGAACCCAGATCCATAAGGCTGGTACGATATGTCATGAACCCAGGATCCATAAGGCTGGTACGATATGTCATGAACCCAGGATCCATAAGGCTGGTACGATATGTCATGAACCCAGGATCCATAAGGCTGGTAAGATATGTCATGAACCCAGGATCCATAAGGCTGGTACCTCATGTCATGAACCCAGGATCCATAAGGCTGGTACGATATGTCATGAACCCAGATCCATAAGGCTGGTACGATATGTCATGAACCCAGGATCCATAAGGCTGGTACGATATGTCATGAACCCAGGATCCATAAGGCTGGTATGATATGTCATGAACCCAGGATCCATAAGGCTGGTACGATATGTCATGAACCCAGGATCCATAAGGCTGGTACTATATGTCATGAACCCAGACCCATAAGGCTGGTACGATATGTCATGAATCCAGACCCATAAGGCTGGTACGATATGTCATGAATCCAGACCCATAAGGCTGGTACGATATGTCATGAACCCAGACCCATAAGGCTGGTACGATATGTCATGAACCCAGGACCCATAAGGCTGGTAGGATATGTCATGAACCCAGTATCCATAAGGCTGGTACGATATGTCATGAACCCAAGACCCATAAGGCTGGTACGATATGTCATGAACCCAGGATCCATAAGGCTGGTACGATATGTCATGAACCCAGGATCCATAAGGCTGGTACGATATGTCATGAACCCAGGATCCATAAGGCTGGTACGATATGTCATGAACACTGACCCATAAGGCTGGTATGATATGTCATGAATCCAGACCCATAAGGCTGGTACGATATGTCATGAATCCAGACCCATAAGGCTGGTACGATATGTCATGAATCCAGACCCATAAGGCTGGTAGTATATGTCATGAACCCAGACCCATAAGGCTGGTACGATATGTCATGAACCCAGGACCCATAAGGCTGGTAACCCATGTCATGAACCCAGGACCCATAAGGCTGGTACGATATGTCATGAACCCAGGATCCATAAGGCTGGTACGATATGTCATGAACCCAGACCCATAAGGCTGGAACGATATGTCATGAACCCAGGATCCATAAGGCTGGTACCCCATGTCATGAACCCAGGACCCATAAGGCTGGTACGATATGTCATGAACCCAGGATCCATAAGGCTGGTACGATATGTCATGAACCCAGGATCCATAAGGCTGGTACGATATGTCATGAACCCAGGATCCATAAGGCTGGTACGATATGTCATGAAGCCAGATCCATAAGGCTGGTACGATATGTCATGAACCCAGGATCCATAAGGCTGGTACTATATGTCATGAACCCAGACCCATAAGGCTGGTACGATATGTCATGAATCCAGACCCATAAGGCTGGTACGATATGTCATGAATCCAGACCCATAAGGCTGGTACGATATGTCATGAACCCAGGATCCATAAGGCTGGTACGATATGTCATGAACCCAGGATCCATAAGGCTGGTACGATATGTCATGAACCCAGGATCCATAAGGCTGGTAAGATATGTCATGAACCCAGGATCCATAAGGCTGGTGATATGTCATGAACCCAGGATCCATAAGGCTGGTACGATATGTCATGAACCCAGGATCCATAAGGCTGGTACGATATGTCATGAACCCAGGATCCATAAGGCTGGTACGATATGTCATGAACCCAGGATCCATAAGGCTGGTACGATATGTCATGAACCCAGGATCCATAAGGCTGGTATGATATGTCATGAACCCAGGATCCATAAGGCTGGTAGATATGTCATGAACCCAGGATCCATAAGGCTGGTACTATATGTCATGAACCCAGACCCATAAGGCTGGTACGATATGTCATGAATCCAGACCCATAAGGCTGGTACGATATGTCATGAATCCAGACCCATAAGGCTGGTACGATATGTCATGAACCCAGACCCATAAGGCTGGTACGATATGTCATGAACCCAGGACCCATAAGGCTGGTAGGATATGTCATGAACCCAGT
Source organism: Oncorhynchus nerka (assembly GCF_034236695.1). Classification (NCBI taxonomy): domain Eukaryota; kingdom Metazoa; phylum Chordata; class Actinopteri; order Salmoniformes; family Salmonidae; genus Oncorhynchus; species Oncorhynchus nerka. The sequence continues at coordinate 6,973,028 of NC_088410.1, forward strand.
ATCCATAAGGCTGGTACGATATGTCATGAACCCAAGACCCATAAGGCTGGTACGATATGTCATGAACCCAGGATCCATAAGGCTGGTACGATATGTCATGAACCCAGGATCCATAAGGCTGGTACGATATGTCATGAACCCAGGATCCATAAGGCTGGTACGATATGTCATGAACCCAGGACCCATAAGGCTGGTATGATATGTCATGAACCCAGACCCATAAGGCTGGTACGATATGTCATGAATCCAGACCCATAAGGCTGGTACGATATGTCATGAATCCAGACCCATAAGGCTGGTAGTATATGTCATGAACCCAGACCCATAAGGCTGGTATGTCGATATGTCATGAACCCAGGACCCATAAGGCTGGTAACCCATGTCATGAACCCAGGACCCATAAGGCTGGTACGATATGTCATGAACCCAGGATCCATAAGGCTGGTACGATATGTCATGAACCCAGACCCATAAGGCTGGAACGATATGTCATGAACCCAGGATCCATAAGGCGATATGTCATGAACCCAGGACCCATAAGGCTGGTACGATATGTCATGAACCCAGGATCCATAAGGCTGGTACGATATGTCATGAACCCAGGATCCATAAGGCTGGTACGATATGTCATGAACCCAGGATCCATAAGGCTGGTACGATATGTCATGAACCCAGATCCATAAGGCTGGTACGATATGTCATGAACCCAGGATCCATAAGGCTGGTACTATATGTCATGAACCCAGACCCATAAGGCTGGTACGATATGTCATGAATCCAGACCCATAAGGCTGGTACGATATGTCATGAATCCAGACCCATAAGGCTGGTACGATATGTCATGAACCCAGGATCCATAAGGCTGGTACGATATGTCATGAACCCAGGATCCATAAGGCTGGTACGATATGTCATGAACCCAGGATCCATAAGGCTGGTAAGATATGTCATGAACCCAGGATCCATAAGGCTGGTACCTCATGTCATGAACCCAGGATCCATAAGGCTGGTACGATATGTCATGAACCCAGATCCATAAGGCTGGTACGATATGTCATGAACCCAGGATCCATAAGGCTGGTACGATATGTCATGAACCCAGGATCCATAAGGCTGGTATGATATGTCATGAACCCAGGATCCATAAGGCTGGTACGATATGTCATGAACCCAGGATCCATAAGGCTGGTACTATATGTCATGAACCCAGACCCATAAGGCTGGTACGATATGTCATGAATCCAGACCCATAAGGCTGGTACGATATGTCATGAATCCAGACCCATAAGGCTGGTACGATATGTCATGAACCCAGACCCATAAGGCTGGTACGATATGTCATGAACCCAGGACCCATAAGGCTGGTAGGATATGTCATGAACCCAGTATCCATAAGGCTGGTACGATATGTCATGAACCCAAGACCCATAAGGCTGGTACGATATGTCATGAACCCAGGATCCATAAGGCTGGTACGATATGTCATGAACCCAGGATCCATAAGGCTGGTACGATATGTCATGAACCCAGGATCCATAAGGCTGGTACGATATGTCATGAACACTGACCCATAAGGCTGGTATGATATGTCATGAATCCAGACCCATAAGGCTGGTACGATATGTCATGAATCCAGACCCATAAGGCTGGTACGATATGTCATGAATCCAGACCCATAAGGCTGGTAGTATATGTCATGAACCCAGACCCATAAGGCTGGTACGATATGTCATGAACCCAGGACCCATAAGGCTGGTAACCCATGTCATGAACCCAGGACCCATAAGGCTGGTACGATATGTCATGAACCCAGGATCCATAAGGCTGGTACGATATGTCATGAACCCAGACCCATAAGGCTGGAACGATATGTCATGAACCCAGGATCCATAAGGCTGGTACCCCATGTCATGAACCCAGGACCCATAAGGCTGGTACGATATGTCATGAACCCAGGATCCATAAGGCTGGTACGATATGTCATGAACCCAGGATCCATAAGGCTGGTACGATATGTCATGAACCCAGGATCCATAAGGCTGGTACGATATGTCATGAACCCAGATCCATAAGGCTGGTACGATATGTCATGAACCCAGGATCCATAAGGCTGGTACTATATGTCATGAACCCAGACCCATAAGGCTGGTACGATATGTCATGAATCCAGACCCATAAGGCTGGTACGATATGTCATGAATCCAGACCCATAAGGCTGGTACGATATGTCATGAACCCAGACTCATAAGGCTGGTACGATATGTCATGAACCCAGGACCCATAAGGCTGGTACGATATGTCATGAACCCAGTATCCATAAGGCTGGTACGATATGTCATGAACCCAAGACCCATAAGGCTGGTACGATATGTCATGAACCCAGGATCCATAAGGCTGGTACGATATGTCATGAACACAGGATCCATAAGGCTGGTACGATATGTCATGAACCCAAGACCCATAAGGCTGGTACAATATGTCATGAACCCAAGACCCATAAGGCTGGTATGATATGTCATGAACCCAGGACCCATAAGGCTGGTACGATATGTCATGAACCCAGGATCCATAAGGCTGGTAAGATATGTCATGAACCCAGGATCCATAAGGCTGGTACCTCATGTCATGAACCCAGGATCCATAAGGCTGGTACGATATGTCATGAACCCAGATCCATAAGGCTGGTACGATATGTCATGAACCCAGGATCCATAAGGCTGGTACGATATGTCATGAACCCAGGATCCATAAGGCTGGTATGATATGTCATGAACCCAGGATCCATAAGGCTGGTACGATATGTCATGAACCCAGGATCCATAAGGCTGGTACTATATGTCATGAACCCAGACCCATAAGGCTGGTACGATATGTCATGAATCCAGACCCATAAGGCTGGTACGATATGTCATGAATCCAGACCCATAAGGCTGGTACGATATGTCATGAACCCAGACCCATAAGGCTGGTACGATATGTCATGAACCCAGGACCCATAAGGCTGGTAGGATATGTCATGAACCCAGTATCCATAAGGCTGGTACGATATGTCATGAACCCAAGACCCATAAGGCTGGTACGATATGTCATGAACCCAGGATCCATAAGGCTGGTACGATATGTCATGAACCCAGGATCCATAAGGCTGGTACGATATGTCATGAACCCAGGATCCATAAGGCTGGTACGATATGTCATGAACACTGACCCATAAGGCTGGTATGATATGTCATGAATCCAGACCCATAAGGCTGGTACGATATGTCATGAATCCAGACCCATAAGGCTGGTACGATATGTCATGAATCCAGACCCATAAGGCTGGTAGTATATGTCATGAACCCAGACCCATAAGGCTGGTACGATATGTCATGAACCCAGGACCCATAAGGCTGGTAACCCATGTCATGAACCCAGGACCCATAAGGCTGGTACGATATGTCATGAACCCAGGATCCATAAGGCTGGTACGATATGTCATGAACCCAGACCCATAAGGCTGGAACGATATGTCATGAACCCAGGATCCATAAGGCTGGTACCCCATGTCATGAACCCAGGACCCATAAGGCTGGTACGATATGTCATGAACCCAGGATCCATAAGGCTGGTACGATATGTCATGAACCCAGGATCCATAAGGCTGGTACGATATGTCATGAACCCAGGATCCATAAGGCTGGTACGATATGTCATGAACCCAGATCCATAAGGCTGGTACGATATGTCATGAACCCAGGATCCATAAGGCTGGTACTATATGTCATGAACCCAGACCCATAAGGCTGGTACGATATGTCATGAATCCAGACCCATAAGGCTGGTACGATATGTCATGAATCCAGACCCATAAGGCTGGTACGATATGTCATGAACCCAGGATCCATAAGGCTGGTACGATATGTCATGAACCCAGGATCCATAAGGCTGGTACGATATGTCATGAACCCAGGATCCATAAGGCTGGTAAGATATGTCATGAACCCAGGATCCATAAGGCTGGTACCTCATGTCATGAACCCAGGATCCATAAGGCTGGTACGATATGTCATGAACCCAGATCCATAAGGCTGGTACGATATGTCATGAACCCAGGATCCATAAGGCTGGAACGATATGTCATGAACCCAGGATCCATAAGGCTGGTATGATATGTCATGAACCCAGGATCCATAAGGCTGGTACGATATGTCATGAACCCAGGATCCATAAGGCTGGTACTATATGTCATGAACCCAGACCCATAAGGCTGGTACGATATGTCATGAATCCAGACCCATAAGGCTGGTACGATATGTCATGAATCCAGACCCATAAGGCTGGTACGATATGTCATGAACCCAGACCCATAAGGCTGGTACGATATGTCATGAACCCAGGACCCATAAGGCTGGTAGGATATGTCATGAACCCAGATCCATAAGGCTGGTACGATATGTCATGAACCCAGACCCATAAGGCTGGTAAGATATGTCATGAACCCAGGATCCATAAGGCTGGTACGATATGTCATGAACCCAGGATCCATAAGGCTGGTATGATATGTCATGAACCCAGGATCCATAAGGCTGGTAAGGCTGGATATGTCATGAACCCAGACCCATAAGGCTGGTACGATATGTCATGAACCCAGACCCATAAGGCTGGTACGATATGTCATGAATCCAGACCCATAAGGCTGGTACGATATGTCATGAACCCAGACCCATAAGGCTGGTACGATATGTCATGAACCCAGGACCCATAAGGCTGGTAGGATATGTCATGAACCCAGATCCATAAGGCTGGTACGATATGTCATGAACCCAAGGTACGATATGTCATGAACCCAGGATCCATAAGGCTGGTACGATATGTCATGAACCCAGGATCCATAAGGCTGGTACGATATGTCATGAACCCAGGATCCATAAGGCTGGTACGATATGTCATGAACACTGACCCATAAGGCTGGTATGATATGTCATGAATCCAGACCCATAAGGCTGGTACGATATGTCATGAATCCAGACCCATAAGGCTGGTACGATATGTCATGAATCCAGACCCATAAGGCTGGTAGTATATGTCATGAACCCAGACCCATAAGGCTGGTACGATATGTCATGAACCCAGGACCCATAAGGCTGGTAACCCATGTCATGAACCCAGGACCCATAAGGCTGGTACGATATGTCATGAACCCAGGATCCATAAGGCTGGTACGATATGTCATGAACCCAGACCCATAAGGCTGGAACGATATGTCATGAACCCAGGATCCATAAGGCTGGTACCCCATGTCATGAACCCAGGACCCATAAGGCTGGTACGATATGTCATGAACCCAGGATCCATAAGGCTGGTACGATATGTCATGAACCCAGGATCCATAAGGCTGGTACGATATGTCATGAACCCAGGATCCATAAGGCTGGTACGATATGTCATGAACCCAGATCCATAAGGCTGGTACGATATGTCATGAACCCAGGATCCATAAGGCTGGTACTATATGTCATGAACCCAGACCCATAAGGCTGGTACGATATGTCATGAATCCAGACCCATAAGGCTGGTACGATATGTCATGAATCCAGACCCATAAGGCTGGTACGATATGTCATGAACCCAGGACCCATAAGGCTGGTACGATATGTCATGAACCCAGATCCATAAGGCTGGTACGATATGTCATGAACCCAGGATCCATAAGGCTGATATGTGAACCCAGGATCCATAAGGCTCATGAATGTCATGAACCCAGGATCCATAAGGCTGGTACGATATGTCATGAACCCAGATCCATAAGGCCGATATGTCATGAACCCAGGATCCATAAGGCTGGTACGATATGTCATGAACCCAGGATCCATAAGGCTGGTATGATATGTCATGAACCCAGGATCCATAAGGCTGGTACGATATGTCATGAACCCAGGATCCATAAGGCTGGTACTATATGTCATGAACCCAGACCCATAAGGCCGATATGTCATGAATCCAGACCCATAAGGCTGGTATGATGTCATGTCATAATGAATGTCATGAACCCAGACCCATAAGGCTGGATATGTCATGAACCCAGGACCCATAAGGCTGGTAGGATATGTCATGAACCCAAGATCCATAAGGCTGGTACGATATGTCATGAACCCAGGACCCATAAGGCTGGTACGATATGTCATGAACCCAGGATCCATAAGGCTGGTACGATATGTCATGAACCCAGGATCCATAAGGCTGGTACGATATGTCATGAACCCAGGATCCATAAGGCTGGTACGATATGTCATGAACCCAGACCCATAAGGCTGGTATGATATGTCATGAATCCAGACCCATAAGGCTGGTACGATATGTCATGAATCCAGACCCATAAGGCTGGTACGATATGTCATGAACCCAGACCCATAAGGCTGGTCAATAACCCAGACCCATAAGGCTGGTCATGAACCCAGGACCCATAAGGCTGGTAACCCATGTCATGAACCCAGGACCCATAAGGCTGGTACGATATGTCATGAACCCAGGATCCATAAGGCTGGTACGATATGTCATGAACCCAGACCCATAAGGCTGGAACGATATGTCATGAACCCAGGATCCATAAGGCTGGTACCCCATGTCATGAACCCAGGACCCATAAGGCTGGTACGATATGTCATGAACCCAGGATCCATAAGGCTGGTACGATATGTCATGAACCCAGGATCCATAAGGCTGGTACGATATGTCATGAACCCAGGATCCATAAGGCTCATGAATGTCATGAACCCAGATCCATAAGGCTGGTACGATATGTCATGAACCCAGGATCCATAAGGCTGGTACTATATGTCATGAACCCAGACCCATAAGGCTGGTACGATATGTCATGAATCCAGACCCATAAGGCTGGTACGATATGTCATGAATCCAGACCCATAAGGCTGGTACGATATGTCATGAACCCAGGATCCATAAGGCTGGTACGATATGTCATGAACCCAGGATCCATAAGGCTGGTACGATATGTCATGAACCCAGGATCCATAAGGCTGGTAAGATATGTCATGAACCCAGGATCCATAAGGCTGGTACCTCATGTCATGAACCCAGGATCCATAAGGCTGGTACGATATGTCATGAACCCAGATCCATAAGGCTGGTACGATATGTCATGAACCCAGGATCCATAAGGCTGGTACGATATGTCATGAACCCAGGATCCATAAGGCTGGTATGATATGTCATGAACCCAGGATCCATAAGGCTGGTACGATATGTCATGAACCCAGGATCCATAAGGCTGGTACTATATGTCATGAACCCAGACCCATAAGGCTGGTACGATATGTCATGAATCCAGACCCATAAGGCTGGTACGATATGTCATGAATCCAGACCCATAAGGCTGGTACGATATGTCATGAACCCAGACCCATAAGGCTGGTACGATATGTCATGAACCCAGGACCCATAAGGCTGGTAGGATATGTCATGAACCCAGTATCCATAAGGCTGGTACGATATGTCATGAACCCAAGACCCATAAGGCTGGTACGATATGTCATGAACCCAGGATCCATAAGGCTGGTACGATATGTCATGAACCCAGGATCCATAAGGCTGGTACGATATGTCATGAACCCAGGATCCATAAGGCTGGTACGATATGTCATGAACACTGACCCATAAGGCTGGTATGATATGTCATGAATCCAGACCCATAAGGCTGGTACGATATGTCATGAATCCAGACCCATAAGGCTGGTACGATATGTCATGAATCCAGACCCATAAGGCTGGTAGTATATGTCATGAACCCAGACCCATAAGGCTGGTACGATATGTCATGAACCCAGGACCCATAAGGCTGGTAACCCATGTCATGAACCCAGGACCCATAAGGCTGGTACGATATGTCATGAACCCAGGATCCATAAGGCTGGTACGATATGTCATGAACCCAGACCCATAAGGCTGGAACGATATGTCATGAACCCAGGATCCATAAGGCTGGTACCCCATGTCATGAACCCAGGACCCATAAGGCTGGTACGATATGTCATGAACCCAGGATCCATAAGGCTGGTACGATATGTCATGAACCCAGGATCCATAAGGCTGGTACGATATGTCATGAACCCAGGATCCATAAGGCTGGTACGATATGTCATGAACCCAGATCCATAAGGCTGGTACGATATGTCATGAACCCAGGATCCATAAGGCTGGTACTATATGTCATGAACCCAGACCCATAAGGCTGGTACGATATGTCATGAATCCAGACCCATAAGGCTGGTACGATATGTCATGAATCCAGACCCATAAGGCTGGTGATATGTCATGAACCCAGACTCATAAGGCTGGTACGATATGTCATGAACCCAGGACCCATAAGGCTGGTACGATATGTCATGAACCCAGATCCATAAGGCTGGTACGATATGTCATGAACCCAAGACCCATAAGGCTGGTACGATATGTCATGAACCCAGGATCCATAAGGCTGGTACGATATGTCATGAACCCAGGATCCATAAGGCTGGTACGATATGTCATGAACCCAAACCCATAAGGCTGGGTCATCCATAAGGCTGATATGTCATGAACCCAGGACCCATAAGGCTGGTCGATATGTCATGAACCCAGGATCCATAAGGCTGGTAAGATATGTCATGAACCCAGGATCCATAAGGCTGGTACATGTCATGAACCCAGGATCCATAAGGCTGGTACGATATGTCATGAACCCAGATCCATAAGGCTGGTACGATATGTCATGAACCCAGGATCCATAAGGCTGGTACGATATGTCATGAACCCAGGATCCATAAGGCTGGTATGATATGTCATGAACCCAGGATCCATAAGGCTGGTACGATATGTCATGAACCCAGGATCCATAAGGCTGGTACTATATGTCATGAACCCAGACCCATAAGGCTGGTACGATATGTCATGAATCCAGACCCATAAGGCTGGTACGATATGTCATGAATCCAGACCCATAAGGCTGGTACGATATGTCATGAACCCAGACCCATAAGGCTGGTACGATATGTCATGAACCCAGGACCCATAAGGCTGGTAGGATATGTCATGAACCCAGTATCCATAAGGCTGGTACGATATGTCATGAACCCAAGACCCATAAGGCTGGTACGATATGTCATGAACCCAGGATCCATAAGGCTGGTACGATATGTCATGAACCCAGGATCCATAAGGCTGGTACGATATGTCATGAACCCAGGATCCATAAGGCTGGCGATATGTCATGAACACTGACCCATAAGGCTGGTATGATATGTCATGAATCCAGACCCATAAGGCTGGTACGATATGTCATGAATCCAGACCCATAAGGCTGGTACGATATGTCATGAATCCAGACCCATAAGGCTGGTAGTATATGTCATGAACCCAGACCCATAAGGCTGGTACGATATGTCATGAACCCAGGACCCATAAGGCTGGTAACCCATGTCATGAACCCAGGACCCATAAGGCTGGTATGATATGTCATGAACCCAGGATCCATAAGGCTGGTACGATATGTCATGAACCCAGACCCATAAGGCTGGAACGATATGTCATGAACCCAGGATCCATAAGGCTGGTACCCCATGTCATGAACCCAGGACCCATAAGGCTGGTACGATATGTCATGAACCCAGGATCCATAAGGCTGGTACGATATGTCATGAACCCAGGATCCATAAGGCTGGTACGATATGTCATGAACCCAGGATCCATAAGGCTGGTACGATATGTCATGAACCCAGATCCATAAGGCTGGTACGATATGTCATGAACCCAGGATCCATAAGGCTGGTACTATATGTCATGAACCCAGACCCATAAGGCTGGTACGATATGTCATGAATCCAGACCCATAAGGCTGGTACGATATGTCATGAATCCAGACCCATAAGGCTGGTACGATATGTCATGAACCCAGGATCCATAAGGCTGGTACGATATGTCATGAACCCAGGATCCATAAGGCTGGTACGATATGTCATGAACCCAGGATCCATAAGGCTGGTAAGATATGTCATGAACCCAGGATCCATAAGGCTGGTACCTCATGTCATGAACCCAGGATCCATAAGGCTGGTACGATATGTCATGAACCCAGATCCATAAGGCTGGTACGATATGTCATGAACCCAGGATCCATAAGGCTGGTACGATATGTCATGAACCCAGGATCCATAAGGCTGGTATGATATGTCATGAACCCAGGATCCATAAGGCTGGTACGATATGTCATGAACCCAGGATCCATAAGGCTGGTACTATATGTCATGAACCCAGACCCATAAGGCTGGTACGATATGTCATGAATCCAGACCCATAAGGCTGGTACGATATGTCATGAATCCAGACCCATAAGGCTGGTACGATATGTCATGAACCCAGACCCATAAGGCTGGTACGATATGTCATGAACCCAGGACCCATAAGGCTGGTAGGATATGTCATGAACCCAGTATCCATAAGGCTGGTACGATATGTCATGAACCCAAGACCCATAAGGCTGGTACGATATGTCATGAACCCAGGATCCATAAGGCTGGTACGATATGTCATGAACCCAGGATCCATAAGGCTGGTATGATATGTCATGAACCCAGGATCCATAAGGCTGGTACGATATGTCATGAACCCAGGATCCATAAGGCTGGTACTATATGTCATGAACCCAGACCCATAAGGCTGGTACGATATGTCATGAATCCAGACCCATAAGGCTGGTACGATATGTCATGAATCCAGACCCATAAGGCTGGTACGATATGTCATGAACCCAGACCCATAAGGCTGGTACGATATGTCATGAACCCAGGACCCATAAGGCTGGTAGGATATGTCATGAACCCAGTATCCATAAGGCTGGTACGATATGTCATGAACCCAAGACCCATAAGGCTGGTACGATATGTCATGAACCCAGGATCCATAAGGCTGGTACGATATGTCATGAACCCAGGATCCATAAGGCTGGTACGATATGTCATGAACCCAGGATCCATAAGGCTGGTACGATATGTCATGAACACTGACCCATAAGGCTGGTATGATATGTCATGAATCCAGACCCATAAGGCTGGTACGATATGTCATGAATCCAGACCCATAAGGCTGGTACGATATGTCATGAATCCAGACCCATAAGGCTGGTAGTATATGTCATGAACCCAGACCCATAAGGCTGGTACGATATGTCATGAACCCAGGACCCATAAGGCTGGTAACCCATGTCATGAACCCAGGACCCATAAGGCTGGTACGATATGTCATGAACCCAGGATCCATAAGGCTGGTACGATATGTCATGAACCCAGACCCATAAGGCTGGAACGATATGTCATGAACCCAGGATCCATAAGGCTGGTACCCCATGTCATGAACCCAGGACCCATAAGGCTGGTACGATATGTCATGAACCCAGGATCCATAAGGCTGGTACGATATGTCATGAACCCAGGATCCATAAGGCTGGTACGATATGTCATGAACCCAGGATCCATAAGGCTGGTACGATATGTCATGAACCCAGATCCATAAGGCTGGTACGATATGTCATGAACCCAGGATCCATAAGGCTGGTACTATATGTCATGAACCCAGACCCATAAGGCTGGTAACGATATATCATGAATCCAGACCCATAAGGCCGATATGTCATGAATCCAGACCCATAAGGCTGGTACGATATGTCATGAACCCAGGATCCATAAGGCTGGTACGATATGTCATGAACCCAGGATCCATAAGGCTGGTACGATATGTCATGAACCCAGGATCCATAAGGCTGGTAAGATATGTCATGAACCCAGGATCCATAAGGCTGGTACCTCATGTCATGAACCCAGGATCCATAAGGCTGGTACGATATGTCATGAACCCAGATCCATAAGGCTGGTACGATATGTCATGAACCCAGGATCCATAAGGCTGGTACGATATGTCATGAACCCAGGATCCATAAGGCTGGTATGATATGTCATGAACCCAGGATCCATAAGGCTGGTGATATGTCATGAACCCAGGATCCATAAGGCTGGTACTATATGTCATGAACCCAGACCCATAAGGCTGGGTACGATATGTCATGAATCCAGACCCATAAGGCTGGTACGATATGTCATGAATCCAGACCCATAAGGCTGGTACGATATGTCATGAACCCAGACCCATAAGGCTGGTACGATATGTCATGAACCCAGGACCCATAAGGCTGGTAGGATATGTCATGAACCCAGTATCCATAAGGCTGGTACGATGTCATGAACCCAAGACCCATAAGGCTGGTACGATATGTCATGAACCCAGGATCCATAAGGCTGGTACGATATGTCATGAACCCAGGATCCATAAGGCTGGTACGATATGTCATGAACCCAGGATCCATAAGGCTGGTAACGATATGTCATGAACACTGACCCATAAGGCTGGTATGATATGTCATGAATCCAGACCCATAAGGCTGGTACGATATGTCATGAATCCAGACCCATAAGGCTGGTACGATATGTCATGAATCCAGACCCATAAGGCTGGTAGTATATGTCATGAACCCAGACCCATAAGGCTGGTACGATATGTCATGAACCCAGGACCCATAAGGCTGGTAACCCATGTCATGAACCCAGGACCCATAAGGCTGGTACGATATGTCATGAACCCAGGATCCATAAGGCTGGTACGATATGTCATGAACCCAGACCCATAAGGCTGGAACGATATGTCATGAACCCAGGATCCATAAGGCTGGTACCCCATGTCATGAACCCAGGACCCATAAGGCTGGTACGATATGTCATGAACCCAGGATCCATAAGGCTGGTACGATATGTCATGAACCCAGGATCCATAAGGCTGGTACGATATGTCATGAACCCAGGATCCATAAGGCTGGTACGATATGTCATGAACCCAGATCCATAAGGCTGGTACGATATGTCATGAACCCAGGATCCATAAGGCTGGTACTATATGTCATGAACCCAGACCCATAAGGCTGGTACGATATGTCATGAATCCAGACCCATAAGGCTGGTACGATATGTCATGAATCCAGACCCATAAGGCTGGTACGATATGTCATGAACCCAGACTCATAAGGCTGGTACGATATGTCATGAACCCAGGACCCATAAGGCTGGTACGATATGTCATGAACCCAGTATCCATAAGGCTGGTACGATATGTCATGAACCCAAGACCCATAAGGCTGGTACGATATGTCATGAACCCAGGATCCATAAGGCTGGTACGATATGTCATGAACCCAGGATCCATAAGGCTGGTACGATATGTCATGAACCCAAGACCCATAAGGCTGGTACAATATGTCATGAACCCAAGACCCATAAGGCTGGTATGATATGTCATGAACCCAGGACCCATAAGGCTGGTACGATATGTCATGAACCCAGGATCCATAAGGCTGGTACGATACGTCATGAACCCAGGATCCTTGAGGCTGGTACGATATGTCATGAACCCAGGACCCATAAGGCTGGTACGATATGTCATGAACCCAGATCCATAAGGCTGGTACGATACATCATGAACCCAGGATCCATAAGGCTGGTACGATATGTCATGAACCCAGGACCCATAAGGCTGGTACGATATGTCAGGAACCCAGGATCCATAAGGCTGGTACGATATGTCATGAACCCAGGACCCATAAGGCTGGTACGATATGTCATGAACCCAGAATCCATAAGGCTGGGCACATGAACCCAGGATCCATAAGGCTGTTGAACCCATCCATGATGTCATGAACCCAGGATCCATGAGGCTGGTACGATATGTCATGAACCCAGACCCATAAGGCTGGTACGATATGTCATGAACCCAAGACCCATAAGGCTGGTACGATATGTCATGAACCCAAGACCCATAAGGCTGGTACGATATGTCATGAACCCAGGACCCATAAGGCTGAACCCAGGATCCATAAGGCTGGTATGATATGTCATGAACCCAAGACCCATAAGGCTGGTATGGAGGCCTATATGTCAAGACCCCAAGACCCATAATATGTCATGAACCCAGGATCCATAAGGCTGGTATGATATGTCATGAATCCAGACCCATAAGGCTGGTACGTGTATGTCATGAACCCAGGACCCATAAGGCTGGTGAACAGACCCACAAGGCGATATGTCATGAGACCCATAAGGCTGGTATGATATGTCATGAACCCAGGATCCATAAGGCTGGTACGATATGTCATGAACCCAAGACCCATAAGGCTGGTGCGATATGTCATGAACCCAGGATCCATAAGGCTGGTACGATATGTCATGAATCCAGACCCATAAGGCTGGTACGATATGTCATGAACCCAGGACCCATAAGGCTGGTACGATATGTCATGAACGATATGTCATGAACCCAAGACCCATAAGGCTGGTATGATATGTCATGAACCCAGGATCCATAAGGCTGGTACGATATGTCATGAACCCAAGACCCATAAGGCTGGTGCGATATGTCATGAACCCAGGATCCATAAGGCTGGTACGATATGTCATGAATCCAGACCCATAAGGCTGGTACGATATGTCATGAACCCAGGACCCATAAGGCTGGTACGATATGTCATGAACCCAGGATCCATAAGGCTGGTACGATATGTCATGAACCCAAGACCCATAAGGCTGGTGCGATATGTCATGAACCCAGGATCCATAAGGCTGGTACGATATGTCATGAACCCAAGACCCATAAGGCT
>NC_088410.1:6988255-7158001 GCF_034236695.1 Oncorhynchus nerka
TCATGAACCCAGGATCCATAAGGCTGGTACGATATGTCATGAACCCAAGACCCATAAGGCTGGTGCATGAACCCAGGATCCATAAGGCTGGTACGATATGTCAAATCCAGACCCAGGATCCATAAGGCTGGTACGATATGTCATGAACCCAAGACCCATAAGGCTGGTACGATATGTCATGAACCTGGTACGATGTCAAGACCCATAAGGCTGGTACGATATGTCATGAACCCAGGATCCATAAGGCTGGTACGATATGTCATGAACCCAAGACCCATAAGGCTGGTACATAACCCAGGATCCATAGGGTGGGTACGATATGTCATGAACCCAGGATCCATAAGGCTGGTACGATATGTCATGAACCCAGGATCCATAAGGCTGGTACGATATGTCATGAACCCAGGATCCATAAGGCTGGTACCCCATGTCATGAACCCAAGACCCATAAGGCTGGTACGATATGTCATGAACCCAAGACCCATAAGGCCGGTACGATATGTCATGAACCCAAGACCCATAAGGCTGGTACGATATGTCATGAACCCAAGACCCATAAGGCTGGTACGATATGTCATGAACCCAAGACCCATAAGGCTGTACATTGAAGGTGTGTTTCAGTCCTGAAAACTATACATCCACAATGCAATATAACCACGTTTTTTGGGGGGGCATCAAATTAACCAAATTATTGTCCTTTTAAATCCAATTTGTAAGTCGCTCTGGATAAGAGCGTCTGCTAAATGACTTAAATGTAAATGTAAATGTAAACATGTATATTTCAGTATTCCAACCTTGTTTCGAATTATCTCGTCCAAATGTAGTGCAATGCCAACATATTTTATTTGGTGTCAAATGAACTAATTATTGTCTTTTGTTGAAGGTATTATATATGTTTAGCAACATAAAGTTCCTACAGGATTTTTGCATGATTCCACAATTTATATCCGTTTGCATCCGATTCAATGGGGAACTTTTATTTTGAAAACCGAACCGCCGATTTTACTATTGATGCTCGGGCAAATGTTGTTCACGACACACACACGCAATAAAGATATCAGAGGGAGACTGTGTGAGAGGTGAATGCGAAGCAGGGATATTTATTCTCCCTTTTGTACTTTAACTATTTGCACATTTATGACAACACTGTGTGTAGACATAATACGACATTTGAAATGTTTTTAATAGTTGATTTCACTTGTGTTGATGATCTATTTCACTTGCTTTGGCAATGTAAACATATGTTTCCCATGGCCAATAAAGCACCTTGAAATTGAATTTAAATTGGTGAATGATCGACAAGAGAGAGCAGGGGTATATTCATTATGGAAACCGTGTTTAAGAATGGAAGCAAACGGAGCAAAATTTGAGTTAATAAATACAGGTAGGTCCCTCCACATTTCGTTCAGTCCGTTTGTTATACGTTTTGCAACTAGACCGAGAGATGAGATAACTTTAAATACAAGAGAGTTATGAGGACATGTTTTTATTGCCTGAAAATATGGACATATGAAAATGGAAGCCATATGGAAGTGTTCATATGGACATACGAACATAATAACTCACTTCCTCGTTACATTACGAGACTCACCGCAGCGAATGCACTCTTTTTTTTCTCAATCTCTCGCGCGCGCACACACACACGTGTCAACTCCGCCTGACCCGACACAGCCACTCAGCTGTAATCGTCAGTCCTGGTGCCATGCCAACAGTCACAACACAGCATTTTCCACTCACAAGAGTCAATCACAGATCAAACAATGAGCCAGATGTTTCACCGGATGGTGTTTGTTCAGTAGTTGAGGTCAGTAGTTGTGTGGTCAGTAGTTCTGGTCAGTAGTTCTGGTCAGTAGTTCTGGTCAGTAGTTGAGGTCAGTAGTTGTGTGGTCAGGAGTTGTGTGGTCAGTACTTCTGGTCAGTAGTTCTGGTCAGTAGTTGTGGTCAGTAGTTCTGGTCAGTAGTTGTGGCCAGTGGTTGTGTGGTCAGTAGTTCTGGTCAGTAGTTGTGGTCAGTAGTTGTGTGATTGTGGCCAGTGGTTGTGTGGTCAGTAGTTCTGGTCAGTAGTTGCTGTCAGTCGTTGTCGTCCGTTGTTGTGCTCGGTAGTTGTGGAAGGCAGTTGTTTGGTCAGTAGTTGCTGTCAGTCGTTGTCGTCCGTTGTTGTGCTCGGGAGTTGTGGAAGGCAGTTGTTTGGTCAGTAGTTGCTGTCAGTCGTTGTCGTCCGTTGTTGTGCTCGGTAGTTGTGGAAGGCAGTTGTTTGGTCAGTAGTTGTGTGGTCAGTGGTTGTGGGATCAGTGGTTGTGTGACCGGTAGTTGCGGTCAGTAGTTGTGGTCAGTTGTTGTGCTCAGTAGTTGTGGTCAGTGGTTGAGTAGTTGGTAGTTGTGTGGTCAATAGGTGTGTGGTCAGTAGTTGTGTGGTCAGTAGATGTGTGGTTGTGGTCAATAGTTGTGTGGTCACTAGTTGTTTGGTCAGTTGTTGCGATGTAAGTCATTGTGGTCATTTGTTGTGTGGTCAGTGGTTGTGGTCAGTAGTTGGGATCAGATGTTGGTCTGTAGGTGTGGTCATTCGGTGCGGTTGACGGGTGTGGTCAGTAGTTGTGTGGTCAGTATTTGTGGTCGGTAGTTGTGTGATTGCTTGTTGTGTTGTTAGTAGTTTCAGTCAGTAGTTGTGTGGTCAGTAGTTGTGTGGTCATTAGATGTGGTCTGAGGTTGCGGTCAGTAGTTGCGGTCAGTAGTTGTGTGGTCAGTTGTGGTCGGTAGTTGTGTGATTGCTTGTTGTGTTGTTAGTAGTTTCAGTCGGTAGTTGTGTGGTTGTGGTCTGTAGTTGTGTGGTCAGTAGTTGTGTGGTCATTAGATGTGGTCTGAGGTTGCGGTCAGTAGTTGTGTGGTCAGTTGTTGTGGTCGGTAGTTGTGTTGCCAAATCCCTCTATGCCCTCCAAGGAACCATCAAACAGGCAAAGCATCAATACAGGACTGACATCAAATCGTATTACACCGGCTCTGACACTCGTCAGATGTGGCAGGGCTTGCAAACCATTACAGACTACAAGGGGATGCGCTGCCCAGTGACACAAGCATCCCAGACGAGCAAAACTACTTCTATGCTCTTGTCAAGGCAAATAACACTGAAACAGCACCAGCTGTTCCACAAGACTGTGGGATCACACTCTGATGTGAGTCAGCTAATGTGAGTAAGACCTTCACAGACAGATTACTACTTCCGGCACCGACAGAGATGGCCGCCTCGCTTCGCGTTCCTAGGAAACTATGCAGTATTTTGTTTTTTTACATGTTATTTCTTACCAGGTAATCTTAGGTTTCATTACATACAGTCGGGAGGAACTACTGAATATAAGAGCAACGTCAACTCACCATCATTACGACCAGGAATATGACTTTCGCGAAGCCGATCCTGTGTTCTACCTTCCACCTAGGACAACGGATCGGATGCCAGCCAGCGACCCAAAACAACGACGTCGTAAAACCGGCAAACGAAGCGGTCTTCTGGTCAGGCTCCGGAGACGGGCACATCGCGCACCACTCCCTAACATACTACTGGCCAATGTCCAGTCTCTTGACAATAAGGTTGATGAAATCCGAGCAAGGATAGCATTCCAGAGAGACATCAGACTCTGTAACGTTCTTTGCTTCACGGAAACATGGGTCACTCGAGAGACGCTAACGGAGTCGGTGCAGCCAGCTGGTTTCTTCACGCATCGCTCTGACAGAAACAACCATATTTCTGGTAAGAAGATGGAGGAGTGGTATGCCTTATGATTAACGAGACGTTGTGTGATCATAACAACATACAGGAACTCAAGTCCTTCTGTTCACCTGATTTAGAATTCCTCACAATCAAATGTCGACCAAGGGAATTCTCTTTGATTATAATCACAGCCGTATATATTCCTCCCCAAGCAGACACATCAATGGCCCTGAACTAACTTTATTTGACTCTATGCAAACTGGAAACCACATATCCTGAGGCTGCATTCATTGTAGCTGGGGATTTTAACGAGGCTAATCTGAAAAGAAGACTCCCTAAATTGTATCAGCATATCGATTGCGCAACCAGGGCTGGTAAAACCCTGGATCATTGTTATTCTGACTTCTGCGACGTTTATAAGGCCCTCCCCCGCCCTCCTTTCGTAAAAGCTGACCACGACTCCATTTTGTTGCTCCCTGCCTACAGACAGAAACTAAAACAAGCTCCACGCTCAGGTCTGTTCAACGCTGGTCCGACCAATCTGATTCCACGCTTCAAGACTCTTTCGTATCGTCTGAGATTCCCAAAGATTGGAAAGCTGCCGCGGTCATCCCCCTCTTCAAAGGGGGAGACATTCTAGACCCAAACTGCTACAGACCTATATCCATCCTGCCCTGCCTCTCTAAAGTCTGCGAAAGCCAAGTTAATAAACAGATCACTGACCATTTTGAATCCCACCGTACCTTCTCCACTATGCAATCCGGTTTCCAAGCTTGTCACGGGTGCACCTCAGCCGCGCTCAAGGTACTAAACGATACCATAACCGCCATCGATAAAAGACATTACTGTGCAGCTGTATTCATCGACCTGGCCAAGGCTTTTGACTCTGTCAATCAACATATTCTTATCTGCAGACTCAACAGCCTTGGTATCTCAAATTATTGCCTCGCCTGGTTCACCAACTACTTCTCTGATAGAGTTCAGTGTGTCAAATCGGAGGGGCTGTTGTCCGGGTCTCTGGCAGTCTCTATGGGGTGCCACAGGGTTCAATTCTCAGGCCGACTCTCTTCTCTGTATACATCAATGATGTTACTCTTGCTGCTGGTGATTCTCTGATCCACCTCTATGCAGACGACACCATTCTGTCTTTGGACACTGTGTTAACTAACCTCCAGACGAGCTTCAATTCCATACAACTCTCATTCCGTGGCCTCCAACTGCTCTTAAACACAAATAAAACTAAATGCATGCTATTCAATCGATCACTGCCTGCACCTGCCCGCATCCAGCATCACTACTCTGGACGGCTCTGACTTAGAATACGTGGATAACTACAAATACCTAGGTGTCTGGCTAGACTGTAAACTCTCCTTCCAGACTCACATTAATAACTGTTGCGACTGTTGCGTGATTGACTGTAGACCCTGCCACATGCCTCTTGTGTCTGAGCCATTGAATTGAGATTCCACTTTGTCTCTGTACTGACGCTTAGCTTGTTTAATAGCCTTGCGGAGGGAATAGCTGCATTGTTTATATTCGGACATATTACCAGACACCTTGCCCTGATTAAAAGCAGTGGTTCGCGCTTTCAGTTTCACGCGAATGCTGCCATCAATCCACGGTTTCTGGTTTGGGAATGTTTTTATCGTTGCTATGGGAACGACATCTTCGACGCACGTTCTAATGAACTCGCACACCGAATCAGCGTATTCGTCAATATTTCCATCTGACGCAATACGAAACATGTCCCAGTCCACGTGATGGAAGCAGTCTTGGAGTGTGGAGTCAGCTTGGTCTGACCAGCGTTGGACAGACCTCAGCGTGGGAGCCTCTTGTTTAAGTTTCTGCCTGTAGGCAGGGATCAGCAAAATGGAGTCGTGGTCAGCTTTTCCGAAAGGGGGCGGGGCAGGGCCTTATATGCAATTAGAGTAACAATGATCCAAGGTTTTACCACCCCTGGTTGCGCAATATATGCTGGTAAAATTTAGGAGTCTTGTTTTCAGATTAGCTTTGTTAAAATCCCCAGCTACAATGAATGCAGCCTCCGGATAAATGGTTTCCAGTTTGCAAAGAGTTAAATAAAGTTCTGAGCCATCGATGTGTCTGCTTGGGGGATATATACGGCTGTGATTATAATCGAGGAGAATTCTCTTGGAAGATAATGCACATTTGATTGTGAGGAATTCTAAATCACGTGAACAGAAGGATTTGAGTTCCTGTATTTTCCTTCATCACACCATGTCTCGTTAGTCATGAGGCATACGCCCGCCAACCAGAAAGATGTTTGTTTCTGTCGGCGCGATGCGTGGATTCACCGCCTCGGATTTCCCAGTAAGCCATGTTTCTGTGAAGGAACGTCTCTCTGACCTCTGGAATGCTACACCTGTGTTCTGTATTCAGAATTTCACTGTTGGATTGAGAAACTCAAGACTGTAAGCCATTCAGCATTTCATTGGGTCTAAGAAGAATGCTGCTGGGGAGTGGTATGTGCCCTTTTTCGGAGTCTGACCAGAACACCGCCTTTCCCTCTTTTTTCGGAGTCGTTTCCTTGGGTATGCGATCCATTCCGTTGTCCTGTTTGTAAGGCAGAACACCGGATCCTGTCTTGCTCCCAGGCAGACTAAATCACTTTTTTGCCCGCTTTGAGGACAATACAGTGCCACTGACACGTCTGCAACCATGCGGTCTCTCCATCACTGCAGCCGAGGTGAGTAAGACATTTAAACGTGTTAACCCTCGCAAGGCTGCAGGCCCAGACGGCATCCCCAGCCGCGCCCTCAGAGCATGCGCAGACCAGCTGGCCGGTGTGTTTACGGACATATTCAATCAATCCCTATACCAGTCTGCTGTTCCCACATGCTTCAAGAGGGCCACCATTGTTCCTGTTCCCAAGAAAGCTAAGGTAACTGAGCTAAACGACACCGCCCGTTGCACTCACTTCCGTCATCATGAAGTGCTTTGAGAGACTAGTCAAGGACCATATCACCTCCACCCTACCTGACACCCTAGACCCACTCCAATTTGCTTACCGCCCAAATAGGTCCACAGACGATGCAATCTCAACCACACTGCACACTGCCCTAACCCACCTGGACAAGAGGAATACTACTGAGAATGCTGTTCATCGACTGCTCGGCATTCAATACCATAGTACCCTCCAAGCTCAGCTCGAGACCCTGGGTCTCGACCCTGCCCTGTGCAACTGGGTACTGGACTTCCTGACGGGCCGCCCACAGGTGGTGAGGGTGTCTCCTCCCGCTGATCCTCAACACGGGGCCCCACAAGGGCGTTTCCCTCTCCTGTACTCCCTGTTCACCCACGGTCCATGCACGCTCCAACTCAATCATCAAGTTTGCTGTTGTGGTAGGCTTGATTACAACAACGACGAGACGGCCTTGAGGGCCCTCGAGTGTGGTGTCAGGAAAATAACTCACACTAACGTCAACAAAACTAAGGAGATGATTGTGGATTCAGCAGCAGAGGGAACACCCCTTCCACATCGATGGATCAGTAGTGGAGAGGGTAGCAAGTTTTAAGTTCCTCGGCATACACACAGACAAACTGAATTGGTCCACTCACACTGACAGCGTCAGCAGCGCCTTTCAACCTCAGGAGGCTGAAGAAATCTTGTCACCAAAAGCACTCACAAACTTCTACAGATGCACAATAGAGCATCCTGGCGGGCTGTATCACCTGCTCCGCCCTCAACCGTAAGGCTCTCCAGAGGGTATTCTGCACAACGCATCACCGGGGCAAACTACCTGCCCTCCAGGACACCTACACCACCCGATGTTACAGGAAGGCCATAAAGATCATCAAGGACATCAACCACCTGAACCACTGCCTGTTCCCCGCTATCATCCAGAAGGCGAGGTCAGTACAGGTGCATCAAAGCTGGGACCGAGAGACTGAAAAACAGCTCATTATCACCGCCTCAACAGCCCCTCAACCGTAAGGCTCTCCAGAGGTAGTGAGGTCTGCACAACGCATCACCGGGGCAAACTACCTGCCCTCCAGGACACCTACACCACCCGATCAGGAAGGCCATAAAGATCATCAACCACCTGAACCACTGCCTGTTCTCAGTAAGGTCATCAAAGCTGGGACCGAGAGACTGAAAAACAGCTTCTATCTCAAGGCCATCAGACTGTTAAACAGCAATCACTAACATTGAGTGGCTGCTGCCAACACACTGTCATTGACACTGACCCAACTCCAGCCACTTTAATAATGGGAATTGATGGGAAATGATGTAAATTATCACTAGCCACTTTAAACAATGCTACCTTATATAATGTTACTTACCCTACATTATTCATCCTATGCATATGTATATACTGTACTCTAGATCATCGACTTTCTTATGTCACTAGCCACTTTAACTATGCCACTTTGTTTACTTTGTCTACATACTCATCTCATATGTATATACTGTACATACCATCTACTGTATGCTGCTCTGTACCATCACTCATTCATATATCCTTATGTACATATTCCTTATCCCCTTACACTGTGTATAAGACAGTAGTTTTGGAATTGTTAGTTAGATTACTTGTTGGTTATCACTGCATTGTCGGAACTAGAAGCACAAGCATTTCGTATTTAACATCTGCTAACCATTTATGTGACAAATAAAATTTGATTTGATTTGATTTTGACTCAGTATTTTCATTTTTGAAAAAAACATTTTTTGAGCTGTGAATACCCTATCAACCAGCTTACACTTTCTGCCGCCAGTCTGACTCACTATTGTTATTTCACTGCTGCTCTTCAATTACTTTTCATTTTTATCTCTTGTTCTTGTCTGTATTTTTTAAAACTGCATTGTTGGTTTGGGGCTCGTAAGTAAACATTTCAATATAAGGTTGTATTCAGCATTTCACTGTAAGGTCTACTACACCTGTTGTTTTCAGCATTTCACTGTAAGGTCTACTACACCTGTTGTATTCAGCATTTCACTGTAAGGTCTACTACACCTGTTGTATTCAGCATTTCACTGTAAGGTCTACTACACCTGTTGTATTCAGCATTTCACTGTAAGGTCTACTACACCTGTTGTATTCAGCATTTCACTGTAAGGTCTACTACACCTGTTGTATTCAGCATTTCACTGTAAGGTCTACTACACCTGTTGTTTTCAGCATTTCACTGTAAGGTCTACTACACCTGTTGTATTCAGCATTTCACTGTGAGGTCTACTACACCTGTTGTATTCAGAATTTCACTGTTAGGTCTACACCTGTTGTATTCAGCATTTCACTGTTAGGTCTACACCTGTTGTATTCGGCGCATGTGACTAATACAATTTGATTTGATTTGATTTCCGTTAGGGAACACCTACTCTGTGAGGTTAAACAACGCCATATTTTTTTGTAAATTTGACAAAGGCTAAAGTCGACAACAGATTCTAGTTTGGGAAACAGAAAACCGACTGAGATATTTTGTTTCGTCAATGAGAATCTCGCTCCGTCTTCTCCCACCGACGGCCACTGGACTTCCTCTCATCACCATATTTGGCGACGGAAATACCAACCGGATGCTTCAGGTGAAACATCTGGCTCGTTGTTCAATCTGTGATTTACTGTTGTGTATGGAAAATGCTGTGTTGTTACTGTTGGCACGGCACCAGGACTGATGATTACAGCTGAGTGTCGGGTCAGGCGGCGATAACGTGTGTGTGTGCGTGCGTGCGCACGCATGCGAGTCTCCTAATGTAACGAGAAAGTGAGTTAGCTTGTTATTGTGTTTGTTATTTTAACCGTCCTTTCGACCAAAGTAAATATCCAGATGAACACTTTTCCACATCCAGATTTCAAATGTCATATTATGTCTACACACAGTGTTGTAATGATGTGCAAATAGTTAAAGTACAAAAGGGAGAATAAATATCCCTGCTTCGCATTCACCTCTCACACAGTCTCCCTCTAATCTCTTTATTGCGTGTGTGTGTCGTCGTGAACAACATTTGCCGGAGCAAAAATAGTTGAATCGGTGGTTCGGCTTTCAAAATAAAAGTTTCCCATTTGAATCTGATGCAAACGGATACAAATGGAATCATGCTACATTTGGACGAGATAATTTGAAAACAAGGTTGGAATATTGTTATATAAATAAAAAAATAAAAAAATAGTTAATTTGACACCAAATAAAATATGTTAAAATGGCACTGTGTATGTATAGTTTTTAGGACTGCAACATAACGTCAATGTACAGCCTTATGGGTCCTGGGTTCATGGGGTACCAGCCTTATGGGTCCTGGGTTCATGAGGTACCAGCCTTATGGGTCCTGGGTTCATGGGGTACCAGCCTTATGGGTCCTGGGTTCATGGGGTACCAGCCTTATGGGTCCTGGGTTCATGGGGTACCAGCCTTATGGGTCCTGGGTTCATGAGGTACCAGCCTTATGGGTCCTGGGTTCATGGGGTACCAGCCTGGGTCCTGGGTTCATGGGGTACCAGCCTTATGGGTCCTGGGTTCATGGGGTACCAGCCTTATGGGTCCTGGGTTCATGAGGTACCAGCCTTATGGGTCCTGGGTTCATGGGGTACCAGCCTTATGGGTCCTGGGTTCATGAGGTACCAGCCTTA
Source organism: Oncorhynchus nerka (assembly GCF_034236695.1). NCBI lineage: Eukaryota > Metazoa > Chordata > Actinopteri > Salmoniformes > Salmonidae > Oncorhynchus > Oncorhynchus nerka. The sequence goes on from NC_088410.1 coordinate 6,998,549, forward strand.
TGGGTCCTGGGTTCATGGGGTACCAGCCTTATGGGTCCTGGGTTCATGAGGTACCAGCCTTATGGGTCCTGGGTTCATGGGGTACCAGCCTTATGGGTCCTGGGTTCATGGGGTACCAGCCTTATGGGTCCTGGGTTCATGGGGTACCAGCCTTATGGGTCCTGGGTTCATGAGGTACCAGCCTTATGGGTCCTGGGTTCATGACATGAGGTACCAGCCTTATGGGTCCTGGGTTCATGACATGAGGTACCAGCCTTATGGGTCCTGGGTTCATGACATGAGGTACCAGCCTTATGGGTCCTGGGTTCATGACATGAGGTACCAGCCTTATGGGTCCTGGGTTCATGGGGTACCAGCCTTATGGGTCCTGGGTTCATGGGGTACCAGCCTTATGGGTCCTGGGTTCATGAGGTACCAGCCTTATGGGTCCTGGGTTCATGGGGTACCAGCCTTATGGGTCCTGGGTTCATGAGGTACCAGCCTTATGGGTCCTGGGTTCATGACATGGGCTACAGCCTTATGGTTCCTGGGTTCATGACATGGGGTACCAGCCTTATGGTTCCTGGGTTCATGACATGGGGTACCAGCCTTATGGGTCCTGGGTTCATGAGGTACCAGCCTTATGGGTCCTGGGTTCATGGGGTACCAGCCTTATGGGTCCTGGGTTCATGAGGTACCAGCCTTATGGGTCCTGGGTTCATGGGGTACCAGCCTTATGGGTCCTGGGTTCATGAGGTACCAGCCTTATGGGTCCTGGGTTCATGACATGAGGTACCAGCCTTATGGGTCTTGGGTTCATGACATGGGCTACAGCCTTATGGGTCCTGGGTTCATGAGGTACCAGCCTTATGGGTCCTGGGTTCATGAGGTACCAGCCTACTCATTGACACCCACAGATTACAATTCTAAAGAGTTTCCACAAATATTGTCAGGACTTTAACTGTGGGAAATCACCTCACAATTCAGCCTATAGTGCCTGTTGAACATTCATATTGCAATGTACAGGGCTCCCGAGTGGCACAGCGGTCTGAATTGTCAGGTGATTTCCCACAGTTAGTCCCACAGCTACGATGCTAATATTTGTGTAAACTCTTTAGAATTGTAATCTGTCACTGCAGTCCCTGAAACGAATGCAGGCTGTTTCACATCCGAATGTGATTGGGAGTCTCATAGGGCGGCGCACAATTGTCCCAGCATCATCTGGGTTTGGCCGGGGTAGGCCGTCATTGTAAATAATAATTTGTTCTTAACTGACTTGCCTAGTTTAATAAAGGTTAAATGTTTTTTAATTTTTTTTATGAACTTATGGAATTGTGAGGTGATTTCCCACAGTTAGTCCTGTAATAAAAGCTAAGACGCCAATATTTGTGTAAACTCTTCACATTTCATGGACCCAAGATCCAGAGGTAACGCTGTACAGTGCAGTAGAAGTCTGCCCCAATGCAATTCTAATACAGCCACAGTGGGACTTCAACTATTTGTTGTGTGTCAGATTAACTACTTACTGTCTTTTGTTTAATTCATGTAACAACATTCCAACCCTGTTCAGCATTATCTAATCCAAATATGGCATTATTCCACCATTTTTATCCGTTTGCATCAGTTTCAGTAATGGACTTTTATTTTGAAGTCGAACCGCAAATTCCATTTTTGCTCAACATTATTCTAGCAAGCATCACACAGGTGCTTTTCCGACGGAATACAATAATCGCTTGTAACTTGCACTGTCTCAAACAGAGTACGGAGAAGAGCAGCGGTCGTTAGTCGAGATCGGCCTCGTCGCAGAATAACCACACTAGAACCGGACGGAAAAAACAACTCAAAACAAGAAGTGAACTCAAACGAACCTGAGAGAAAACGGAACCTTTGTTTCAGAAGCAGCAGGGAGCCGAACCGGAGGAAAGATGATGAGTTTTCTGCCATACTTCTCCGCTGAGACCTGGACCCTCCTGGCCCTCCTCATCACCCTCATTGTAGTGTAAGGACTTACATCAAATCAAATGTTATTTGTCACATTTATCGTAGTTAACCGGTGTAGACTAACAGTGAAATGCTTAGTTAGGGGTCCAGTTCCAACAATGCAAGTTAAGATGTATATATATTGTATAGTTCTCTAGAACATACTGATAGTTAACGTGTGTGTGTGTGTGTGTGTGTGTGTGTGTGTGTGTGTGTGTGTGTGTGTGTGTACATGGTATGGGTACTGGCCCTATGGTGTATTCACTAAGATGGGTATCCCTGGTCCCAAACCCCTACCTTACTTTGGCACAATGATGGAGTACAGAAAGGTTAGTACCCATTCAGAATAAACATCTCTCTCATCTTTTAAACAACAGTGTTATTTCCCCCATGTAAAACAATACATTGAGAAGGAAAAAGAGGACTAGCCGGTTGTTTTAACAATAGATAAATACAAGGTAATATGAGACTTGATCAGTCTAGAAGTTGTGTTCCTTGACGCTGGGGGACCATAGAAAATAACAAACCCTCCTCAACTCTCACCTGTTTCAAGTGTGTTCTCTGTTCAGCTGTAGGACACACCTACATGACCTCCTAGGGCATGCCCAGGCATGAATCAGCTCTTTCTCTTTTTCTCTCTCTCTCTGCAGGGCTTCACTAACTTTGACACAGAGTGCTTTCAGAAGTACGGGAGAATCTGGGGGTGAGTTCAGTTGACTGTACCGTACTAGGATGACTCACACCTGTACTATGCTCTTTCCTTTAAATTCCTCACCTTCATCACCTCCTTTCAATTCATTCAGTTACTAGTTTTACCTGTGCAACATTACCCCAAACTCAGTAACGTAATCTTATTACATTCAGTTACTAGTTTACCTGTCCAACATTACCCCAAACTCAGTACCGTAATCTGATTACATTCAGTTACTAGTTTTACCTGTCCAACATTACCCCAACCTCAGTAACGAAATCACGGGTTGTCATGGTGACTGGTACCAGACTGTGTCTCTTCTCCTCCAATAGGATCCCTGATAACGATAACAGGGAACATAAACATTATAATTTCCCCTCTTTCCATCAGTGACTGGAATGTATATTTCATAGGGGTCAAGAAATCAGAGCCCAACACACTACTATATATAATAAATTCATTCAACACATTTAAACTCGCGCCTCTTTTCAATGCTGGTTTGAATGTCATTGAGAAAACAGAGAAGTGTCAAAGATTATTTTTCTCTCAAACATCCTTTTCTGATCTTAAAGTAATCCTCATCTAGTTTTTCTAAAAAATAAAATATCTGTCTGATTATAATATGTTTTGCTTTTAATTTAACAGTTTACAGTTTACCGTTTAAAAAAAATCTATCTTCTTTACATGTAATCAGTTAAAAAGTGTATATAGTGGTTAAAGCCAGGTGTGTTTCTCCTCTGATCTATGATGGGAGGCAGTCTGTACCATGTAGGTGTGTATATATAGTGGTTAAAGACAGGTGTGTTTCTCCTCTGATCTATGATGGGAGGCAGTCTGTACCATGTAGGTGTGTATATATAGTGGTTAAAGCCAGGTGTGTTTCTCCTCTGATCTATGATGGGAGGCAGTCTGTACCATGTAGGTGTGTATATATAGTGGTTAAAGCCAGGTGTGTTTCTCCTCTGATCTATGATGGGAGGCAGTCTGTACCATGTAGGTGTATATATAGTGGTCAAAGCCAGGTGTGTTTCTCCTCTGATCTATGATGGGAGGCAGTCTGTACCATGTAGGTGTATATATAGTGGTCAAAGCCAGGTGTGTTTCTCCTCTGATCTATGATGGGAGGCAGTCTGTACCATGTAGGTGTATATATAGTGGTTAAAGACAGGTGTGTTTCTCCTCTGATCTATGATGGGAGGCAGTCTGTACCATGTAGGTGTGTATATATAGTGGTTAAAGCCAGGTGTGTTTCTCCTCTATGAAGGATCTATGATGGGAGGCAGCCTGTTCTGTGTATCATAAAGCCAGGTGTGTGTTTCTCCTCTGTGAAGGATCTATGATGGGAGGCAGCCTGTTCTGTGTATCATAAAGCCAGGTGTGTGTTTCTCCTCTATGAAGGATCTATGATGGGAGGCAGCCTGTTCTGTGTATCATAAAGCCAGGTGTGTGTTTCTCCTCTGTGAAGGATCTATGATGGGAGGCAGCCTGTTCTGTGTATCATGGACAAAAGCATGATCAAGACCGTCCTGATTAAAGAGTGTTACAACATCTTCACCAACCGCAGGGTGAGACACACACACACACACACACACACACACACACACACACACACACACACACACACACACACACACACACACACACACACATATCCCCTAATAATAATCGGAATAATAATAATCCTAACATTATGACTGATATTATTAATACATTATTTGTGTTTCAGAAACGAATTCTGAACGGGGAGCTGTTTGATAATTACTCAACTGTCCTCCATGTTTTAGGACGTCTGTCTGAATGGTGATCTGTTTGATAATTAATACAACTGTCCTCCATGTTCTAGAACTTCCATCTGAATGGGGAGCTGTTTGACGCGGTGTCCGTTGCCGAGGACGATACATGGAGACGGATCCGCAGTGTCCTCTCACCTTCCTTTACCTCGGGACGACTAAAAGAGGTAGAACCATCCCTCCATCTCTCCCTTTCTATGTTTATCAACTTGTTATAAATGCTTTACAGCTTGTTAAAAACTAATTATAGCTTATAATAACCTCTTTACAAACTCATTATAGCTTGTTATAAACTCTATAAACTCATTATAGCTTGTTATAAACTCTTTATAAACTCAATATAGCTTGTTATAAACTCTTTACTAACTCATTATAGCTTGTTATAAACTCTTTACTAACTCACTATAACTTGTTATGAACTCATTCTAACCTTATTTTAGATACCTTATTTACGTTATTACTCAAAGATGGAGTTATGCGTCCTCTGAAACATGACCCTTTTGACCACCTACTTCATGCTAGACCCAGATGTCAGTAGCACTAATGTGAAAGACATGACCGCCTACTTCCTGCTAGACCCAGATGTCAGCAGCACTAATGTGAAAGACATGACCACCTACTTCCTGCATGACCCAGTTGTCAACAGCACTAATGTGAAAGACAAGACTGCCTACTTCCTGCTTGACCCGGATGTCAACAACACTAATGTGAAACACCGTTCGACTGACAACCCGAGTCAGCTTGCAGGCGCCCGGCCCTGTCACAAGGAGTCACTAGAGCACGATAAGACAAGGTCCCGGACGGCGATGGGACAATTGTGTGCCATCTTATGGGGTTCCCGGTCACGGTTGTGGCGCAGCCTGGGATTGAACACCAGGCTGTATTGTCGCTCTGTAGTGCTATTGACCGCTGCACCACCCAGGACCCCTATCTTCTTCATATAGGACTAGAATTACATGCTGATGGCTTTCACTTCTCTTCACAAAGATTTAATTCTTATTTGGGTCTGAATTAATAACTGCTATAGTCTACCGCCATCTGAATGGTTATGGGTCTGAATTAATAACTGCTATAGCCTACCACCATTGCGCGTTCACTCTTCTTTCAAACCTCCCGTGATTTCTACCGTTGATTTCTACCGGTGATTCCTACCGGTGATTTCTACCGGTGATTTCTACCCGTGATTTCTATTGACTGTTGTACGCGTTCACTCTTCTTTCAAACCTCCCGTGATTTCTACCGGTGATTTCTACCGGTGATTTCTACCGGTGATTTCTACCGGTGATTTCTACCCGTGATTTCTACCGGTGATTTCTACCGGTGATTTCTACCCGTGATTTCTATTGACTGTTGTACGCGTTCACTCTTCTTTCAAACCTCCCGTGATTTCTACCGGTGATTTCTACCCGTGATTTCTACCGGTGATTTCTACCGGTGATTTCTACCCGTGATTTCTACCGGTGATTTCTACCCGTGATTTCTACCCGTGATTTCTATTGACTGTTGTATTTAACATTCAGCAAACAAGAGCATCCCTCTTCGATTAGTCTATTTGTATAGGAAATGCAACAACAACAACTATGTCCAGCCAGCTATTCTAGTCTAGCTTTTCCTGAATGGGAATCCAAGCGCTACGGAATGTAATTGACTGGTTTCTCTTCGTTATTCATCCCGGGAAAAGGGAGTGGTTTTGTGCGTTAATCTCGGTAACCGGGTTATGGCCATTCAACCCTAATCGTGAAGCAGCACTCTCTAACTCTCTCTCTCCCTCTACCTCTCTCTCTCTCCCTCTACCTCTCTCTCTCTCTCTCTCTCTCTCTCTCTCTCCTCTACCTCTCTCTCTCTCTCTACCTCTCTCTCTACCTCTATCTCCTCTCTCTCTACCTCTCTCTCCTCTCTCTACCTCTCTCTCTCTCTCTCTCCTCTAGATGTTTGGTATCATGAAGCAGCACTCTTCTACCCTGCTGAGCGGAATGAAGAAGCAGGCAGATAAAGACCAGACCATTGAACTGAAGGAGTGAGTCCTGACCTCTAACCTCTTACCTCTGACATTTCACCTCACACCTCTGAGTCTTAATTGTAATACATACAGTGGCAAGAAAAAGTATGTGAACCGTTTGGAATGACCTGTATTTCTGCATAAATGGTAATCGAATTTGATCTGATCTTCATCTAAGTCACGACAATTCTGTTGTTGATTTACTTCTGCGTTTTGGGTCGTTGTCCTGTTGCATCACCCAACTTCTGTTGACCTTCAATTGGTGAACAGATAGCCTTCCATTCTCCTGCAAAATGTCTTGATAAACTTGGGAATATATTTTTCTGTTGATGATAGCAAGCTGTCCAGGCCCTGAGGCAGCAAAGCAACCCCAAACCATGATGCTCCCTCCACCATACTTTACAGTTGGGAATAGATTTTTATGTTGGTGTGCTGTGCCTTTTTTTTCTCCACACATAGTGTTGTTTGTTCCTTCCAATCAACTAAACTTTAGTTTAATCTGTCCACAGAATATTTTGCCGGTAGCGTTGTGGAACATCCAGGTGCACTTCTGCGAACTTCAGACGTGCAGCAATGTTTTTTTGACAGCAGTGGCTTCTTCTGTGGTGTCCTCCCATGAACACCATTCTTGCTTATTGTTTTACGTATCAAAGACTCGTCAACAGAGATGTTAGCATGTTCCAGAGGTTTCTGTAAGTCTTTAGCTGACACTCTAGGATTCTTCTTAACCTCATTGAGCATTCTGCACTGTGCTCTTGCAGTCATCTTTGCAGGACGGCCACTCCTAGGGAGAGTAGCAACAGTGCTGAACTTTCTCCATTTATAGACAATTTGTCTTACTGTGGACTGATGAACATCAAGGCTTTTAGAGATACTTTTGTAACCCATGGTTCACACAAGGCAATGCTTCTTGTGAAAAGCAAACTCACATTTTGTGTGTTTTTTATAGGGCAGGGCAGCTCAAAACAACATCCCCAATCTCGTCTTATTGATTGGACTCCAGGTTAGCTGACTCCTGACTCCAATTTGTTTTTGGAGAAGTCATTAGCCTAGGGGGGTTCACATACTTTTTCCAAACTACACTGTGAATGTTTAAATTACGTATTCAAAATAGACAAGAAAAATACAATAATTTGTGTTATTAGTTTAAGTAGACTGTTTGTCTATTGTTGTGACTTAGATGAAGATCAGATCAAATTGTATAACTAATTTATGCAGAAATCCAGGTAATTCCAAAGGGTTCACATACTTTGTCTTGCCAATGTAGTTGTGTACTCAGTAGATGTGTGGTCAGTAGATTTGTGGTCAGTAGTTGTGGTCAATAGTTGTGTGGTTGTGGTCAGTAGTTTTGTGGTTAGTAGTTGTGGTTGGTAGTTGTGGTCAGTAACTGTGTGGTTGTGGTCAATAGTTGTGTGATTGTGGTCAGTAGTTGTGTGGTCAGTAGTTGTGTGGTCAGTAACTGAGTGATTGTGGTCAGTAGTTGTGTGGTTGTGGTCAGTAACTGTGTGATTGTGGTCAGTAGCTGTGTGGTCAGTAGTTGTGTGGTCAGTAGTTGTGTGGTCAGTAACTGTGTGATTGTGGTCAGTAGTTGTGTGGTTATGGTCAGTAGTTGTGTGGTTGTGGTTAGTAGTTGTGTGGTCAGTAGTTGTGGTCAGTAACTGTTTGGTTGTGGTCAATAGTTGTGTGGTTGTGGTCAGTAGTTGTGTGGTCAGTCGTTGTGTGGTCAGTAATTGTTTGGTTGTGGTTAGTAGTTGTGGTCAGTAACTGTGTGGTTGTGGTCAATAGTTGTGTGGTTGTGGTCAGTAGTTGTGTGATTGTGGTCAATAGTTGTGTGGTCTGTAGTTGTGTGGTTGTGGTCAGTAGTTGTGTGGTTGTGGTCAGTAGTTGTGGTCAGTAGTTGTGTTGTTGTTGTCAGTAGTTGTGTGGTCAGTAGTTGTGGTCAGTTGTTGTGTTGTTGTGGTCAGTAGTTGTGTTGTTGTGCAGTCAGTAGTTGTGTGGTTGTGGTCAGTATTTGGGTGGTCAGTAGTTGGTTGGTCAGTAAGTTGTGTGATCAGTAGTTGGTGGTGACTAGATGTGGTCTCTAGTTGTGGTCTCTAGTTGTGTGGTCAGTAGCTGTGTGGTGTGTAATTGTGGTTGTGTTGCAGGTTCTTTGGGCCCTACAGTATGGACGTGGTCACCAGCACAGCTTTCAGTGTGGACATTGACTCTCTGAACAACCCTTCCGACCCCTTCGTCTCCAACGTCAAGAAGATGCTCAAGTTCGACCTGTTCAACCCACTGTTCCTCCTAGTCGGTGAGACCACACACACACACGCATGCGCAGACACACACGGACGCAAAGTTTACTTTTTAATCCTATAAAGTTGTATACCTCTGTATAAGAAGGGTATAAAGTCTGACCCTGGGAATTGTAGGCCTGCATCTATCCTCTATGCAACATCAAAATCGTGGAGAGAATTGTACACGAGCAAATGTATGAATATGTTAAACCTGTTTGGGAAAGGGGGGCCTGATACTCAGGCCCAGAAGCTAGGATATGCATATAATTGGTAGATTTAGATAGAAAACACTCTAAAGTTTCTAAAACTGTTAAATGATATGGCAGGCAAAGCCCCCGAGGACAAACCATCCCCCAAAAAAGATATTCAGCTTACCACTATATTCAATGGCTAGTACTATAATTATAAGTCCTCCCAGATTGCAGTTCTTAGGGCTTCCACTAGATGTCAACAGTCTTTAGTGTCAGGCTGGTTTTTGGAAAAAGGACACAGAAATAGTAGTTTTTCTAGGTGGCTCCCATTTTGGCTGTAGTGTTTCCAAGCGTTTGGAAGAAAGCGCGTTCTTTCTTATTTATCGCCGGTAATGAACATACTATTCTCCCTGTCTTAAATCGTATTATTTATTTGCGTATTAGGGTACCGAAGCTTTGATTATAAATGTTGTTTGACTTGTTTGGAATAGTTTATTAGTAACGTTAGGGATTCATTTTGTATGCATTTTGATGGAGGAAAACTGGGTGGATTATTGACTGAAGGGTGCCAGCTAAACTGAGTTTTTATGGATATAAAGAAGGACATTATCTAACAAAAGGGACCATTTGTGATGTAACTAGGACCTTTTAGAGTGCCAACAGAAGAAGGTCATCAAAGATTTTTATATCGCTATTTCTGACTTTCGTGTCGCTCCTGCCTGTTTGAAATATGTTTTTCATGTGTTGGTTTGCGGGCGCTGTCCTCAGATAATTGCATGGTTTGCTTTTGCCGTAAAGCCTTCTGGAAATCTGACACGGCGGCTGGATTAGAAGTTAAGCTTTATTTTGATGTATTACACTTGTGATTTTATGAAAGTTAAATATTTATAGTAATTTCATTAGAATTTGGCGCTCTGCAATTTCAGCGGATGTTGTCGAGGTGCTAGCGGCACGGTTCTAATGTATGATTTTCAGTCGTGTTTTAGAAAAACACTGATTCATGTCTACTTTACTTGATTGACTTCATCAGGAAAGAGATTGATGAGGGAAATCTGTGTGGAATGGTACTGCTTGACCTACAGAAGGCCTTTGATACAGTCAACAACTTGTCTCCTAATCTCCAAACTGGAGGCACTGGGGTTAAGCAGTATCCCGCTAGGCTGGGTAAAGTCCTATTTATCAGGAAGGGAGCAAGTAGTAGAGGTTAATGGTCCACTGTCTCAGGCAAAACCAATTAGTTGTTGTGTTCCGCAGGGAAGCGTGCTTGGGCCTCTGCTGTTGTTATTGTATATTAATGATATGAAAGATGCTTGTTCTTGCCGTCTTTTTCTTTATGCGGATGACTACACTTCTGGTGTCTCACAAAAGTAAAACTATGTTGGAGAGCGTACTTAGCACAGAGCTTACTAACATTAGAAAATAGCTTGGAGATAATGAGCTATCTCTGCACTTAGGGAAAACCTGAAGCAAATATTTTTGGATCCAGACCTAAATTGAGTAGGTCCTCTAAAATCAGAGTGGAGTTAGGGGGGTGAGGTGCTGACTACTCAAACCTCTGTTAGCTACTTGGGATGTATCCTTGATGGAAGCTTGGGAGGTGTGAGCATGGCCAATAAGGTGCTAGGAAAGGTTAATGCCAGAACTAAGTTTTTGGCTAGAAAGTCCAAGCTGCTTGATAAGGACTCCATGAAAGTGCTAGCTACTGCTCTCATTCAATGCCATTTTGACTATGCTAGTACTTCCTGGTTTGGGGGCTTACCTAAACGTATGAAGGGGAAGCTCCAGATAGCCCAGAATAAGCTGATCAGGGTAGTATTAAAGGTGGGTCCACGTACTCACATAGGCAGGAGCTGCTTTCAGGAACTAAACTGGCTGCCTGTTGAGGCTAGGGTTTCCCAGATTAGACTAGGTTTGGTTTACAGAAGTATTTATGGCCCTTGGCCCAGATATCTAAGTGTCTATTTTCCTCGTGGATGCACACCAGATCAGGTGTTGCTGATGTGTGCTTATACAGGTTCAGGAGTAATTCTGGGAAAGGTACTTTCTTGTATACTGGAGCCTCAGAATGGAATGAGTTGTCTCTGCCTATAAATACAACGTCCTCTCTGGACAGCTTTATAAACAAAGTAAAAATATGTTTGATGTCTTCTGTGCCCATATGAATAACCCCTATGATGTAACTGGAATGGTGAGATAGATGTTCTTCTTCTCTGTTTTTGTTTGATTATTTCACAGCCATACCGTGTTGGATCTTGTCTAGTCATCTTGTCTCAAGAGGAATGGAAACAAGTCCCAGATTGTGTGTTATCCTCCATGATTTAACAATGGAAATAAGTCCCAGAATGTATAGTGTGTTATCCTCCATGATTTTAGTGATGTGCATGTATGGCTTTTTCAAGTTTTATGTGTGCTTGTTTTTTAAAATGGTCGAATTAATTAACTAAACTTTCTGTAAAACGTTCCTCACCTCCTCTCCTCCCCTCCATTCCTCCCCTCTTCTCCTCTCCTCCTCTCCTCTTCTCTCCCCTTCTCTCCTCTTCTCCTCCCCTCCTCTCCTCTTCTCCTCTCCCCGCCCTCCCCTCCTCTCCTCCTCTCCCGCCCTCCCCTCCCTCTCCTCCCCTCCATTCCTCCCCTCTTCTCCTCTTCTCCTCTTCTCCTCCTCTCCTCCTCTCCTCTTCTCCTCCTCTCCTCTTCTCCTCTTCTCCTCCCCTCCTCTCCTCTTCTCCTCCCCTCCTCTCCTCTTCTCCTCTCCTCTTCTCCTCTTCTCCTCCTCTCCTCTTCTCCTCCCCTCCTCTCCTCTTCTCCTCTCCCGCCCTCCCCTCCTCTCCTCCTCTCCCGCCCCTCCTCCTCTCCTCCCCTCCATTCCTCCCCTCTTCTCCTCTTCTCCTCTTCTCCTCCTCTCCTCCTCTCCTCTTCTCCTCCCCTCCTCTCCTCTTCTCCTCCCCTCCTCTCCTCTTCTCCTCCTCTCCCTCCTCCCTCTTCTCCTCTCCTCTTCTCCTCTTCTCCTCCTCTCCTCTTCTTCTCCTCCCTCCTCTCCTCTTCTCCTCCCCTCCTCTCCTCTTCTCCTCTCCCGCCCTCCCCTCCTCTCCTCCCCTCCATTCCTCCCCTCCTCTCCTCTTCTCCTCCCCTCCATTCCTCCCCTCCTCTCCTCTTCTCCTCCCCTCCTCTCCTCTTCTCCTCTCCCGCCCTCCCCTCCTCTCCTCCCCTCCATTCCTCCCCTCCTCTCCTCTTCTCCTCCCCTCCATTCCTCCCCTCCTCTCCTCTTCTCCTCCCCTCCTCTCCTCTTCTCCTCCCCTCCTCCTCTTCTCCTCCTCTCCTCTTCTCCTCCCCTCCTCTCCTCTTCTCCTCCTCTCCTCTTCTCCTCCTCTCCTCTTCTCCTCTTCTCCTCCTCTCCTCTTCTCCTCCTCTCCTCTTCTCCTCCTCTCCTCCTCTCCTCTTCTCCTCCTCTCCTCTTCTCCTCTTCTCCTCCTCTCCTCTTCTCCTCCTCTCCTCTTCTCCTCCTCTCCTCCTCTCCTCTTCTCCTCCTCTCCTCCTCTCCTCTTCTCCTCCTCTCCTCTTCTCCTCCTCTCCTCTCCTTCTCCAGCTTTGTTTCCCTTCACTGGTCCGATCTTGGAGAAGATGAAGTTTTCTTTCTTCCCGACTGCGGTGACAGACTTCTTTTACGCCTCGCTGGCTAAGATCAAATCTGGACGTGACACCGGGAACTCAACTGTAAACATGTTTTATATTTATATTTAGTTATGTTGATATTTTCATCTGTACATTTACATTTGTACTGTAACATTCTGTATTTATTATTTATATAACTATGTAACTATGTGATGTAACTAGTAATGGACATCAATATGAAACGCCCATATCGATATCATGTTGGAATTTAAAAATACTATTATTGGGACCCAAATATCAACATTCATATTAGAATCTGTTTATGTTGGTTGTGATGGGACGAGATCCATTAGAATCTGTTTGTGTTGGTTGTGATTGGTCCAGATCCAGTAGAATCTGTTTGTGTTGGATGTGATTGGACAGATTTGACCTCATGTCTTTCTGCTTCCAGAGTCGGGTGGATTTCTTACAGCTGATGATCGACTCTCAGAAAGGCAGCGACACAAAGACAGGAGAGGAACAGACTAAAGGTACCTGCCGAACAAACACCTGTTAACTATTGTTACAAACACACACCTGTAAGCTACTGTTACAAACACACACCTGTTACAAACACACACCTGTAACCTACTGTTACAAACACACACCTGTAAGCTACTGTTACAAACACACACCTGTAATCTACTGTTACAAACACACACCTGTAATCTACTGTTACAAACACACACCTGTAAACTACTGTTACAAACACACACCTGTAATCTACTGTTACAAACACACACCTGTAATCTACTGTTACAAACACACACCTGTAAACTACTGTTACAAACACACACCTGTAATCTACTGTTACAAACATACACCTGTAAACTACTGTTACAAACACACACCTGTAATCTACTGTTACAAACACACACCTGTAATCTACTGTTACAAACACACACCTGTAATCTACTGTTACAAACACACACCTATAAACTACTGTAACAAATACACACCTGTTACAAACTATTCCCTCCTCTCTCTCCCTCCACAGGACTGACTGATCATGAGATCTTGTCTCAGGCCATGATCTTCATCTTCGCTGGCTACGAGACCAGCAGCAGTACTATGAGTTTCCTGGCCTATAACCTGGCAACCAACCCCCATGTCATGACCAAACTGCAGGAGGAGATAGATACTGTGTTCCCCAACAAGGTAACCCCCACACCCTGACCAAACTGGAGGAAGAGATAGATACTGTGTTCCCCAACAAGGTAACCCCCACACCATGAACAAACTGCAGGAGGAGATAGATACTGTGTGGTGATAGATATTGTGATTTGTGTGTTACCCTGGTGTCAGATGAAGAAGGATCCTGTGTGGGTGCCAGATGTGGTGAGGTACTGATGTGTATGTAACAGCGGTGTCAGATGGGGTGAGGTAATGATGTGTGTGTAATCACGGTGCAGGCTCCAATCCAGTACGAAGCTCTGATGCAGATGGACTATTTGGACTGTGTGTTGAACGAGTCTCTGAGACTGTACCCCATCGCCCCGCGACTGGAGAGGGTCGCCAAGAAGACGGTGGAGATCAACGGCATCGTCATCCCCAAAGACTGCATTGTCCTGGTTCCCACGTGGACCCTCCACCGTGACCCAGAGATCTGGTCTGACCCTGAGGAGTTCAAACCAGAGAGGTACTGGACCGCACCGTAACCACAATCCAACGATAACACAACCTTAATACAACAATAACACAACATAACCACAGCACAACCAAAAATCAACTACCACACAATGTGTAATGTGTCTGAACCACAACCTCAAATCAACTACCACACAATGTTTAATGTGTCTGAACCACAACCTCAAATCAACTACCACACAATGTTTAATGTGTCTGAACCACAACCTCAAATCAACTACCACACAATGTTTAATGTGTCTGAACCACAACCTCAAATCAACTACAATACAATGTTTAATGTGTCTGAACCACAACCTCAAATCAACTACAATACAATGTGTAATCAAATCAAATCAAATCAAATTTATTTATATAGCCCTTCGTACATCAGCTGATATCTCAAAGTGCTGTACAGAAACCCAGCCTAAAACCCCAAACAGCAAACAATGCAGGTGTAAAAGCACGGTGGCTAGGAAAAACTCCCAATGTGTCTGTCCTCTCCCTGTCCAGGTTCAGTAAGGAGAACAAGGAGTCTATTGATCCGTACACGTACATGCCGTTTGGAGCGGGGCCCAGGAACTGTATCGGGATGCGCTTCGCCCTGATCATGATCAAACTGGCCATGGTCGAGATCCTCCAGAGTTTCACTTTCTCCGTCTGCGACGAGACCGAGGTGAGACGCTCACCTGAGCAGACAGAATATGACATCAACAAACATCAGTACCTGTTTCAGCATGGTCACCACCTGTTTTACCATGGTCACCACCTGTTTTAACATGGTCACCACCTGTTTTAACATGGTCAGCATCTGTTTTAACATGGTCACCACCTGTTTTAACATGGTCAACACCTGTTTTAACATGGTCAGCACCTGTTTTAACATGGACCTGTTTTAACATGGACCTGTTTTAACATGGTCACTGCCTGTTTTAACATGGTCACCACCTGTTTTAACATGGTCAGCATCTGTTTTAACATGGTCACCACCTGTTTTAACATGGTCAACACCTGTTTTAACATGGTCAGCACCTGTTTTAACATGGACCTGTTTTAACATGGTCAGCACCTGTTTTAACATGGTCACCACCTGTTTTTACATGGTCAGCACCTGTTTTTACATGGTCTGTTCTCTATAGATCCTGTTGGAGATGGACAACCAGGGTTATGTTGGACAACCAGGGTTATGTTCTGTTATTTTATTCTCTATAGATCCCTCTGGAGATGGACAACCAGGGTCTGCTGATGCCAAAACGACCAATCAAACTGAGGCTGGAGGCCCGTAGAAACACCCCTAGCAACACCACCGCTACCACTCTGAAGAGTCCAACAACGTGACCAAATGCAGGAGCACCCCACCCTACCCTACCTTGGAGTACCTCTCTCTCTCTCTCTTCCCCCTCTTCTCTCCCCCCCCCCCCCCCACACAAAAGGGCTTTACTACAAGCAGAAATACTCCCCCGCTAATAAACATTTCTGGAATCTTTTATTTCAGCTCATGAAACATTTTTGTTCAACAGCCTCTCTATCTATCTATCTATCTATCTATCTATCTATCTATCTATCTATCTATCTATCTATCTATCTATCTATCTGTCTGTCGATCGGCTACTGAATATTCAGTCCTTATCCTAACCCTGCTATAGGCTACTGAATATTCAGTCCTTATCCTAACCCTGCTATAGGCTACTGAATATTCAGTCCTTATCCTGACCCTGCTATAGGCTACTGAATATTCAGTCCTTATCCTAACCCTGCTATAGGCTACTGAATATTCAGTCCTTATCCTGACCCTGCTATAGGCTACTGAATATTCAGTCCTTATCCTGACCCTGCTATAGGCTACTGAATATTCAGGCCTTATCCTGACCCTGATATAGGCTACTGAATATTCAGGCTGGGATTCAATAGGCTACTTAATATAATATGATAATAAGAACTGCATTCACGATAAATGTTCAGTTCAGTCAGATCAATCAGAAATTACCTTTAAAATGGCACATAGCTGACAAAGTGCTGGGATTGAATCCTGGTCTCAGTCTCATGCTTGGTTTGAGTAGAACTCAGAAACCCATTTCCACCAGGTAAAAGAGAGATAGTAATACTATGGATGCATTAGAGGTACATGTCTTGTTAAAGTTAGACACCAGGGGGTATTAAATCCATGGCATGATGTCATGTCTGGATCCTGCACACTGGTGGCTGGTGGCTGGAATTCTCCTAGAATGTAGAACTCTGCCTGGTGTTCTCTAGAACTGTACTCTCATTCTGTTCCTCTGGGTGTTCTACTGTCCAGTCATTCCAAAATAGAATCTTTACTGTCTGTTGAGATGATCCCTGCAGCTGCTTGGTTTTAACTTTAATCATCACAAACCAATAAAATCATCACACTAATGAACAAGGTCGTCTGTGTATTTATTAACATTCATAAGACAAAACTTAAGACACAAACACACACAAATATACATGAGAACAATCTATATAGATTGATTTGTGTTTTTATCAAGACATACTGTATTTATAATTTCATTCAGCTAGGCCTAATTGTAGTGTTACGACCTTGGTCATCCACACACGTCTCTTTTCAGATCCCAATACCGCCCCTGTGTGGCCGTTGGATGTAAATACACAGCCCATTACAAACTATTAATCCACTTTCCACATTTTACAGCTCTTGTACTTTCTGCATTCATAAACACAGTGCAGATAATCTTTGGTCGCGAAGTTCACCCCCTTCACATAGAGCAAAGTTCACCTCCTTCACACAGAGCGAAGTTCATCTCCTTCACACAGAGCAAAGTTCACCTCCTTCACACAGAGCAAAGTTCACCTCCTTCACACGGAGCAAAGTTCACCTCCTTCACACAGAGCAAAGTTCACCTCCTTCACATGGAGCAAAGTTCACCTCCTTCACACAGAGCAAAGTTCACCTCCTTCACATAGAGCAAAGTTCACCTCCTTCACACAGAGCAAAGTTCATCTCCTTCACACAGAGCAAAGTTCATCTCCTTCACACAGAGCAAAGTTCATCTCCTTCACACAGAGCAAAGTTCACCTCCTTCACACAGAGCAAAGTTCATCTCCTTCACACAGAGCAAAGTTCACCTCCTTCACACAGAGCAAAGTTCACCTCCTTCACACAGAGCAAAGTTCACCTCCTTCACATAGAGCAAAGTTCATCTCCTTCACACAGAGCAAAGTTCATCTCCTTCACACAGAGCAAAGTTCACCTCCTTCACATAGAGCAAAGTTCACCTCCTTCACACAGAGCAAAGTTCACCTCCTTCACACAGAGCAAAGTTCACCTCCTTCACACAGAGCAAAGTTCACCTCCTTCACACAGAGCAAAGTTCATCTCCTTCACACAGAGCAAAGTTCACCTCCTTCACACAGAGCAAAGTTCATCTCCTTCACACAGAGCAAAGTTCATCTCCTTCACACAGAGCAAAGTTCACCTCCTCCACACAGAGCAAAGTTCATCTCCTTCACACAGAGCAAAGTTCATCTCCTTCACACAGAGCAAAGTTCACCTCCTTCACACAGAGCAAAGTTCATCTCCTTCACACAGAGCAAAGTTCATCTCCTTCACACAGAGCAAAGTTCATCTCTTTCACACGGAGCAAAGTTCACCTCCTTCACACAGAGCAAAGTTCACCTCCTTCACACAGAGCAAAGTTCACCTCCTTCACACAGAGCAAAGTTCATCTCCTTCACACAGAGCAAAGTTCACCTCCTTCACACAGAGCAAAGTTCACCTCCTTCACACAGAGCAAAGTTCATCTCCTTCACACAGAGCAAAGTTCACCTCCTTCACACAGAGCAAAGTTCACCTCCTTCACACAGAGCAAAGTTCACCTCCTTCACACAGAGCAAAGTTCACCTCCTCCACACAGAGCAAAGTTCATCTCCTTCACACAGAGCAAAGTTCATCTCCTTCACACAGAGCAAAGTTCACCTCCTTCACACAGAGCAAAGTTCATCTCCTTCACACAGAGCAAAGTTCATCTCCTTCACACAGAGCAAAGTTCATCTCTTTCACACGGAGCAAAGTTCACCTCCTTCACACAGAGCAAAGTTCACCTCCTTCACACAGAGCAAAGTTCATCTCCTTCACACAGAGCAAAGTTCATCTCCTTCACACAGAGCAAAGTTCACCTCCTTCACACAGAGCAAAGTTCATCTCCTTCACACGGAGCAAAGTTCACCTCCTTCACACAGAGCAAAGTTCACCTCCTTCACACAGAGCAAAGTTCATCTCCTTCACACAGAGCAAAGTTCACCTCCTTCACACAGAGCAAAGTTCACCTTCATATTCCGATACTAAACAAACAGTGATCAGCTCAAAGTCTGTTCAGTACCTTTTGAGGAAAGAAAGGAATCAGAAAAACATTTTGAATCAGAGATAATCTTGCAGCTCATTGGAACACCAGGATCACATTTTACGTCGTACTTCTAGTGCCATCTTGTTTATTACATTTTTTAAAGTAATCTATGGCCTTATTTAGGATCGTTAAGACCAACTTCTACTATACTAAATAAAACTAATTATTAGAATAACAGTGTGGTTTCAAATAAAACTATTTTGGAAATAGTTTGCCTTTTAAACGGAAGCAAACGTAACGAAACATGGAGAGACAAACCTGAGTTTATCCCAGTAGAAACTCTCTGTTGCTTCCTTTTAGTTCTTAAACGTTAAACTGTTTCCCTAACGAAACATGGAGAGACAAACCTGAGTTTATCCCAGTAGAAACTCTCTGTTGCTTCCTTTTAGTTCTTAAATGTTAAACTGTTCTTAAATGTTAAACTGTTTCTGTAATGAAACATGGAGAGACAAACCTGAGTTTTCCCAGTAGAAACTCTCTGTTGCTTCCTTTTAGTTCTTAAATGTTAAACTGTTTCCCTAACGAAACATGGAGAGACAAACCTGAGTTTATCCCTTAAATAGAAACTCTCTGTTGCTTCCTTTTAGTTCTTAAATGTTAAACTGTTTCCGTAACGAAACATGGAGAGACAAACCTGAGTTTTTCCCAGTAGAAACTCTCATTTTGTTGCTTCCTTTTAGTTCTTAAGGGTTAAACTGTTTCTGTAACGAAACATGGAGAGACAACCCTGAGTTTATCCCAGTAGAAACTCTCTGTTGCTTCCTTTTAGTTCTTAAACGTTAAACTGTTTCCGTAATGAATCTGCCCTCTGCTCTCTCTGTCAATCATTCACCATCCCTCCCTGCTTCGCTTTCACCTCTCACACAGTCTCCCTCTAATCTCCTTATTGTGTTTGTGTCGTGAACATTTGCCTGAGCAACAATAGTAGAATCGGTGGTTCAGGTTTTCAAAATAAAAGTTACCCATTAAATCGGATGCAAACGGATATAAATTGTGGAATCATGCAACAATCCTGGAGGGCCTTTATGTCGCTAAACATATATAATACCTTCAACAAAAGACAATAATTAGTTCATTTGACACCAAATAAAATATGTTAAAATTGCTCTGTGGATGTTTAGTATTCAGGACTGCAACATACCTTCAACGTGCAGCCTTATGGGTCTGGGTTCATGATACATCGTACCAGCCTTATGGGTCTGGCTTCATGACATATCGTACCAGCCTTATGGGTCTGGGTTCATGACATATCGTACCAGCCTTATGGGTCTGGGTTCATGATACATCGTACCAGCCTTATGGGTCTGGGTTCATGACATATCGTACCAGCCTTATGGGTCTGGGTTCATGACATATCGTACCAGCCTTATGGATCCTGGGTTCATGACATATCGTACCAGCCTTATGGATCCTGGATTCATGACATATCGTACCAGCCTTATGGATCCTGGATTCATGACATATCGTACCAGCCTTATGGGTCCTGGGTTCATGACATATCGTACCAGCCTTATGGATCCTGGGTTCATGACATATCGTACCAGCCTTATGGATCCTGGGTTCATGACATATCGTACCAGCCTTATGGATCCTGGGTTCATGACATATCGTACCAGCCTTATGGGTCTTGGGTTCATGACATGGGGTACCAGCCTTATGGATCCTGGGTTCATGACATATCGTACCAGCCTTATGGATCCTGGGTTCATGACATATCGTACCAGCCTTATGGATCCTGGGTTCATGACATATCGTACCAGCCTTATGGATCCTGGGTTCATGACATATCGTACCAGCCTTATGGGTCTTGGGTTCATGACATATCGTACCAGCCTTATGGATCCTGGGTTCATGACATATCGTACCAGCCGTATGGGTATGGGTTCATGACATATCGTACCAGCTTTATGGGTCAGGGTTCATGACATATCGTACCAGCCTTATGGATCCTGGGTTCATGACATATCGTACCAGCCTTATGGATCTTGGGTTCATAACATATCGTACCAGCCTTATGGGTCCTGGGTTCATGACATATCGTACCAGCCTTATGGGTCCTGGGTTCATGGGGTACAGCCTTATGGGTCTTGGGTTCCTGACATGGGGTACCAGCCTTATGGGTCCTGGGTTCCTGACATGGGGTACAGCCTTATGGGTCTTGGGTTCATGACATGGGGTACCAGCCTTATGGGTATTGGGTTCATGACATGGGGAACAGCCTTATGGATCCTGGGTTCATGACATGGGTACCAGCCTTATGGGTCTGGGTTCATGACATATCGTACCAGCCTTATGGGTCCTGGGTTCATGACATATCGTACCAGCCTTATGGATCTTGGGTTCATAACATATCGTACCAGCCTTATGGGTCCTGGGTTCATGACATATCGTACCAGCCTTATGGGTCCTGGGTTCATGGGGTACCAGCCTTATGGATCCTGGGTTCATGACAGGGGGTACCAGCATTATGGGTCCTGGGTTCCTGACATGGGGTACAGCCTTATGGGTCTTGGATTCCTGACATGGGGTACCAGCCTTATGGGTATTGGGTTCATGACATGGGGTACCAGCCTTATGGGTCCTGGGTTCATGACATATCGTACCAGCCTTATGGATCATGGGTTCATGACATATCGTACCAGCCTTATGGATCCTGGGTTCATGACATATCGTACCAGCCTTATGGATCCTGGGTTCATGACATATCGTACCAGCCTTATGGATCCTGGATTCATGACATATCGTACCAGCCTTATGGGTCCTGGGTTCATGACATATCGTACCAGCCTTATGGATCCTGGGTTCATGACATATCGTACCAGCCTTATGGGTCTTGGGTTCATGACATGGGGTACAGCCTTATGGGTCCTGGGTTCCTGACATGGGGTACAGCCTTATGGGTCTTGGGTTCCTGACATGGGGTACCAGCCTTATGGGTCCTGGGTTCCTGACATGGGGTACAGCCTTATGGGTCTTGGGTTCCTGACATGGGGTACCAGCCTTATGGGTATTGGGTTCATGACATGGGGTACCAGCCTTACGGGTCCTGGGTTCATGACATATCGTACCAGCCTTATGGATCCTGGGTTCATGACATATCGTACCAGCCTTATGGATCCTGGGTTCATGACATATCGTACCAGCCTTATGGGTCTTGGGTTCATGACATGGGGTACCAGCCTTATGGATCCTGGGTTCATGACATATCGTACCAGCCTTATGGATCCTGGGTTCATGACATATCGTACCAGCCTTATGGATCCTGGGTTCATGACATATCGTACCAGCCTTATGGATCCTGGGTTCATGACATATCGTACCAGCCTTATGGGTCTTGGGTTCATGACATATCGTACCAGCCTTATGGATCCTGGGTTCATGACATATCGTACCAGCCGTATGGGTATGGGTTCATGACATATCGTACCAGCTTTATGGGTCAGGGTTCATGACATATCGTACCAGCCTTATGGATCCTGGGTTCATGACATATCGTACCAGCCTTATGGATCTTGGGTTCATAACATATCGTACCAGCCTTATGGGTCCTGGGTTCATGACATATCGTACCAGCCTTATGGGTCCTGGGTTCATGGGGTACAGCCTTATGGGTCTTGGGTTCCTGACATGGGGTACCAGCCTTATGGGTCCTGGGTTCCTGACATGGGGTACAGCCTTATGGGTCTTGGGTTCATGACATGGGGTACCAGCCTTATGGGTATTGGGTTCATGACATGGGGAACAGCCTTATGGATCCTGGGTTCATGACATGGGGTACCAGCCTTATGGGTCTGGGTTCATGACATATCGTACCAGCCTTATGGGTCTTGGGTTCATGACATATCGTACCAGCCTTATGGGTCCTGGGTTCATGACATATCGTACCAGCCTTATGGATCTTGGGTTCATAACATATCGTACCAGCCTTATGGGTCCTGGGTTCATGACATATCGTACCAGCCTTATGGGTCCTGGGTTCATGGGGTACCAGCCTTATGGATCCTGGGTTCATGACAGGGGGTACCAGCATTATGGGTCCTGGGTTCATGACATGGGGTACCAGCCTTATGGATCCTGGGTTCATGACATATCGTACCAGCCTTATGGGTCTGGGTTCATGACATATCGTACCAGCCTTATGGGTCTTGGGATAATGACATATCGTAAAAAGCCTTATGGGTCTGGATTCATGACATATCGTACCAGCCTTATGGATCCTGGGTTCATGACATATCGTACCAGCCTTATGGATCCTGGGTTCATGACACATCGTACCAGCCTTATGGGTCTGGGTTCATGACATATCGTTCTAGCCTTATGGGTCCTGGGTTCATGACATATCGTACCAGCCTTATGGGTCTGGGTTCAGGACATATCGTACCAGCCTTATGGGTCTGGGTTCATGACATATCGTACCAGCCTTATGGATCCTGGGATCATGACATGGGGTACCAGCCTTATGGGTCCTGGGTTCATGACATGGGGTACCAGCCTTATGGGTCTTGGGTTCATGACATGGGGTACAGCCTTATGGGTCCTGGGTTCCTGACATGGGGTACAGCCTTATGGGTCTTGGGTTCCTGACATGGGGTACCAGCCTTATGGGTCCTGGGTTCCTGACATGGGGTACAGCCTTATGGGTCCTGGGTACCTGACATGGGGTACCAGCCTTATGGGTCCTGGGTTCCTGACATGGGGTACCAGCCTTATGGGTCCTGGGTACCTGACATGGGGTACCAGCCTTATGGGTCTTGGGTTCATGACATATCGTACCAGCCTTATGGGTCCTGGGTTCATGACATATCGTACCAGCCTTATGGATCTTGGGTTCATAACATATCGTACCAGCCTTATGGGTCCTGGGTTCATGACATATCGTACCAGCCTTATGGGTCCTGGGTTCATGGGGTACCAGCCTTATGGATCCTGGGTTCATGACAGGGGTACCAGCATTATGGGTCCTGGGTTCATTACATGGGGTACCAGCCTTATGGATCCTGGGTTCATGACATATCGTACCAGCCTTATGGGTCTGGGTTCATGACATATCGTACCAGCCTTATGGGTCTTGGGATAATGACATATCGTAAAAGCCTTATGGGTCTGGATTCATGACATATCGTACCAGCCTTATGGATCCTGGGTTCATGACATATCGTACCAGCCTTATGGATCCTGGGTTCATGACACATCGTACCAGCCTTATGGGTCTGGGTTCATGACATATCGTACTAGCCTTATGGGTCCTGGGTTCATGACATATCGTACCAGCCTTATGGGTCTGGGTTCAGGACATATCGTACCAGCCTTATGGGTCTGGGTTCATGACATATCGTACCAGCCTTATGGATCCTGGGATCATGACATGGGGTACCAGCCTTATGGGTCCTGGGTTCATGACATGGGGTACCAGCCTTATGGGTCTTGGGTTCATGACATGGGGTACAGCCTTATGGGTCCTGGGTTCCTGACATGGGGTACAGCCTTATGGGTCTTGGGTTCCTGACATGGGGTACCAGCCTTATGGGTCCTGGGTTCCTGACATGGGGTACAGCCTTATGGGTCCTGGGTACCTGACATGGGGTACCAGCCTTATGGGTCCTGGGTACCTGACATGGGGTACCAGCCTTATGGGTCTTGGGTTCATGACATATCGTACCAGCCTTATGGGTCTTGGGTTCATGACATGGGGTACCAGCCTTATGGATCCTGGGTTCATGACATATCGTACCAGCCTTATGGGTCTTGGGTTCATGACATGGGGTACCAGCCTTATGGATCCTGGGTTCCTGACATGCGGTACCAGCCTTATGGGTCCTGGGTTCCTGACATGGGGTACAGCCTTATGGGTCCTGGGTACCTGACATGGGGTACCAGCCTTATGGGTCCTGGGTTCATGACATATCGTACCAGCCTTATGGGTCTTGGGTTCATGACATGGGGTACCAGCCTTATGGATCCTTGGTTCATGACATATCGTACCAGCCTTATGGGTCCTGGGTTCAAGACATGGGGTACCAGCCTTATGGGTCTGGGTTCATGACATATCGTACCAGCCTTATGGATCCTGGATTCATGACATATCGTACCAGCCTTATGGATCCTGGGTTCATGACATGGGGTACCAGCCTTATGGGTCCTGGGTTCATGACATATCGTTCCAGCCTTATGGGTATTGGGTTCATGACATGGGGAACCAGCCTTATGGGTCCTGGGTTCATGACATGGGGTACCAGCCTTATGGGTCCTGGGTTCATGACATGGGGTACCAGCCTTATGGGTCCTGGGTTCATGACATATCGTTCCAGCCTTATGGGTATTGGGTTCATGACATGGGGTACCAGCCTTATGGGTATTGGGTTCATGACATGGGGAACAGCCTTATGGATCCTGGGTTCATGACATATCGTACCAGCCTTATGGATCCTGGGTTCATGACATATCGTTCCAGCCTTATGCATCCTGGGTTCATGACATATCGTACTAGCATTATGGGTCTTGGGTTCATGACATATCGTACCAGCCTTATGGATCCTGGATTCATGACATATCGTACCAGCGTTATGGATCCTGGGTTCATGACATATCGTACCAGCCTTATGGATCCTGGGTTCATGACATATCGTACCAGCCTTATGGGTCTTGGGTTAATGACATATCGTACCAGCCTTATGGATCCTGGGTTCATGACATATCGTACCAGCCTTAGGGATCCTGGGTTCATGACATATCGTACCAGCCTTATGGGTCTGGGTTCATGACATATCGTACCAGCCTTATGGGTCTTGGGATCATGACATATCGTACCAGCCTTATGGGTCTGGGTTCATGACATATCGTACCAGCCTTATGGATCCTGGGATCATGACATGGGGTACCAGCCTTATGGGTCCTGGGTTCATGACATGGGGTACCAGCCTTATGGGTCTTGGGTTCATGACATGGGGTACAGCCTTATGGGTCCTGGGTTCCTGACATGGGGTACAGCCTTATGGGTCTTGGGTTCCTGACATGGGGTACCAGCCTTATGGGTCCTGGGTTCCTGACATGGGGTACAGCCTTATGGGTCTTGGGTTCCTGACATGGGGTACCAGCCTTATGGGTCTTGGGTTCATGACATATCGTACCAGCCTTATGGGTCCTGGGTTCATGACATATCGTACCAGCCTTATGGGTCCTGGGTTCATGACATATCGTACCAGCCTTATGGGTCTTGGGTTCATGACATGGGGTACCAGCCTTATGGATCCTGGGTTCATGACATATCGTTCCAGCCTTATGGGTATTGGGTTCATGACATGGGGTACCAGCCTTATGGGTATTGGGTTCATGACATGGGGAACAGCCTTATGGGTCTTGGGTTCATGACATGGGGTACCAGCCTTATGGGTATTGGGTTCATGACATGGGGAACAGCGTTATGGATCCTGGGTTCATGACATATCGTACCAGCCTTATGGATCCTGGATTCATGACATATCGTACCAGCCTTATGGATCCTGGGTTCATGACATATCGTTCCAGCCTTATGCGTCCTGGGTTCATGACATATCGTACTAGCCTTATGGGTCTTGGGTTCATGACATATCGTACCAGCCTTATGGATCCTGGATTCATGACATATCGTACCAGCGTTATGGATCCTGGATTCATGACATATCGTACCAGCCTAATGGATCCTGGGTTCATGACATATCGTACCAGCCTTATGGGTCTTGGGTTCATGACATATTGTACCAGCCTTATGGATCCTGGGTTCATGACATATCGTACCAGCCTTAGGGATCCTGGGTTCATGATATATCGTACCAGCCTTATGGGTCTGGGTTCATGACATATCGTACCAGCCTTATGGATCCTGGGATCATGACATGGGGTACCAGCCTTATGGGTCCTGGGTTCATGACATGGGGTACCAGCCTTATGGGTCTTGGGTTCATGACATGGGGTACAGCCTTATGGGTCCTGGGTTCCTGACATGGGGTACAGCCTTATGGGTCAGGGTTCATGACATATCGTACCAGCCTTATGGATCCTGGGTTCATGACATATCGTACCAGCCTTATGGGTCTGGGTTCATGACATATCGTACTAGCGTTATGGGTCTGGGTTCATGACATATCGTACCAGCCTTATGGATCCTGGGTTCATGACATATCGTACCAGCCTTATGGGTCTGGGTTCATGACATATTGTACCAGCCTTATGGATTCAATGTACAACAATTCTGCCTATTGAACATTTTAATGTACAGCCTTACCTATGTACTTGTGAGGTGATTTCCCACAGTTAGTCCTGCAATAAAAGCTATGACACAATTATTTGCGTAATCTCTTCACATTTCATGGACCCAAGATCCAGAGGTAACGCTGTACAGTGCAATAGAAGTCTGCCCCAATGCAATTCTAATACAGCCACAGTGGGACTTCAACTATTTTTTGTGTGTCAAATGAACTACTTACTGTCTTTAGTTGAATTAATATAACAACATTCAAACCTTGTTTACCATTATCTAATCCAAATATGGCATTATATCCACTATTTGAATATTTTTCCATCCGTTTCAATATTGGACCCTTATTTTGAAGGCGAACTGCAAATTCCATTGTGGCTCATCCTTATTGTAGCTAGCATCACACAGGTGCTTTTCCGACGGGATACAATAACAACTTGTTAACAACAACTTGCACGGTCTCTAACAGAGTACGGAGAAGAGCAACGGTTCCATTGTGGCTCATCCTTATTGTAGCTAGCATCACACAGGTGCTTTTCCGACGGGATACAATAACAACTTGTTAACAACAACTTGCACGGTCTCTAACAGAGTACTGAGAAGAGCAGCGGTCGGTAGGCGAGATCTGCCGCGTCACAGAAGAACCACACTAAAACCGGACAGAAAAACCCCAACTCAAAATCTGTCAGACCATCGGAGAAGTGAACTCGAACGAACCTGAGAGGAAACGGAGCCTTTGTTTTCGGAAGCAGCAGGGGGAAAGATGATGAGTTTTCTGCCATACTTCTCAGCTGAGACCTGGACCCTCCTGGCCCTCCTCATCACCCTCATTGTAGTGTAAGGACTTACATCAAATCAAATGTTATTTGTCACATTTATCGTAGTTAACCGGTGTAGACTAACAGTGAAATGCTTAGTTAGGGGTCCAGTTCCAACAATGCAAGATAAGATGTATATATATTGTATAGTTCTCTAGAACATACTGATAGTTAACGTGTGTGTGTGTGTGTGTGTGTGTGTGTGTGTGTGTGTGTGTGTGTGTGTGTGTGTGTGTGTGTGTGTGTGTGTGTGTGTGTGTGTGTGTACAGGTATGGGTACTGGCCCTATGGTGTATTCACTAAGATGGGTATCCCTGGTCCCAAACCCCTACCTTACTTTGGCACAATGATGGAGTACAGAAAGGTTAGTACCCATTCAGAATAAACATCTCTCTCATCTTTTAAACAACAGTGTTATTTCCCCCCATGTAAAACAATACGTTGAGAAGGAAAAAGAGGACTAGCCGGTTGTTTTAACAATAGATAAATACAAGGTAATATGAGACTTGATCAGTCTAGAAGTTGTGTTCCTTGACCCTGGGGGACCATAGAAAATAA
Organism: Oncorhynchus nerka; assembly: GCF_034236695.1. Lineage (NCBI taxonomy): Eukaryota > Metazoa > Chordata > Actinopteri > Salmoniformes > Salmonidae > Oncorhynchus > Oncorhynchus nerka. Next base: position 7,026,723 of record NC_088410.1, read on the forward strand.
CAAACCCTCCTCAACTCTCACCTGTTTCAAGTGTGTTCTCTGTTCAGCTGTAGGACACACCTACGTGACCTCCTAGGGCATGTTTTTTAAAATCTCGCTCGCTCTCATTCCATCTCTCTCTCTCTCTCTCTACCTCTTTCTCTCATTCACTCTCTCTCTCTCTCTCTCTCTCTCTCTCTCTCTCTCTCTCTCTCTCTCTCTCTCTGTCTCTCTGCAGGGTTTCACTAACTTTGACACAGAGTGCTTTCAGAAGTACGGGAGAATCTGGGGGTGAGTTCAGTTGACTGTACCGTACTAGGATGACTTACAACTGTACTATGCTCTTTCCTTTCATCACCTGCTGGAGCTGTCATGTGACCATGAGGAATAGTATTAATAATATCAACAACAACCCGACTAATGTTTTCTTTGTAGTTTTATATGAGGTGGTTAAATGTGTGTCTGTGTTTCTCCTCTGTGAAGGTTCTATGATGGGAGGAAGTCTGTTCTGTGTATCATGTAGGATTGTAGGTGTATCCAGACCCCTTCACTTTTTCCACATTTTGTTACATTACAGCCTTGTTCTAAAATGGATTTAATCGTTTTGTTCCTCATCAATCTACTCACACAATTCCCCATAATGAGAAAGCAAAACCTGTTTGTTTTTTAAAGTTTTGCAAATGTATGAAAACAAAACAAATTAAATATCACATTTACGTAAGTATTCAGTCCCTTTACTCAGAACTTTGCTGAAGCACTTTTGGCAGCAATTACAGCCTCGCGTCTTCTTGGGTATGATGCTACAAGCTTGGCACACCTATATTTGGGGAGTTTCTCCAATTCTTCTCTGCAGATCCGGTCTCTGGCTGGGCCACTCAATGACATTCAGAGAACTGTCCCAAAGCCACTCCTGTGTTGTCTTGTCTGTGTGCTTAGGGTTGTTGTCCTGTTGGAAGGTGAACCTTCACTCCAGTCTGAGATCCTGAGCGCTCTTAAGCAGGTTTTCATCAAGGATCTCTCTGTACTTTTCTCCGTTCATTTTTTCTTTGATCCTGACTGGTCTCCCAGTCCCTGCAGCTGAAAAACCTCCCCACAGCATGATGCTGCCACCACCATGCTTCACCGTAGGAATGGTGCCAAGTTTCCTCCAGACGTGACACTTTTCATTCAGGCCAAAGAGTTTAATCTTGGTTTCATCATCAGACCAGAGAATCTTGTTTCTCATGGTCTGAGTGTCACGACTTCCGCCGAAGTTGACGTCACTGGTCTTCGAGAGCCATCGCCGATCTACGGGTTTCAATTCCCCAATTACCCTCTGTTTGTTTGTATGTTATGCCGTCCGTTATGTGCTTTATTGTATTTTGGATTAAATTAATTTCCTCCTGGAAGGTTCTCCACAGAGGAACTCTGGAGCTCTGTCAGAGTGACCATCAGGTTATCTCCCTGACCCAGGCCCTTTTCCCCCGATTGCTCAGTTTGGACAGGTGGCCAGCTCTAGGAAGAGTCTTGGTTTTTTCACCTTTATTTAACCAGGTAGGCTAGTTGAGAACAAGTTCTCATTTGCAACTGCGACCTGGCAAAGATAAAGCGTAGCAATTTGACACATACAACAACACAGAGTTAGACATGGAATAAACAAAACATACAGTCAATAATACAGTAGAACAAAAGAAAACAAAAAATCTATATATACAGTGAGTGCAAATGAGGTAAGTTAAGGAAATAAATAGGCCATGGTGGCGAAGTAATTACAATATAGCAATTAAACACTGGAATGGTAGATCGCCAGAAGATGGATGTGCAAGTAGAGATACTGGGGTGGAAAGGAACTAGATAAATAAATAAATACATACAGTATGGGGATGAGGTAGGTAGATAAATGGGCTGTTTACAGATGGGCTATGTACAGGTGCAGTGATCTGTGAGCTGCTCTGACAGCTGATGCTTAAAGCTAGTGAGGGAGATGTGAGTCTCTAGCTTCAGAGATTTTTGCAGTTCGTTCCAGTCATGGGCAGCAGAGAACTGGAAGGAAAGTAGACCAAAGGAGGAATTGGCTTTGGGGGTGACCAGTGAAATATACCTGCTGGAGCGCGTGCTACGAGTGGGTGCTGCTATGGTGACCAGCGAGCTGAGATAAGCCGGGGCTTTATTTAGCAGAGACTTGTAGATAACCTGTAGCCAGTGGGTTTGGCGTCGAGTATGAAGCGAGGGCCAACCAACGAGAGCATACAGGTCGCAATGGAAGGTAGTGTATGGGGCTTTGGTGACAAAATGGATGGCACTGTGATAGACATCCAGTTTGTTGAGTAGAGTGTTGGAGGCTATTTTATAGATGACATCACCAAAGTCGAGGTTCGGTAGGATGGTCAGTTTTATGAGGGTATGTTTGGCAGCATGAGTGAAGGATGTTTTGTTGCGATATAGGAAGCCGATTCTAGATTTAATTTTGGATTGGAGATGCTTAATGTGAGTCTGGAAAGAGAGTTTACAGTCTAACCAGACACCCAGGTATTTGTAGTTGTCCACGTAATCTAAGTCAGAGCCGTCCAGAGTAGGGATGCTGGACGGGCGAGCATGTGCGGGCAGTGATCGATTGAATAGCATGCATTTAGTTTTACTTGCGTCTAAGAGCAGTTGGAGGCCACGGAAGGAGAGTTGTTTGGCATTGAAGCCCGTCTGGAGGTTATTTAACACAGTGTCCAAAGAGGGGCCAAAAGTATACAAAGTGGTGTCGTCTGCATAGAGGTGGATCAGAGAATCACCAGCAGCCAGAGTAACATCATTGATGTATACAGAAAAGAGAGTCGGCCTGAGAATTGAACCCTGTGGCACACCCATAGAGACTGTCAGAGGTACGGAAAACAGGCCCTCCGATTTGACAAACTGAACTCTATCAGAGAAGTAGTTGGTAAACCAGCCGAGGCAGTCATTAGAGAAACCAAGGCTGTCGAGTCTGCCAAGAAGAATGCTGTGATTGACAGAGTCGAAAGGCTTGGCCAGGTCGATGAACACGGCTGCACAGTAATGTCTCTTATCGATGGCGGTTATGATGTCGTTTATGGACCTTGAGCGTGGCTGAGGTGCACCAATGACCAACTCTGAAACCAGATTGCATAGCGTATTGTGTGTAGATTTATGAGGGTTTTGTATTTATCTATTTTAGAATAAGGCTGTAACTTAACAGAATGCCATAGATGTACGATGAGAGGCAGTGTCACGCCCTGACCTTAGTTCTCTTTGTTTTCTTTATTATTTGGTCAGGGTGGTGTGTTTAGTTTTTATATTGTCTTGGGGTTTAACTAGTCTAGGTGTTTATTTGTCTATGGTTGCCGAGATTGGTTCTCAATCAGCTGTTTATCGTTGTCTCTGATTGGGGACCATATTTAGGTAGCCATATTCCTTGGAGAGTTTGTGGGTTGTTATTCTATGTTTAGTTCTCTGTCCTGAGTCTGTCCAGAACCGCTTCACGGTTCGTTTTCTTGTTTATAGTTTAGTTCTGTTCAGTGTTCTCTCTTTAATTAAAGAGTTATGTTCCCTTACGACGCTGCGCCTCTTTATGACGACCGGTCGACCTCTTTATGGCGACCGGTCGCCTCTTTATGACGACCGGTCTCCTCGTTACGACGCTGCGCCTCTTTATGACGACCGGTCGCCTCTTTATGACGACCGGTCTCCTCGTTACGACGCTGCGCCTCTTTATGACGACCGGTCGCCTCTTTATGACGACCGGTCTCCTCGTTATGACACTGCGCCTTGGTCGCCTCTTTATGAAGACCGGTCTCCTCGTTACGACGACGCTGCGCCTCTTTATGACGACCGGTCTCCTCGTTACGACGAAATGCCTCTGTGAAGGATCTATGATGGGAGGCAGTCTGTACCATGTAGGTGTGTATATATAGTGGTTAAAGCCAGGTGTGTTTCTCCTCTGTGAAGGATCTATGATGGGAGGCAGTCTGTACCATGTAGGTGTATATATAGTGGTTAAAGCCAGGTGTGTTTCTCCTCTGTGAAGGATCTATGATGGGAGGCAGCCTGTTCTGTGTATCATGGACAAAAGCATGATCAAGACCGTCCTGATTAAAGAGTGTTACAACATCTTCACCAACCGCAGGGTGAGACACACACACACACACACACACACACACACACACACACACACACACACACACACACATATCCCCTAATAATAATCGGAATAATAATAATCCTAACATTATGACTGATATTATTAATACATTATTTGTAGCATTCATTATTCATACATTTTAAAGTAGGGTGAATATTATGTAAATACGGTTATCAATATTCAATCATATAATTAACACGTGTTATCATTATAACTGACCTCCATGTTTTAGAACTTACGTCTCAACGGCGAGATGTTTGATTCGTTGTTCGTTGCCGAGGACGATACATGGAGACGGATCCGCAGTGTCCTCTCACCTTCCTTTACCTCTGGACGACTGAAAGAGGTAGAACCATCCCTCCATCTCTCCCTTTCTATGTTTATCAACTTGTTATAAACGCTTTATAGCTTGTTAAAAACTCTTTATAAACTCATTATCGCTTGTTATAAACGCTTTATTAATGGCGTAGCTTGTTATAAACTCCTGTCGTATAAACGTCTCTCTGTAAATATCTGTCGTCTCTTTTAAATATCGTCGTTTTAGATATTTTTTCTTCGCATATCTTTAAAAACATTTTGCTAAACCTAAGCTTCCAAATACTCTTCTGCAACCCGCCAATGTAGCTACTTTTCCTAAAGTATTTATATTTACTTCGCAACCGGACCCCCTCAACTGAAGCTAGCCAGCTAACTACCAGCTATGCTAGCGGTCTTCAGCTAACCGGTCATCAACTAACCTTTAGCTCGGAAAGCTCTCGCCAGTTCGAACAACACGACGCTAACCAGAGCATAACGGACCTATTTATTTTTTTTACCCCCGGATTCCCACCACAAACGGAACATTCTTCAGCTGGATCTTCACAACTAGCTATCGAGCTAAACAGCAACCCTGGTTGATTACTCCTGGCTAGCGTTTCCACCCACGTAGCTTGAAGCTAGCCCGGCCAGAGCTCCTAGCATACTCCTGGACTACAATACCTTGACCTACGAGCGGTCTAACGATATCACAGCATGAAGAGGAATAAACAGACTCACCCCATCGCGACGTCCTCCAAAGGCTAACTCTCTAGCACTCGCTATCTCCTTGCTTGCTAATTCGGCATGCTAACTGCTAGCTTGTTTAGCCCAGGTCCGCTAACTACTACCTTGTTTACCCCGGCCTGCTAATCTGTTAGCTTGTTAGCACAGGCCTGCTAACCGGCTGCATCGCCGCGTCCCAAAAACGCAGTGGTCCATATGTACTTTATCTCTTCCCGATTTAAAAAAAAAATGTGTTTATACCTTCCAGAAACCTGCCTCACCCAATGTGATATGGAATCGCTATTATCTTTATTTTTAGAACACACTCAAGAACCTCCAGAAGCTAACCAGCTAGCCAGCTACAAGCTATTTAGTCATTGTTAGTTTTTTAACCTGGATAACACTCGCCAGCCCAGCCCCCTGCCCCATCCACCGCTGCCCCTGGACTCTGATCACTTGGCTACATAGCTGATGCACGCTGGACTGTCCATTAATCACGGTACTCCATTCTGCTTGTTTGTTTTATCTGTCGGCCGAGTTGCCTAGTCAATGCCATTTCACCTGCTGTTGTTATGCTAGCTGATTAGCTGTTGTCTCACCCACTGTTTTAGCTAGCTTTCCCAATTCAACACCTGTGATTACTGTATGCCTCGCTGTATGTCTCTCTCAAATGTCAATATGCCTTGTATACTGTTGCTCAGGTTAGTTATCATTGTTTTAGTTCACAATGGAGCCCCTAGTCCCACTCCTCATACCCCTGATACCTCCTTTGTCCCACCTCCCACATATGCGGTGACCTCACCCATTACAACCAGAGATAAAACCTCTCTCATCATCACCCAGTGCCTGGGCTTACCTCTGCCGTACCCGCACCCCACCATACCCCTGTGTGTGCATTATGCCCTGAATATATTCTACCATGCCCAGAAACCTGCTCCTCTTATTCTCTGTCCCCAACGCTCTAGGCGACCAGTTTTGATAGCCCTTAGCCGCACCCTCATACTACTCCTTCTCTGTTCCGCGGGTGATGTGGAGGTAAACCCAGGCCGTTCATGTCCCCAGGCACCCTCATTTGTTGACTTCTGTGATCGAAAAAGCCTTGGTTTCATGCATGTCAACATCAGAAGCCTCCTCCCTAAGTTTGTTTTACTCACTGCTTTAGCACACTCTGCTAACCCTGATGTCCTTGCCGTGTCTGAATCCTGGCTCAGGAAGGCCACCAAAAATTCAGAGATTTCCATACCCAACTATAACATCTTCCGTCAAGATAGAACTGCCAAAGGGGGAGGAGTCGCAGTCTACTGCAGAGATAGCCTGCAAAGTAATGTCATACTTTCCAGGTCCATACCCAAACAGTTCGAACTACTAATTCTGAAAATTACTCTCTCCAGAAATAAGTCTCTCACTGTTGCCGCCTGCTAACGACCCCCCTCAGCTCCCAGCTGTGCCCTGGACACCATTTGTGAATTGATTGCCCCCCATCTAGCTTCAGAGTTTGTTCTGTTAGGTGACCTAAACTGGGATATGCTTAACACCCCGGCAGTCCTACAATCTAAGCTAGATGCCCTCAATCTCACACAAATCATCAAGGAACCCACCAGGTACAACCCTAACTCTGTAAGCAAGGGCACCCTCATAGACGTCATCCTGACCAACTGGGCCTCCAAATACACCTCCGCTGTCTTCAACCAGGATCTCAGCGACCACTGCCTCATTGCCTGTATCCGCTACGGTGCCGCAGTCAAACGACCACCCCTCATCACTGTCAAACGCTCCCTAAAACACTTCTGTGAGCAGGCCTTTCTAATCGACTTGTCCCGGGTATCCTGGAAGGACATTGACCTCATCCCGTCAGTTGAGGATGCCTGGTCATTCTTTAAGAGTAACTTCCTCACCATTTTAGATAAGCATGCTCTGTTCAAAAAATGCAGAACTAAGAACAGATACAGCCCTTGGTTCACTCCAGACCTGACTGCCCTCAACCAGCACAAAAACATCCTGTGGCGGACTGCAATAGCATCGAACAGTCCCCGCGATATGCAACTGTTCAGGGAAGTCAGGAACCAATACACGCAGTCAGTCAGGAAAGCTGACTGACAGCTTCTTCAGGCAGAAGTTTGCATCCTGTAGCTCCAACTCCAAAAAGTTCTGGGACACTGTGAAGTCCATGGAGAACAAGAGCACCTCCTCCCAGCTGCCCACTGCACTGAGGCTAGGGAACACAGTCACCACCGACAAATCCATGATTATCGAAAACTTCAACAAGCATTTCTCAACGGCTGGCCATGCCTTCCGCCTGGCTACTCCTACCTCGGCCAACAGCTCCAGCCCCCCCGCAGCTCCTCGCCCAAGCCTCTCCAGGTTCTCCTTTACCCAAATCCAGATAGCAGATGTTCTGAAAGAGCTGCAAAACCTGGACCCGTATAAATCAGCTGGGCTTGACAATCTGGACCCTCTATTTTTGAAACTATCCGCCGCCATTGTCGCAACCCCTATTACCAGCCTGTTCAACCTCTCTTTCATATCGTCTGAGATCCCCAAGGATTGGAAAGCTGCCGCAGTCATCCCCCTCTTCAAAGGGGGAGACACCCTGGACCCAAACTGTTACAGACCTATATAGAAATATTAGGATGAGCAATGTCGAAGTCTGGAGTATAAAATTATAAATATAAGTATATATTTTTTAAATTGATTTTACCTTTATTTAACTAGGCAAGTCAGTTATGAACAAATTCTTATTTACAATGACGGCATAGGAACAGTGGGTTAACTGTCTTGTTTTTAGTGGCAGAACAACTGATTTGTACCTTGTCAGCTCGGGGATTCGATCTAGCAACCTTCCGGTTACTAGTCCAACGTCCTAACCACTAGGTTACCTGCTTCCACTAATGTGATGTGATGTGATGTATAGACATTATGGACATTATGTTGATAGAATATATAGGAAATCTGTAGAATACATGGATAGAATTGTATACAGTTGAAGTTGGAAGTTTACATGCACTTAGGTTGGAGTCATGAACATCTCTGGGGGACGTGGGATGGTAGACGATGATAGAGATGGTAGAGATGACCAACATCCAGTGAAATTGAAACATACAAGTTTTATACATCGGTTTAAAGATTAACTTCTTGTTAATCCAACCACTGTGTCAGATTTCAAAAAAGGCTTTACGGCGAAAGCAAACCATGAGGCACCAAATCAAACAAACACATGACAATCATCAAACCAGCATTACATTAAAAATCCCACTTCCTGGATTCTCTGGTTTTCACCTGCCATATCAGTTATTTTATACTCACGGACATTATGTTTTGGAAACTTTAGCGTGTTTTCTATCCAAATCTACCAATTATATGCTTCTGAGTAACAGGCAGTAACAGGCAGTTTACTTTGGCCTCGCTTTGCATGCGGATGTCAAAATACTGCCCCCCAGTTAAAACTAGTTTTTCAACCACTCTACAAATTTCTTGTTCACGGACTATAGTTTTCTGAAGTCGGTTAGGACATCTACTTTGTGCATGACACAAGTAATTTTTCCAACAATTGTTTACAGACAGATTATTTCACTTATAACCCCATGTTAAACATGGTAAACTCAAACACCATGGGACCACGCAGCCTTCATACCGCTCAGGATGGAGACACGTTCTGTCTCCTAGAGATGAACACAATTTGGTGCAAATCAAGCCTAGAACAACAGCAAAGGACCTGTCCTAAATCAACATAACTTGAAAGGACGATCAGCAAGGAAGAAGTCACTGCTCCAAAACCGCCATAAAAATGCCAGACCATGGTTTGCAACTGCACATGGGGACAAAGGTTGTACTTTTAGAGAAATATCCTCTGGTCTGATTAAACAAAAATAGAACTGTTTGGCCATAATGACCATCATTATGTTTGAAGGAAAAAGGGGGAGGCTTGCAAGCCGAAGAACACCATCCCAACTGTGAAGCACGGGGTGGCAGTATCATGTTGTGGGGTGCTTTGCTGCATGAGGGACTGGTGCACTTCACAAAATAGATGGCACCATGAGGAACAAACATTATGTGGATATATTGAGGCAACATCTCAAGACATCAATCAGAAAGTTAATGCTTGGTCGCAAATGGGTATTCCAAATGGACAATGACCCCAAGCATACCTCCAAAGTTGTTTCTGACCCACTGGGAATGTATGAAAGAAATAAAAGCTGAAATAAAACATTCTCTCTACTATTATTCTGACATTTCACATTCTTAAAATGAAGTGGTGATCCTAACTGACCTAAGACAGGGAATTTTTAATTGGATTAAATGTCAGGAATTGTGAAAAACTGAGTTTAAATGTATATACAGCAAAAGCTAGCCTTGACTAGAAACAGCATATACAGTGCATTCGGAAAGTATTCACTCTCTCTCTCTCTCTCTCTCTCTCTCTCTCTCTCTCTCTCTCTCTCTCTCTGTCTCTCTCTCTCTCTCTCTCTCTCTCTCTCTCTCTCTCTCTCTCTCTCTCTGTCTCTCTCTCTCTCTCTCTCTCTCTCTCTCTCTGTCTCTCTCTCTCTACCTCTCTCTCTCTCTCTCTCTCTCTCTCTCTCTCTCTCTCTCTCTCTCTCTCTCTCTCTCTCTCTCTCTCTCTCTCTCTCTCTCTCTCTCTCTCTCTGTATCAAATCTTGCTGCTGTGATGGCACACTGTGGTATTTCACACAGTAGATCAAAATCGGGCTTGTATCTGTGTAATCTAAGGGAAATATGTGTCTCTAATATGGTCATATATTGTGCAGGAGCTTAGGAAGTGCAGCTCAGTTTCCACCTCATTTTGTGGGCAGTGTGCACATAGCCTGTCTTCTCTTGAGAGCCAGGTCTGCCTACGACGGCATTTCTCAATAGCAAGGCTATGCTCACTGAGTCTGTACATAGTCAAAGCCATCCTTAAGTTTGGGGCACAAATGTTATGTGGTCAGTAGTTTTGTGGTCAATAGTTGTGGTCAGTAGTTGTGTGGTCAGTAGTTGCGGTCAGTATTATGCCACTGTGTAGTCTCTGTTTAGGGCCAAATAGCATTCTAGTTTGCTCTGTTTTTTATTAATTCTTTCCCTCTCTCTCTCTCTACCTCTCTACCTCTCTCTCTCTCTCTCTGTCTCTCTACCTCTCTACCTCTACATCTCTCCCTCTCTACCTCTCTCTCTACCTCTCTACCTCCACCCTCTCTCTCTCTTTCTCTCTCTACCTCTCTCTCTCTGTCTCTCTACCTCTCTACCTCTACCCTCTCTCTACCTCTCTCTCTACCTCTCTACCTCCATCCTCTCTCTTTCTCTCTCTACCTCTCTCTCTCTCTCTTTCTCTCTACCTCTCTCTCTCTCTCTCTCTCTCTCTCTCTCTCTACCTCTCTACCTCTCTCTACCTCTCTCTCTCTACCTCTCTCTCTAGATGTTTGGTATCATGAAGCAGCACTCTGCTAACCTGCTGAACGGAATGAAGAAGCAGGCAGATAAAGACCAGACCATCGATGTGAAGGAGTGAGTCCTGATTCCTAACCTCTGGCTATTCACCTTGTGCCACTTGAGATCCTGGTTCGAGTCCAAGCTATGTCGTAGCCGCAAGCCATGAGACTGCTGAACAATTAATCAAATTGCCACCCAAACTGTTTACATATTTCTTACTTCAGTTGATTTAGTAAATATTTTCTTAACTCTAGTTCTTGAACTGCATTCTTGGTTAACTTAAGGGCTTGTAAGTAAGCACTTCACAGTTAGGTTGTATTCGGCGCAAGTGACCGATACATTTGATTTCATTTAGTTGTGTGGTTGTGGTCAGTAGTTGTGTGGACAGTAGATGTGTGGTCAGTGGTTGTGGTCAGCAGTTCTGTATTCAGTAGTTGTGTGGTCAGTAGTTGTGTGGTGAGTAGTTGTGTGGTCAGTAGTTGCGGTCAGTAGTTGTGTAGTTGTGTGGTCAGTAGTTGCGGTCAGTAGTTGTGTAGTTGTGTGGTCAGTAGTTGTGTGGTCAGTAGTTGTGGTCGGCAGGTGTGGTCTGTAGTTGTGGTCAGTAGTTGTGTTGTCGATGGTTGTGTGGTCGGTGGTTATGTGGTCCAGTAGTTTTGTGGTCAATAGTTGTGTGGTCAGTAGTTGCGGTCAGTAGTTGTGTAGGTGTGGTCATTATGTGTGTGGTTAGTAGATGTGGTCAGTAGTTGTGCGGTCAGTAGGTGTGGTCAATAGTTGTGTGGTCAGTAGGTGTGGTCAATAGTCGTGTGGTCAGTAGTCGTGTGGTCAGTAGGTGTGGTCAGTAGTTGTGTGGTCAGTAGTTGTGGTCAGTAGGTGTGGTAAATAGTTGTGTGGTCAGTAGGTGTGGTCAATAGTTGTGTGGTCAGTAGGTGTGGTCAATAGTTGTGTGGTCAGTAGGTGTGGTCAATAGTCATGTGGTCAGTAGTCGTGTGGTCAGTAGGTGTGGTCAGTAGTTGTGTGGTCAGTAGGTGTGGTCAATAGTTGTGTGGTCAGTAGTTGTGTGGTCAGTAGGTGTGGTCAATAGGTGTGGTCTGTAGTTGTGTGGTCAGTGGTTGTGGTCAGTAGTTGTGGTCTGTAGTTGTGTGGTTGTGGTCGGTAGTTGTGGTCTGTAGTTGTGTGGTCGTTGTGGTCAGTAGTTGTGTGGTCAGTAGTTAGTGGTCAGTAGTTGTGTGGTCAGTAGGTGTGTGTTTGTGGTCAGTAGGTGTGGTCAGTAGGTGTGGTCAATAGTTGTGTGGTCAGTAGGTGTGGTCTGTAGTTGTGTGGTCAGTGGTTGTGGTCAGTAGTTGTGGTCTGTAGTTGTGTGGTTGTGGTCGGTAGTTGTGGTCTGTAGTTGTGTGGTCGTTGTGGTCAGTAGTTGTGTGGTCAGTAGTTGGTGGTCAGTAGTTGTGTGGTCGGTAGTTGTGGTTGTGGTCGGTAGTTGTGGTCAGTAGTTGTGTGGTTGGTAGTTGTGTGGTTGTGGTCAGTAGTTGTGTGGGTCAGTGGTTGGTGGTCAGACGTTGTGTGGTTGTGGTCAGTAGAGGTCAGTAGTTGTGTGGTTGTGGTCAGTGGTTGTGGTCAGTAGTTGTGTGGTCCTGGTCAGTAGTTGTGTGGTTGTGGTCATTATGTGTGTGGTTAGTAGGTGTGGTCATTATGTGTGTGGTTAGTAGGTGTGGTCATTATGTGTGTGGTCAGTAGTTGTGTGGTCAGTAGGTGTGTGGTTGTGGTCATTATGTGTGTGGTTAGTAGGTGTGGCCAGTAGATGTGGTCAGTAGTTGGTGGTCGTGGTCATTATGTGTGTGGTCATTATGTGTGTGGTTAGTAGATGTGGTCAGTAGTTGTGTGGTTGTGGTCAGTGGTTGTGGTCAGTAGTTGTGTGGTTGTGGTCAGTAGTTGTGTGGTTGTGGTCATTATGTGTGTGGTTAGTAGGTGTGGTCATTATGTGTGTGGTCAGTAGGTGTGGTCATTATGTGTGTGGTCAGTAGGTTTGGTCATTATGTGTGTGGTCAGTAGGTGTGGTAATTATGTGTGTGGTCAGTAGATGTGGTCAGTAGTTGTTTGGTTGTGGTCATTATGTGTGTGGTCAGTAGTTGGTGGTTGTGGTCATTATGTGTGTGGTTAGTAGTTGTGGTCATTATGTGTGTGGTCAGTAGATGTGGTCAGTAGTTGTGTGGTTGTGGTCATTATGTGTGTGGTTAGTAGGTGTGGTCATTATGTGTGTGGTCAGTAGATGTGGTCAGTAGTTGTGTGGTTGTGGTCATTATGTGTGTGGTTAGTAGGTGTGGCCGGTGGTTGTGGTCATTATGTGTGTGGTCAGTAGGTGTGGTCATTATGTGTGTGGTCAGTAGATGTGGTCAGTAGTTGTGTGGTTGTGGTCATTATGTGTGTGGTTAGTAGGTGTGGTCATTATGTGTGTGGTCAGTAGATGTGGTCAGTAGTTGTGTGGTCGTGGTCATTATGTGTGTGGTCAGTAGGTGTGGTCAGTAGTTGTGTGGTTGTGGTCAGTGGTTGTGGTCAGTAGTTGTGTGGTTGTGGTCAGTAGTTGTGTGGTTGTGGTCATTATGTGTGTGGTTAGTAGGTGTGGTCAGTAGGTGTGGTCATTATGTGTGTGGTCAATAGGTTTGGTCATTATGTGTGTGGTCAGTAGGTGTGGTCATTATGTGTGTGGTCAGTAGATGTGGTCAGTAGTTGTGTGGTTGTGGTCATTATGTGTGTGGTTAGTAGGTGTGGCCGGTGGTTGTGGTCGTAGGTGTGGTCATTATGTGTGTGGTCAGTAGATGTGGTCAGTAGTTGTGTGGTTGTGGTCATTATGTGTGTGGTTAGTAGGTGTGGTCATTATGTGTGTGGTCAGTAGATGTGGTCAGTAGTTGTTTGGTTTTGGTCATTAAGTGTGTGGTCAGTAGTTGGTGGTTGTGGTCATTATGTGTGTGGTTAGTAGTTGTGGTCATTATGTGTGTGGTCAGTAGATGTGGTCAGTAGTTGTGTGGTTGTGGTCATTATGTGTGTGGTTAGTAGGTGTGGTCATTATGTGTGTGGTCAGTAGATGTGGTCAGTAGTTGTGTGGTTGTGGTCATTATGTGTGTGGTTAGTAGGTGTGGCCGGTGGTTGTGGTCATTATGTGTGTGGTCAGTAGGTGTGGTCATTATGTGTGTGGTCAGTAGATGTGGTCAGTAGTTGCGTGGTTGTGGTCATTATGTGTGTGGTCAGTAGTTGTGTGGTTGTGGTCATTATGTGTGTGGTTAGTAGGTGTGGTCATTATGTGTGTGGTCAGTAGATGTGGTCAGTAGTTGTGTGGTTGAGGTCATTATGTGTGTGGTCAGTAGTTGTGTGGTTGTGGTCATTATGTGTGTGGTTAGTAGGTGTGGTCATTATGTGTGTGGTCAGTAGATGTGGTCAGTAGTTGTGTGGTTGTGGTCATTATGTGTGTGGTTAGTAGGTGTGGTCATTATGTGTGTGGTCAGTAGATGTGGTCAGTAGTTGTGTGGTTGTGGTCATTATGTGTGTGGTCAGTAGTTGTGTGGTTGTGGTCATTATGTGTGTGGTTAGTAGGTGTGGCCGGTAGATGTGGTCAGTAGTTGGTGGTGACTAGTTGTGGTCTCTAGTTGTGGTGACTAGTTGTGTGGTCAGTAGTTGGTGGTGACTAGTTGTGGTCTCTAGTTGTGGTGACTAGTTGTGTGGTCAGTAGTTGGTGGTGACTAGTTGTGGTCTCTAGTTGTGGTGACTAGTTGTGTGGTCAGTAGTTGGTGGTGACTAGTTGTGGTCTCTAGTTGTGGTGACTAGTTGTGGTCTCTAGTTGTGGTGACTAGTTGTGTGGTCAGTAGTTGGTGGTGACTAGTTGTGGTCTCTAGTTGTGGTGACTAGTTGTGTGGTCAGTAGTTGGTGGTGACTAGTTGTGGTCTCTAGTTGTGGTGACTAGTTGTGTGGTCAGTAGTTGGTGGTGACTAGATGTGGTCTCTAGTTGTGGTGACTAGTTGTGTGGTCAGTAGTTGGTGGTGACTAGTTGTGGTCTCTAGTTGTGGTGACTAGTTGTGTGGTCAGTAGTTGGTGGTGACTAGTTGTGGTCTCTAGTTGTGGTGACTAGTTGTGTGGTCAGTAGTTGGTGGTGACTAGTTGTGGTCTCTAGTTGTGGTCTCTAGTTGTGGTGACTAGTTGTGTGGTCAGTAGTTGGTGGTGACTAGTTGTGGTCTCTAGTTGTGGTGACTAGTTGTGTGGTCAGTAGTTGGTGGTGACTAGTTGTGGTCTCTAGTTGTGGTGACTAGTTGTGTGGTCAGTAGTTGGTGGTGACTAGTTGTGGTCTCTAGTTGTGGTGACTAGTTGTGTGGTCAGTAGTTGGTGGTGACTAGTTGTGGTCTCTAGTTGTGGTCTCTAGTTGTGTGGTCAGTAATTGGTGGTGACTAGATGTGGTCTCTAGTTGTGGTCTCTAGTTGTGGTCAGTAGTTGTGTGGTTGTGGTCATTATGTGTGTGGTTAGTAGGTGTGGCCGGTGGTTGTGGTCATTATGTGTGTGGTCAGTAGATGTGGTCAGTAGTTGTGTGGTTGTGGTCATTATGTGTGGTTAGTAGGTGTGGTCATTATGTGTGTGGTTAGTAGGTGTGGCCGGTAGATGTGGTCAGTAGTTGGTGGTGACTAGTTGTGGTCTCTAGTTGTGGTGACTAGTTGTGGTCTCTAGTTGTGTGGTCAGTAGTTGGTGGTGACTAGATGTGGTCTCTAGTTGTGGTGACTAGTTGTGTGGTCAGTAGTTGGTGGTGACTAGATGTGGTCTCTAGTTGTGGTGACTAGTTGTGTGGTCAGTAGTTGGTGGTGACTAGTTGTGGTCTCTAGTTGTGGTCACTAGTTGTGTGGTCAGTAGTTGGTGGTGACTAGTTGTGTGGTCAGTAGTTGGTGGTGACTAGTTGTGGTCTCTAGTTGTGGTCTCTAGTTGTGGTCAGTAGTTGTGTAGTTGTGATCAGTAGTTGTGTAATTGTGGTTGTGTTGCAGGTTCTTTGGGCCCTACAGTATGGACGTGGTCACCAGCACAGCTTTCAGTGTGGACATTGACTCTCTGAACAACCCTTCAGACCCCTTCGTCTCCAACGTCAAGAAGATGCTCAAGTTTGACCTGTTCCACCCACTGTTGCTACTAATCTGTGAGACTGTATACGTACATACACACACAGACACAAAGTTGTCATTTTTAATCACATGAAGATGTTTACCTTTCTATAAAACTTTCCTCTCCACCTCTCCTCATCTCCTCTCCTCTCCTCTCCCGACCTCTACTCCCCTCCTCTTCTCCTCTCTGGTCCTCCACTCCTCTCCTTCTCTCCTCTCCCCTCTGCTCCTCTCCTCTTCTCCTCTCCTGTCCTCCACTCCTCCCCTCATCTCCTGTCCCCCCTCCTCCTCCACTCCTCTCCTCTCCTCCTCCTCCTCTCCTCCTCTTCTCCTCTTCTCCTCTCCCCTCCTCATCTCCTCTTCTCATCTCCTCTCCCCTCCCCTCCTCCCCTCCTCCTCCCTCCTCTCCTCTTCTCCTCTCCCCTCCTCCTCATCTACTCTCCTGTCCTCCCCTCTCCCCTCCTCCTCCCCTCCTCTCCTCATCTCCTCTCCTCATCTCCTCTCCTCCTCTCCTCATCTCCTCTCCTCCTCTCCTCTCCTTCTCCAGTTTTGTTTCCCTTCACTGGTCCGATCTTGGAGAAGATGAAGTTTTCTTTCGTCCCAACTGCGGTGTTCAACTTCTTTTACGCCTCGCTGGCTAAGATCAAATCTGGACGTGACACCGGGTTCTCAACTGTAAACATGTATATTTGATCATGTTGATATTTTCATCTGTACATTTGTATTTGTACTGTAATATTCTGTATTTACTTATTATATAACTATGAAACTATGAAATGTAACTAGAACTAGAACCAATATGGAATGTCTATATCGATATCATGTCGGAATTTAAAAATACTATTATTGGGACCCAAAAATCTACATTCATATTAGAATCTGTTTGTGTTGGTTGTGATTGGACGAGATCAATTGGAATCTGTCTGTGTTGGTTGTGATTGGTCCAGATCCAGTAGAATCTGTTTGTGTTGGATGTGATTGGACAGATTTGACCTCATTTCTTTCTGCTTCCAGAGTCGGGTGGATTTCTTACAGCTGATGATCGACTCTCAGAAAGGCAGCGACACAAAGACAGGAGAGGAACAGACTAAAGGTACCTGCCGAACAAACACCTGGAAACTATTGTTACAAACACACACCTGTAATCTACTGTTACAAACACACACCTGTAATCTACTGTTACAAACACACACCTGGAAACTACTGTTACAAACACACACCTGTAAACTACTGTTACAAACACACACATGTTACAAACACACACCTGTAACCTACTGTTACAAATACACACCTGTTACAAACACACACCTGTAATCTACTGTTACAAACACACACCTGTAAACTACTGTTACAAACACACACCTGTAAACTGCTGTTACAAACACACACCTGTAAACTACTGTTACAAACACACACCTGTAAACTACTGTTACAAACACACACCTGTAAACTACTGTTGCAAACACACACCTGTAACCTACTGTTACAAACACACACCTGGAAACTACTGTTACAAACACACACCTGTAAACTACTGTTATAAACACACACCTGTTACAAACACACACCTGTAAACTACTGTTACAAACACACACCTGTAAACTACTGTTACAAACACACACCTGTAATCTACTGTTACAAACACACACCTGTAAACTACTGTTACAAACACACACCTGTAAACTACTGTTACAAACACACACCTGTTACAAACACACACCTGTATACAACTGTTACAAACACACACCTGTAACCTACTGTTACAAACACACACCTGTAAACTACTGTTACAAACACACACCTGTAACCTACTGTTACAAACACACACCTGTAACCTACTGTTACAAACACACACCTGTATACTACTGTTACAAACACACACCTGTAACCTACTGTTACAAACACACACCTGTATACTACTGTTACAAACACACACCTGTAACCTACTGTTACAAACACACACCTGTATACTACTGTTACAAACACACACCTGGAAACTACTGTTACAAACACACACCTGGAAACTACTGTTACAAACACACACCTGGAAACTACTGTTACAAACACACACCTGGAAACTACTGTTACAAACACACACCTGTAACCTACTGTTACAAACACACACCTGTATACTACTGTTACAAACACACACCTGGAAACTACTGTTACAAACACACACCTGGAAACTACTGTTACAAACACACACCTGTAAACTACTGTTACAAACACACACCTGGAAACTACTGTTACAAACACACACCTGTAAACTACTGTTACAAACACACACCTGTGATCTACTGTTACAAACACACACCTGTAAAATACTGTTACAAACACACACCTGTAAACTACTGTTACAAACACACACCTGTAAACTACTGTTACAATCACACACCTGGAAACTATTGTTACAAACACACACCTGTAAATTACTGTTACAAACACACACCTGGAAACTACTGTTACAAACACACACCTGTAAACTACTGTTACAAACACACACCTGTAAACTACTGTTACAAACACACACCTGGAAACTATTGTTACAAACACACACCTTTAAATTACTGTTACAAACACACACCTATAAACTACTGTTACAAACACTCACCTGTAATCTACTGTTACAAACACACACCTGTAAACTACTGTTACAAACATACACCTGTTACAAACACACACCTGTAATCTACTGTTACAAACACACACCTGTAAACTACTGTTACAAACATACACCTGTTACAAACACACACCTGTAAACTACTGTTACAAACATACACCTGTTACAAACACACACCTGTAAACTACTGTTACAAACACACACCTGTAATCTACTGTTACCAACACACACCTGTAAACTACTGTTACAAACACACACCTGTTACCAACAAACACCTGTAAACTACTGTTACAAACACACACCTGTAATCTACTGTTACGAACACACACCTGTAAACTACTGTTACAAACACACACCTGTAAACTACTGTTACAAACACACACCTGTAATCTACTGTTACGAACACACACCTGTAAACTACTGTTACAAACACACACCTGTAAACTACTGTTACAAACACACACCTGTAATCTACTGTTACGAACACACACCTGTAAACTACTGTTACAAACACACACCTGTAATCTACTGTTACGAACACACACCTATAAACTACTGTAACAAATACACACCTGTTACAAACTATTCCCTCCTCTCTCTCCCTCCAAAGGACTGACTGATCATGAGATCTTGTCTCAGGCCATGATCTTCATCTTCGCTGGCTACGAGACCAGCAGCAGTACTATGAGTTTCCTGGCCTATAACCTGGCAACCAACCCCCATGTCATGACCAAACTGCAGGAGGAGATAGATACTGTGTTCCCCAACAAGGTAACCCCCACACCCTGGTGCTTGCCTACGGAGCTGTGAGGGGAACGGCACCTCAGTACCTCCAGGCTCTGATCAGGCCCTACACCCAAACAAGGGCACTGCGTTCATCCACCTCTGGCCTGCTCGCCTCCCTACCACTGAGGAAACTTCCCGCTCAGCCCAGTCAAAACTGTTCGCTGCTCTGGCCCCCCAATGGTGGAACAAACTCCCTCACGACGCCAGGACAGCGGAGTCAATCACCACCTTCCGGAGACACCTGAAACCCCACCTCTTTAAGGAATACCTAGGATAGGATAAAGTAATCCCTCTCACCCCCCCTCCCCCTGAAAAGATTTAGATGCACTACTGTTCCACTGGAGGTCATAAGGTGAATGCACCAATTTGTAAGTCGCTCTGGATAAGAGCGTCTGCTAAATGACTTAAATGTAAATGTAACACCCTGACCAAACTGGAGGAAGAGATAGATACTGTGTTCCCCAACAAGGTAACCCCCACACCATGAACAAACTGCAGGAGGAGATAGATACTGTGTGGTGATAGATATTGTGATTTGTGTGTTACCCTGGTGTCAGATGAAGAAGGATCCTGTGTGGGTGCCAGATGTGGTGAGGTACTGATGTGTATGTAACAGCGGTGTCAGATGGGGTGAGGTAATGATGTGTGTGTAATCACGGTGCAGGCTCCAATCCAGTACGAAGCTCTGATGCAGATGGACTATTTGGACTGTGTGTTGAACGAGTCTCTGAGACTGTACCCCATCGCCCCGCGACTGGAGAGGGTCGCCAAGAAGACGGTGGAGATCAACGGCATCGTCATCCCCAAAGACTGCATTGTCCTGGTTCCCACGTGGACCCTCCACCGTGACCCAGAGATCTGGTCCGACCCTGAGGAGTTCAAACCAGAGAGGTACTGGACCGCACCGTAACCACAATCCAACGATAACACAACCTTAATACAACAATAACACAACATAACCACAGCACAACCAAAAATCAACTACCACACAATGTGTAATGTGTCTGAACCACAACCTCAAATCAACTACCACACAATGTTTAATGTGTCTGAACCACAACCTCAAATCAACTACCACACAATGTTTAATGTGTCTGAACCACAACCTCAAATAAACTACCACACAATGTTTAATGTGTCTGAACCACAACCTCAAATCAACTACAATACAATGTGTAATCAAATCAAATCAAATCAAATTTATTTATATAGCCCTTCGTACATCAGCTGATATCTCAAAGTGCTGTACAGAAACCCAGCCTAAAACCCCAAACAGCAAACAATGCAGGTGTAAAAGCACGGTGGCTAGGAAAAACTCCCAATGTGTCTGTCCTCTCCCTGTCCAGGTTCAGTAAGGAGAACAAGGAGTCTATTGATCCGTACACGTACATGCCGTTTGGAGCGGGGCCCAGGAACTGTATCGGGATGCGCTTCGCCCTGATCATGATCAAACTGGCCATGGTCGAGATCCTCCAGAGTTTCACTTTCTCCGTCTGCGACGAGACCGAGGTGAGACGCTCACCTGAGCAGACAGAATATGACATCAACAAACATCAGTACCTGTTTCAGCATGGTCACCACCTGTTTTACCATGGTCACCACCTGTTTTAACATGGTCACCACCTGTTTTAACATGGTCAGCATCTGTTTTAACATGGTCACCACCTGTTTTAACATGGTCAACACCTGTTTTAACATGGTCAGCACCTGTTTTAACATGGACCTGTTTTAACATGGACCTGTTTTAACATGGTCACTGCCTGTTTTAACATGGTCACCACCTGTTTTAACATGGTCAGCATCTGTTTTAACATGGTCACCACCTGTTTTAACATGGTCAACACCTGTTTTAACATGGTCAGCACCTGGTTTAACATGGACCTGTTTTAACATGGTCAGCACCTGTTTTAACATGGTCACCACCTGTTTTTACATGGTCAGCACCTGTTTTCACATGGTCTGTTCTCTATAGATCCTGTTGGAGATGGACAACCAGGGTTATGTTGGACAACCAGGGTTATGTTCTGTTATTTTATTCTCTATAGATCCCTCTGGAGATGGACAACCAGGGTCTGCTGATGCCAAAACGACCAATCAAACTGAGGCTGGAGGCCCGTAGAAACACCCCTAGCAACACCACCGCTACCACTCTGAAGAGTCCAACAACGTGACCAAATGCAGGAGCACCCCACCCTACCCTACCTTGGAGTACCTCTCTCTCTCTCTCTTCCCCCTCTTCTCCCCCCCCCACACAAAAGGGCTTTACTACAAGCAGAAATACTCCCCCGCTAATAAACATTTCTGGAATCTTTTATTTCAGCTCATGAAACATTTTTGTTCAACAGCCTCTCTATCTATCTATCTATCTATCTATCTATCTATCTATCTATCTATCTGTCGATCGGCTACTGAATATTCAGTCCTTATCCTAACCCTGCTATAGGCTACTGAATATTCAGTCCTTATCCTGACCCTGCTATAGGCTACTGAATATTCAGTCCTTATCCTAACCCTGCTATAGGCTACTGAATATTCAGTCCTTATCCTGACCCTGCTATAGGCTACTGAATATTCAGTCCTTATCCTGACCCTGCTATAGGCTACTGAATATTCAGGCCTTATCCTGACCCTGATATAGGCTACTGAATATTCAGGCTGGGATTCAATAGGCTACTTAATATAATATGATAATAAGAACTGCATTCACGATAAATGTTCAGTTCAGTCAGATCAATCAGAAATGACCTTTAAAATGGCACATAGCTGACAAAGTGCTGGGATTGAATCCTGGTCTCAGTCTCATGCTTGGTTTGAGTAGGACTCAGAAACCCATTTCCACCAGGTAAAAGAGAGATAGTAATACTATGGATGCATTAGAGGTACATGTCTTGTTAAAGTTAGACACCAGGGGGTATTAAATCCATGGCATGATGTCATGTCTGGATCCTGCACACTGGTGGCTGGTGGCTGGAATTCTCCTAGAATGTAGAACTCTGCCTGGTGTTCTCTAGAACTGTACTCTCATTCTGTTCCTCTGGGTGTTCTACTGTCCAGTCATTCCAAAATAGAATCTTTACTGTCTGTTGAGATGATCCCTGCAGCTGCTTGGTTTTAACTTTAATCATCACAAACCAATAAAATCATCACACTAATGAACAAGGTCGTCTGTGTATTTATTAACATTCATAAGACAAAACTTGTATATATACATGAGAACAATCTATATAGATTGATTTGTGTTTTTTATCAAGACATACTGTATTTATAATTTCATTCAGCTAGGCCTAATTGTAGTGTGACGACTTGGTCATCCACAAACGTTTCTTTTCAGATCCCAATACCGCCCCTGTGTGGCCGTTGGATGTAAATACACAGCCCATTACAAACTATTAATCCACTTTCCACATTTTACAGCTCTTGTACTTTCTGCATTCATAAACACAGTGCAGATAATCTTTGGTCGCGAAGTTCACCCCCTTCACATAGAGCAAAGTTCACCTCCTTCACACAGAGCAAAGTTCACCCCCTTCACACAGAGCAAAGTTCACCTCCTTCACACAGAGCAAAGTTCACCTCCTTCACACAGAGCGAAGTTCATCTCCTTCACACAGAGCAAAGTTCACCTCCTTCACACAGAGCAAAGTTCACCTCCTTCACACGGAGCAAAGTTCACCTCCTTCACACAGAGCAAAGTTCACCTCCTTCACATGGAGCAAAGTTCACCTCCTTCACATAGAGCAAAGTTCACCTCCTTCACACAGAGCAAAGTTCACCTCCTTCACATAGAGCAAAGTTCACCTCCTTCACACAGAGCAAAGTTCATCTCCTTCACACAGAGCAAAGTTCATCTCCTTCACACAGAGCAAAGTTCATCTCCTTCACACAGAGCAAAGTTCATCTCCTTCACACAGAGCAAAGTTCATCTCCTTCACACAGAGCAAAGTTCACCTCCTTCACACAGAGCAAAGTTCACCTCCTTCACACAGAGCAAAGTTCATCTCCTTCACACAGAGCAAAGTTCACCTCCTTCACACAGAGCAAAGTTCACCTCCTTCACACAGAGCAAAGTTCATCTCCTTCACACAGAGCAAAGTTCACCTTCATATTCCGATACTAAACAAACAGTGATCAGCTCAAAGTCTGTTCAGTACCTTTTGAGGAAAGAAAGGAATCAGAAAAACATTTTGAATCAGAGATAATCTTGCAGCTCATTGGAACACCAGGATCACATTTTACGTCGTACTTCTAGTGCCATCTTGTTTATTACATTTTTTAAAGTAATCTATGGCCTTATTTAGGATCGTTAAGACCAACTTCTACTATACTAAATAAAACTAATTATTAGAATAACAGTGTGGTTTCAAATAAAACTATTTTGGAAATAGTTTGCCTTTTAAACGGAAGCAAACGTAACGAAACATGGAGAGACAAACCTGAGTTTATCCCAGTAGAAACTCTCTGTTGCTTCCTTTTAGTTCTTAAACGTTAAACTGTTTCCCTAACGAAACATGGAGAGACAAACCTGAGTTTATCCCAGTAGAAACTCTCTGTTGCTTCCTTTTAGTTCTTAAATGTTAAACTGTTTCTGTAATGAAACATGGAGAGACAAACCTGAGTTTTTCCCAGTAGAAACTCTCTGTTGCTTCGTTTTAGTTCTTAAACGTTAAACTGTTTCCCTAACGAAACATGGAGAGACAAACCTGAGTTTATCCCAGTAGAAACTCTCTGTTGCTTCCTTTTAGTTCTTAAATGTTAAACTGTTTCCGTAACGAAACATGGAGAGACAAACCTGAGTTTTTCCCAGTAGAAACTCTCATTTTGTTGCTTCCTTTTAGTTCTTAAACGTTAAACTTTTTCTGTAATGAAACATGGAGAGACAAACCTGAGTTTATCCCAGTAGAAACTCTCATTTTGTTGCTTCCTTTTAGTTCTTAAGGGTTAAACTGTTTCTGTAACGAAACATGGAGAGACAACCCTGAGTTTATCCCAGTAGAAACTCTCTGTTGCTTCCTTTTAGTTCTTAAATGTTAAACTGTTTCCGTAACGAAACATGGAGACAAACCTGAGTTTTTCCCAGTAGAAACTCTCTGTTGCTTCCTTTTAGTTCTTAAACGTTAAACTGTTTCTGTAATGAAACATGGAGAGACAAACCTGAGTTTATCCCAGTAGAAACTCTCTGTTGCTTCCTTTTAGTTCTTAAACGTTAAACTGTTTCCGTAATGAATCTGCCCTCTGCTCTCTCTGTCAATCATTCACCATCCCTCCCTGCTTCGCTTTCACCTCTCACACAGTCTCCCTCTAATCTCCTTATTGTGTTTGTGTCTTGAACATTTGCCTGAGCAACAATAGTAGAATCGGTGGTTCAGGTTTTCAAAATAAAAGTTACCCATTAAATCGGATGCAAACGGAAATAAATTGTGGAATCATGCAACAATCCTGGAGGGCCTTTATGTCGCTAAACATATATAATGCAATCAACAAAAGACAATAATTAGTTCATTTGACACCAAATAAAATCTGTTAAAATTACTCTGTGGATGTTTAGTATTCAGGACTGCAACATACCTTCAACGTGCAGCCTTATGGGTCTGGGTTCATGATATATCGTACCAGCCTTATGGGTCTGGGTTCATGACATATCGGACCAGCCTTATGGGTCTGGGTTCATGACATATCGTACCAGCCTTATGGATCCTGGGTTCATGACATATCGTACCAGCCTTATGGATCCTGGGTTCATGACATATCGTACCAGCCTTATGGGTCTTGGGTTCATGACATGGGGTACAGCCTTATGGGTCCTGGGTTCCTGACATGGGGTACAGCCTTATGGGTCTTGGATTCCTGACATGGGGTACCAGCCTTATGGGTATTGGGTTCATGACATGGGGTACCAGCCTTATGGGTCCTGGGTTCATGACATATCGTACCAGCCTTATGGATCATGGGTTCATGACATATCGTACCAGCCTTATGGGTCCTGGGTTCATGACATATCGTACCAGCCTTATGGATCCTGGGTTCATGACATATCGTACCAGCCTTATGGGTCTTGGGTTCATGACATGGGGTACAGCCTTATGGATCCTGGGTTCCTGACATGGGGTACAGCCTTATGGGTCTTGGGTTCCTGACATGGGGTACCAGCCTTATGGGTCCTGGGTTCCTGACATGGGGTACAGCCTTATGGGTCTTGGGTTCCTGACATGGGGTACCAGCCTTATGGGTATTGGGTTCATGACATGGGGTACCAGCCTTATGGGTCCTGGGTTCATGACATATCGTACCAGCCTTATGGATCCTGGGTTCATGACATATCGTACCAGCCTTATGGATCCTGGGTTCATGACATATCGTACCAGCCTTATGGATCCTGGGTTCATGACATATCGTACCAGCCTTATGGGTCTTGGGTTCATGACATGGGGTACCAGCCTTATGGATCCTGGGTTCATGACATATCGTACCAGCCTTATGGATCCTGGGTTCATGACATATCGTACCAGCCTTATGGATCCTGGGTTCATGACATATCGTACCAGCCTTATGGATCCTGGGTTCATGACATATCGTACCAGCCTTATGGGTCTTGGGTTCATGACATATCGTACCAGCCTTATGGATCCTGGGTTCATGACATATCGTACCAGCCGTATGGGTATGGGTTCATGACATATCGTACCAGCTTTATCGGTCAGGGTTCATGACATATCGTACCAGCCTTATGGATCCTGGGTTCATGACATATCGTACCAGCCTTATGGATCTTGGGTTCATAACATATCGTACCAGCCTTATGGGTCAGGGTTCATGACATATCGTACCAGCCGTATGGGTATGGGTTCATGACATATCGTACCAGCTTTATGGGTCAGGGTTCATGACATATCGTACCAGCCTTATGGATCCTGGGTTCATGACATATCGTACCAGCCTTATGGGTCTTGGGTTCATGACATATCGTACCAGCCTTATGGATCCTGGATTCATGACATATCGTACCAGCGTAATGGATCCTAGGTTCATGACATATCGTACCAGCCTTATGGATCCTGGGTTCATGACATATCGCACCAGCCTTATGGGTCTTGGGTTCATGACATATTGTACCAGCCTTATGGATCCTGGGTTCATGACATATCGTACCAGCCTTATGGGTCTGGGTTCATGACATATCGTACCAGCCTTATGGATCCTGGGATCATGACATGGGGTACCAGCCTTATGGGTCCTGGGTTCATGACATGGGGTACCAGCCTTATGGGTCTTGGGTTCATGACATGGGGTACAGCCTTGTGGGTCCTGGGTTCCTGACATGGGGTACAGCCTTATGGGTCAGGGTTCATGACATATCGTACCAGCCTTATGGATCCTGGGTTCATGACATATCGTACCAGCCTTATGGGTCTGGGTTCATGACATATCGTACTAGCGTTATGGGTCTGGGTTCATGACATATCGTACCAGCCTTATGGATCCTGGGTTCATGACATATCGTACCAGCCTTATGGGTCTGGGTTCATGACATATCGTACCAGCCTTATGGGTCTGGGTTCATGACATATCGTACCAGCCTTATGGGTCTGGGTTCATGACATATCGTACCAGCCTTATGGGTCTGGGTTCATGACATATCGTACCAGCCTTATGGGTCTGGGTTCATGACATATCGTACCAGCCTTATGGGTCTGGGTTCATGACATATCGTACCAGCCTTATGGGTCTGGGTTCATGACATATCGTACCAGCCTTATGGGTCTGGGTTCATGACATATCGTACTAGCCTTATGGGTCTGGGTTCATGACATATCGTACCAGCCTTATGGGTCTTGGGTTCATGATATATCGTACCAGCCTTATGGGTCTTGGGTTCATGACATATCGTACTAGCCTTATGGGTCTGGGTTCATGACATATCGTACCAGCCTTATGGGTCATGGGTTCATGACCTATCGTACCAGCCTTATGGGTCTGGGTTCATGACATATCGTACCAGCCTTATGGGTCTTGGGTTCATTACATATCGTACCAGCCTTATGGGCCTTGGGTTCATGACATATCGTACTAGCCTTATGGGTCTGGGTTCATGACATATCATACCAGCCTTATGGGTTTGGGTTCATGACATATCGTACCAGCCTTATGGATCCTGGGTTCATGACATTTCGTACCAGCCTTATGGGTATTGGGTTCATGACATATCGTACCAGCCTTATGGGTCTGGGTTCATGACATATCGTACCAGCCTTATGGGTCTTGGGTTCATGACATATCGTACCAGCCTTATGGGTCTGGGTTCATGACATATCGTACCAGCCTTATGGGTCTTGGGTTCATGACATATCGTACCAGCCTTATGGATCCTGGGTTCATGACATATCGTACCAGCCTTATGGGTATTGGGTTCATGACATATCGTACCAGCCTTATGGGTCTGGGTTCATGACATATCGTACCAGCCTTATGGGTCTTGGGTTCATGACATATCGTACCAGCCTTATGGGTCTGGGTTCATGACATATCGTACCAGCCTTATGGGTCTGGGTTCATGACATATCGTACCAGCCTTATGGGTCTGGGTTCATGACATATCGTACCAGCCTTATGGATCCTGGGTTCATGACATATCGTACCAGCCTTATGGATCCTGGGTTCATGACATATCGTACCAGCCTTATGGGTCTGGGTTCATGACATATTGTACCAGCCTTATGGATTCAATGTACAACAATTCTGCCTATTGAACATTTTAATGTACAGCCTTACCTATGTACTTGTGAGGTGATTTCCCACAGTTAGTCCTGCAATAAAAGCTATGACACAATTATTTGCGTAATCTCTTCACATTTCATAGACCCAAGATCCAGAGGTAACGCTGTACAGTGCAATAGAAGTCTGCCCCAATGCAATTCTAATACAGCCACAGTGGGACTTCAACTATTTTTTGTGTGTCAAATGAACTACTTACTGTCTTTAGTTGAATTAATATAACAACATTCAAACCTTGTTCAGCATTATCTAATCCAAATATGCCATTATATCCACTATTTGAATATTTTTCCATCCGTTTCAATATTGGACCCTTATTTTGAAGGCGAACTGCAAATTCCATTGTGGCTCATCCTTATTGTAGCTAGCATCACACAGGTGCTTTTCCGACGGATACAATAACAACTTGTTAACAACAACTGCACTGTCTCTAACAGAGTACGGAGAAGAGCAGCGGTTCGTTCATCCTTATTGTAGAGATCACACAGGTGCTTTTCCGACAGAATAACAACTAGAACCGGACGGAAAAAACAGAGTACCGAAAAGCAAGGCGAATCTGCCGCTCAAGAAGAACCACACTAGAAAACGGAACCCCAACTCAAAATCTGTTTCAGAAGCAACGAACCTGAGAGGAAACGGAGCCTTTGTTTTCGGAAGCAGCGGGGAAAGATGATGAGTTTTCTGCCATACTTCTCAGCTGAGACCTGGACCCTCCTGGCCCTCCTCATCACCCTCATTGTAGTGTAAGGACTTACATCAAATCAAATGTTATTTGTCACATTTATCGTAGTTAACCGGTGTAGACTAACAGTGAAATGCTTAGTTAGGGGTCATTTTCCAACAATGCAAGATAAGATGTATATATATTGTATAGTTCTCTAGAACATACTGATAGTTAACGTGTGTGTGTGTGTGTGTGTGTGTGTGTGTGTGTGTGTGTGTGTGTGTGTGTGTGTACAGGTACGGGTATTGGCCCTACGGTGTATTCACTAAGATGGGTATCCCTGGTCCCAAACCCCTACCTTACTTTGGCACAATGATGGAGTACAGAAAGGTTAGTACCCATTCAGAATAAACATCTCTCTCATCTTTTAAACAACAGTGTTATTTTCCCCCCATGTAAAACAATACGTTGAGAAGGAAAAAGAGGACTAGACGGTTGTTTTAACAATAGATAAATACAAGGTAATATGAGACTTGATCAGTCTAGAAGTTGTGTTCCTTGACGCTGGGGGACCATAGAAAATAACAAACCCTCCTCAACTCTCACCTGTTTCAGGTGTGTTCTCTGTTCAGGTGTAGGACACACCTACATGACCTCCTAGGGCATGAATCAGCTATTTCTCTTTTTCTCTCTCTCTCTGCAGGGCTTCACTAACTTTGACACAGAGTGCTTTCAGAAATACGGGAGAATCTGGGGGTGAGTTCAGTTGACTGTACCGTACTAGGATGACTCACACCTGTACTATGCTCTTTCCTTTAAATTCCTCACCTTCATCACCTCCTTTCAATTCATTCAGTTACTAGTTTTACCTCTCCAACATTACCCCAAACTCAGTAACGTAATCTGATTACATTAAGTTATTTTTTTACCTCTCCAACATTTCTGATCTTAAAAACTAGTTTTTCAAAATATCTGTAATCTGATTATAATATGTTTTGCATTTAACAGTTACAGTTTACCGTTTAAAACATTACCTTCCAACCTCAGTTAAAAAGTATATATAGTGGTTAAAGCAGGTGTGTTTCTCATCTATGATGGGAGGCAGTCTGTACCATGTAGGTGTGTATATATAGTGGTTAAAGCTCTTTTCTCCTCCAATGAAGGATCTATGATGGGAGGCAGTCTGTACCATGTAGGTGTGTAACATAAACATTATAATTTCTCCTCTTTCCATGATGTGACTGTAATGTATGTGTATATATAGTGGTTAAAGCCAATCTATGATGCCCAACTGTACACTACTGTGTATATAGTGGTTAAAGACAGGTGTCATTCAACACATTTAAGGCAGTCTGTACCATGTAGGTGTATAATGCTGTGTTTCTCCTCTGAATGATCTATTGAGAAAACCAGAGAAGTGGTCAAAGATTATTTCTGTACCATTCTATGATGGGAGGCAGTCAAACATCCTTTTCTGATCTTAAAGTAATGTGTTTCCCTCATCTAGATTTTCTAAAAATAAAATATCTGTCTGATTATAATATCTTTTGGTTTTAATTTAACAGTTTTTCTCCTCTGACTAGTTTAGTCTGTACCATGTTTAAAAAAAGCCAGGTCTTCTTTACTATGATAATCAGTTAAAATGTAGGTGTATATAGTGGTTAAAGCCAGGTGTGTTTCTCCTCTGATCTATGATGGGAGGCAGTCTGTACCATGTAGGTGTGTATATATAGTGGTTAAAGACAGGTGTGTTTCTCCTCTGATCTATGATGGGAGGCAGTCTGTACCATGTAGGTGTGTATATATAGTGGTTAAAGCCAGGTGTGTTTCTCCTCTGATCTATGATGGGAGGCAGTCTGTACCATGTAGGTGTGTATATATAGTGGTCAAAGCCAGGTGTGTTTCTCCTCTGATCTATGATGGGAGGCAGTCTGTACCATGTAGGTGTATATATAGTGGTCAAAGCCAGGTGTGTTTCTCCTCTGATCTATGATGGGAGGCAGTCTGTACCATGTAGGTGTATATATAGTGGTCAAAGCCAGGTGTGTTTCTCCTCTGATCTATGATGGGAGGCAGTCTGTACCATGTAGGTGTATATATAGTGGTTAAAGACAGGTGTGTTTCTCCTCTGATCTATGATGGGAGGCAGTCTGTACCATGTAGGTGTGTATATATAGTGGTTAAAGCCAGGTGTGTTTCTCCTCTATGAAGGATCTATGATGGGAGGCAGCCTGTTCTGTGTATCATAAAGCCAGGTGTGTGTTTCTCCTCTGTGAAGGATCTATGATGGGAGGCAGCCTGTTCTGTGTATCATAAAGCCAGGTGTGTGTTTCTCCTCTATGAAGGATCTATGATGGGAGGCAGCCTGTTCTGTGTATCATAAAGCCAGGTGTGTGTTTCTCCTCTGTGAAGGATCTATGATGGGAGGCAGCCTGTTCTGTGTATCATGGACAAAAGCATGATCAAGACCGTCCTGATTAAAGAGTGTTACAACATCTTCACCAACCGCAGGGTGAGACACACACACACACACACACACACACACACACACACACACACACACACACACACACACACACACACACACACACACATATCCCCTAATAATAATCGGAATAATAATAATCCTAACATTATGACTGATATTATTAATACATTATTTGTGTTTCAGAAACGAATTCTGAACGGGGAGCTGTTTGATAATTACTCAACTGTCCTCCATGTTTTAGGACGTCTGTCTGAATGGTGATCTGTTTGATAATTAATACAACTGTCCTCCATGTTCTAGAACTTCCATCTGAATGGTGAGCTGTTTGATAATTAATACAACTGTCCTCCATGTTCTAGAACTTCCATCTGAATGGTGATCTGTTTGATAATTAATACAACTGTCCTCCATGTTCTAGAACTTCCATCTGAATCCGTGTGCCGAGGACGATACATGGAGACGGATCCGCAGTGTCCTCTCACCTTCCTTTACCTCGGGACGACTAAAAGAGGTAGAACCATCCCTCCATCTCTCCCTTTCTATGTTTATCAACTTGTTATAAATGCTTTACAGCTTGTTAAAAACTAATTATAGCTTATAATAACCTCTTTACAAACTCATTATAGCTTGTTATAAACTCTATAAACTCATTATAGCTTGTTATAAACTCTTTATAAACTCAATATAGCTTGTTATAAACACTATATAAACTCATTATAGCTTGTTATAAACTCATTATAGCTTGTTATAAACTCTTTACTAACTCACTATAACTTGTTATGAACTCATTCTAACCTTATTTTAGATACCTTATTTACGTTATTACTCAAAGATGGAGTTATGCGTCCTCTGAAACATGACCCTTTTGACCACCTACTTCATGCTAGACCCAGATGTCAGTAGCACTAATGTGAAAGACATGACCGCCTACTTCCTGCTAGACCCAGATGTCAGCAGCACTAATGTGAAAGACATGACCACCTACTTCCTGCATGACCCAGTTGTCAACAGCACTAATGTGAAAGACAAGACTGCCTACTTCCTGCTTGACCCGGATGTCAACAACACTAATGTGAAACACCGTTCGACTGACAACCCGAGTCAGCTTGCAAGCGCCCGGCCCTGTCACAAGGAGTCACTAGAGCACGATAAGACAAGGTCCCGGACGGCGATGGGACAATTGTGTGCCATCTTATGGGGTTCCCGGTCACGGTTGTGGCGCAGCCTGGGATTGAACACCAGGCTGTATTGTCGCTCTGCAGTGCTATTGACCGCTGCACCACCCAGGACCCCTATCTTCTTCATATAGGACTAGAATTACATGCTGATGGCTTTCACTTCTCTTCACAAAGATTTAATTCTTATTTGGGTCTGCTATAGTCTACCGCCATCTGAATGGTTATGGGTCTGAATTAATAACTGCTATAGCCTACCACCATTGCGCGTTCACTCTTCTTTCAAACCTCCCGTGATTTCTACCGGTGATTCCTACCGGTGATTCCTACCGTGATTTCTACCGTGATTTCTACCGTGATTTCTATTGACTGTTGATTTCACTCTTCTTTCAAACCTCCGTGATTTCTACCGGTGATTTCTACCGGTGATTCCTACCGGTGATTTCTACCCGTGATTTCTACCGGTGATTCCTACCGGTGATTCCTACCGGTGATTCCTACCGGTGATTTCTACCGGTGATTCCTACCGGTGATTTCTACCCGTGATTTCTACCGGTGATTTCTACCGGTGATTTCTACCGGTGATTCCTACCGGTGATTTCTACCCGTGATTTCTACCCGTGATTTCTATTGACTGCTGTATTTAACATTCAGCAAACAAGAGCATCCCTCTTCGATTAGTCTATTTGTATAGGAAATGCAACAACAACAACTATGTCCAGCCAGCTATTCTAGTCTAGCTTTTCCTGAATGGGAATCCAAGCGCTACGGAATGTAATTGACTGGTTTCTCTTCGTTATTCATCCCGGGAAAAGGGAGTGGTTTTGTGCGTTAATCTCGGTAACCGGGTTATGGCCATTCAACCCTAATCGTGAAGCAGCACTCTCTAACTCTCTCTCTCCCTCTACCTCTCTCTCTCTCCCTCTACCTCTCTCTCTCTCTCTCTCTCTCTCTCTCTCTCTCCCTCTACCTCTCTCTCTCTCTCTACCTCTCTCTCTACCTCTATCTCCTCTCTCTCTACCTCTCTCTCCTCTCTCTCTACCTCTCTCTCTCTCCTCTAGATGTTTGGTATCATGAAGCAGCACTCTTCTACCCTGCTGAGCGGAATGAAGAAGCAGGCAGATAAAGACCAGACCATTGAACTGAAGGAGTGAGTCCTGACCTCTAACCTCTTACCTCTGACATTTCACCTCACACCTCTGAGTCTTAATTGTAATACATACAGTGGCAAGAAAAAGTATGTGAACCGTTTGGAATGACCTGTATTTCTGCATAAATGGTAATCGAATTTGATCTGATCTTCATCTAAGTCACGACAATTCTGTTGTTGATTTACTTCTGCGTTTTGGGTCGTTGTCCTGTTGCATCACCCAACTTCTGTTGACCTTCAATTGGTGAACAGATAGCCTTCCATTCTCCTGCAAAATGTCTTGATAAACTTGGGAATATATTTTTCTGTTGATGATAGCAAGCTGTCCAGGCCCTGAGGCAGCAAAGCAACCCCAAACCATGATGCTCCCTCCACCATACTTTACAGTTGGGAATAGATTTTTATGTTGGTGTGCTGTGCCTTTTTTTTCTCCACACATAGTGTTGTTTGTTCCTTCCAATCAACTAAACTTTAGTTTAATCTGTCCACAGAATATTTTGCCGGTAGCGTTGTGGAACATCCAGGTGCACTTCTGCGAACTTCAGACGTGCAGCAATGTTTTTTTGACAGCAGTGGCTTCTTCTGTGGTGTCCTCCCATGAACACCATTCTTGCTTATTGTTTTACGTATCAAAGACTCGTCAACAGAGATGTTAGCATGTTCCAGAGGTTTCTGTAAGTCTTTAGCTGACACTCTAGGATTCTTCTTAACCTCATTGAGCATTCTGCACTGTGCTCTTGCAGTCATCTTTGCAGGACGGCCACTCCTAGGGAGAGTAGCAACAGTGCTGAACTTTCTCCATTTATAGACAATTTGTCTTACTGTGGACTGATGAACATCAAGGCTTTTAGAGATACTTTTGTAACCCATTCCAGCTTTATGCAAGTCAGCAGTCTTAATCTTAGGTCTTCTGAGATATCTTTTGTCCGAGGCATGGTTCACACAAGGCAATGCTTCTTGTGAAAAGCAAACTCACATTTTGTGTGTTTTTTATAGGGCAGGGCAGCTCAAAACAACATCCCCAATCTCGTCTTATTGATTGGACTCCAGGTTAGCTGACTCCTGACTCCAATTTGTTTTTGGAGAAGTCATTAGCCTAGGGGGGTTCACATACTTTTTCCAAACTACACTGTGAATGTTTAAATTACGTATTCAAAATAGACAAGAAAAATACAATAATTTGTGTTATTAGTTTAAGTAGACTGTTTGTCTATTGTTGTGACTTAGATGAAGATCAGATCAAATTGTATAACTAATTTATGCAGAAATCCAGGTAATTCCAAAGGGTTCACATACTTTGTCTTGCCAATGTAGTTGTGTACTCAGTAGATGTGTGGTCAGTAGATTTGTGGTCAGTAGTTGTGGTCAATAGTTGTGTGGTTGTGGTCAGTAGTTTTGTGGTTAGTAGTTGTGGTTGGTAGTTGTGGTCAGTAACTGTGTGGTTGTGGTCAATAGTTGTGTGATTGTGGTCAGTAGTTGTGTGGTCAGTAGTTGTGTGGTCAGTAACTGAGTGATTGTGGTCAGTAGTTGTGTGGTTGTGGTCAGTAACTGTGTGATTGTGGTCAGTAGCTGTGTGGTCAGTAGTTGTGTGGTCAGTAGTTGTGTGGTCAGTAACTGTGTGATTGTGGTCAGTAGTTGTGTGGTTATGGTCAGTAGTTGTGTGGTTGTGGTTAGTAGTTGTGTGGTCAGTAGTTGTGGTCAGTAACTGTTTGGTTGTGGTCAATAGTTGTGTGGTTGTGGTCAGTAGTTGTGTGGTCAGTCGTTGTGTGGTCAGTAATTGTTTGGTTGTGGTTAGTAGTTGTGGTCAGTAACTGTGTGGTTGTGGTCAATAGTTGTGTGGTTGTGGTCAGTAGTTGTGTGATTGTGGTCAATAGTTGTGTGGTCTGTAGTTGTGTGGTTGTGGTCAGTAGTTGTGTGGTTGTGGTCAGTAGTTGTGGTCAGTAGTTGTGTTGTTGTTGTCAGTAGTTGTGTGGTCAGTAGTTGTGGTCAGTTGTTGTGTTGTTGTGGTCAGTAGTTGTGTTGTTGTGCAGTCAGTAGTTGTGTGGTTGTGGTCAGTATTTGGGTGGTCAGTAGTTGGTTGGTCAGTAAGTTGTGTGATCAGTAGTTGGTGGTGACTAGATGTGGTCTCTAGTTGTGGTCTCTAGTTGTGTGGTCAGTAGCTGTGTGGTGTGTAATTGTGGTTGTGTTGCAGGTTCTTTGGGCCCTACAGTATGGACGTGGTCACCAGCACAGCTTTCAGTGTGGACATTGACTCTCTGAACAACCCTTCCGACCCCTTCGTCTCCAACGTCAAGAAGATGCTCAAGTTCGACCTGTTCAACCCACTGTTCCTCCTAGTCGGTGAGACCACACACACACACGCATGCGCAGACACACACGGACGCAAAGTTTACTTTTTAATCCTATAAAGTTGTATACCTCTGTATAAGAAGGGTATAAAGTCTGACCCTGGGAATTGTAGGCCTGCATCTATCCTCTATGCAACATCAAAATCGTGGAGAGAATTGTACACGAGCAAATGTATGAATATGTTAAACCTGTTTGGGAAAGGGGGCCTGATACTCAGGCCCAGAAGCTAGGATATGCATATAATTGGTAGATTTAGATAGAAAACACTCTAAAGTTTCTAAAACTGTTAAATGATATGGCAGGCAAAGCCCCGAGGACAAACCATCCCCCAAAAAAGATATTCAGCTTACCACTATATTCAATGGCTAGTACTATAATTATAAGTCCTCCCAGATTGCAGTTCTTAGGGCTTCCACTAGATGTCAACAGTCTTTAGTGTCAGGCTGGTTTTTGGAAAAAGGACACAGAAATAGTAGTTTTTCTAGGTGGCTCCCATTTTGGCTGTAGTGTTTCCAAGCGTTTGGAAGAAAGCGCGTTCTTTCTTATTTATCGCCGGTAATGAACATACTATTCTCCCTGTCTTAAATCGTATTATTTATTTGCGTATTAGGGTACCGAAGCTTTGATTATAAATGTTGTTTGACTTGTTTGGAATAGTTTATTAGTAACGTTAGGGATTCATTTTGTATGCATTTTGATGGAGGAAAACTGGGTGGATTATTGACTGAAGGGTGCCAGCTAAACTGAGTTTTTATGGATATAAAGAAGGACATTATCTAACAAAAGGGACCATTTGTGATGTAACTGGGACCTTTTAGAGTGCCAACAGAAGAAGGTCATCAAAGATTTTTTATATCGCTATTTCTGACTTTCGTGTCGCTCCTGCCTGTTTGAAATATGTTTTTCATGTGTTGGTTTGCGGGGCGCTGTCCTCAGATAATTGCATGGTTTGCTTTTGCCGTAAAGCCTTCTGGAAATCTGACACGGCGGCTGGATTAGAAGTTAAGCTTTATTTTGATGTATTACACTTGTGATTTTATGAAAGTTAAATATTTATAGTAATT
This sequence comes from Oncorhynchus nerka, assembly GCF_034236695.1. Taxonomy (NCBI): domain Eukaryota; kingdom Metazoa; phylum Chordata; class Actinopteri; order Salmoniformes; family Salmonidae; genus Oncorhynchus; species Oncorhynchus nerka. Next base: position 7,063,457 of record NC_088410.1, read on the forward strand.
TCATTAGAATTTGGCGCTCTGCAATTTCAGCGGATGTTGTCGAGGTGCTAGCGGCACGGTTCTAATGTATGATTTTCAGTCGTGTTTTAGAAAAACACTGATTCATGTCTACTTTACTTGATTGACTTCATCAGGAAAGAGATTGATGAGGGAAATCTGTGTGGAATGGTACTGCTTGACCTACAGAAGGCCTTTGATACAGTCAACAACTTGTCTCCTAATCTCCAAACTGGAGGCACTGGGGTTAAGCAGTATCCCGCTAGGCTGGGTAAAGTCCTATTTATCAGGAAGGGAGCAAGTAGTAGAGGTTAATGGTCCACTGTCTCAGGCAAAACCAATTAGTTGTTGTGTTCCGCAGGGAAGCGTGCTTGGGCCTCTGCTGTTGTTATTGTATATTAATGATATGAAAGATGCTTGTTCTTGCCGTCTTTTTCTTTATGCGGATGACTACACTTCTGGTGTCTCACAAAAGTAAAACTATGTTGGAGAGCGTACTTAGCACAGAGCTTACTAACATTAGAAAATAGCTTGGAGATAATGAGCTATCTCTGCACTTAGGGAAAACCTGAAGCAAATATTTTTGGATCCAGACCTAAATTGAGTAGGTCCTCTAAAATCAGAGTGGAGTTAGGGGGGTGAGGTGCTGACTACTCAAACCTCTGTTAGCTACTTGGGATGTATCCTTGATGGAAGCTTGGGAGGTGTGAGCATGGCCAATAAGGTGCTAGGAAAGGTTAATGCCAGAACTAAGTTTTTGGCTAGAAAGTCCAAGCTGCTTGATAAGGACTCCATGAAAGTGCTAGCTACTGCTCTCATTCAATGCCATTTTGACTATGCTAGTACTTCCTGGTTTGGGGGCTTACCTAAACGTATGAAGGGGAAGCTCCAGATAGCCCAGAATAAGCTGATCAGGGTAGTATTAAAGGTGGGTCCACGTACTCACATAGGCAGGAGCTGCTTTCAGGAACTAAACTGGCTGCCTGTTGAGGCTAGGGTTTCCCAGATTAGACTAGGTTTGGTTTACAGAAGTATTTATGGCCCTTGGCCCAGATATCTAAGTGTCTATTTTCCTCGTGGATGCACACCAGATCAGGTGTTGCTGATGTGTGCTTATACAGGTTCAGGAGTAATTCTGGGAAAGGTACTTTCTTGTATACTGGAGCCTCAGAATGGAATGAGTTGTCTCTGCCTATAAATACAACGTCCTCTCTGGACAGCTTTATAAACAAAGTAAAAATATGTTTGATGTCTTCTGTGCCCATATGAATAACCCCTATGATGTAACTGGAATGGTGAGATAGATGTTCTTCTTCTCTGTTTTTGTTTGATTATTTCACAGCCATACCGTGTTGGATCTTGTCTAGTCATCTTGTCTCAAGAGGAATGGAAACAAGTCCCAGATTGTGTGTTATCCTCCATGATTTAACAATGGAAATAAGTCCCAGAATGTATAGTGTGTTATCCTCCATGATTTTACTGATGTGCATGTATGGCTTTTTCAAGTTTTATGTGTGCTTGTTTTTTAAAAATGGTCGAATTAATTAACTAAACTTTCTGTAAAACGTTCCTCTCCTCCTCTCCCGCCCTCCCCTCCATTCCTCTCCTCATCTCCTCTCCTCCTCTCCTCTTCTCCTCCCCTTCTCTCCTCTTCTCCTCCCCTCCTCTCCTCTTCTCCTCTCCCGCCCTCCCCTCCTCTCCTCCTCTCCCGCCCTCCCCTCCTCTCCTCCCCTCCATTCCTCCCCTCTTCTCCTCTTCTCCTCTTCTCCTCCTCTCCTCCTCTCCTCTTCTCCTCCTCTCCTCTTCTCCTCTTCTCTCCTCCCTCCTCTCCTCTTCTCCCCCCCCTCTCCTCTTCTCCTCTCCTCTTCTCCTCTTCTCCTCCTCTCCTCTTCTCCTCCCCTCCTCTCCTCTTCTCCTCTCCCGCCCTCCCCTCCTCTCCTCCTCTCCCGCCCTCCCCTCCTCTCCTCCCCTCCATTCCTCCCCTCTTCTCCTCTTCTCCTCTTCTCCTCCTCTCCTCCTCTCCTCTTCTCCTCCCCTCCTCTCCTCTTCTCCTCCCCCTCTCTCCTCTTCTCCTCCTCTCCCCTCCTCTCCTCTTCTCCTCTCCTCTTCTCCTCTTCTCCTCCTCTCCTCTTCTCCTCCCCTCCTCTCCTCTTCTCCTCCCCCTCCTCTCCTCTTCTCCTCTCCCGCCCTCCCCTCCTCTCCTCCCCTCCATTCCTCCCCTCCTCTCCTCTTCTCCTCCCTCCATTCCTCCCCTCCTCTCCTCTTCTCCTCCCCTCCTCTCCTCTTCTCCTCTCCCCTCCCTCCCCTCCTCTCCTCCCCTCCATTCCTCCCCTCCTCTCCTCTTCTCCTCCCCTCCATTCCTCCCCTCTCCTCTTCTCCTCCCCTCCTCTCCTCTTCTCCTCCCCTCCTCCTCTTCTCCTCCTCTCCTCTTCTCCTCCCCTCCTCTCCTCTTCTCCTCCTCTCCTCTTCTCCTCCTCTCCTCTTCTCCTCTTCTCCTCCTCTCCTCTTCTCCTCCTCTCCTCTTCTCCTCCTCTCCTCCTCTCCTCTTCTCCTCCTCTCCTCTTCTCCTCTTCTCCTCCTCTCCTCTTCTCCTCCTCTCCTCTTCTCCTCCTCTCCTCCTCTCCTCTTCTCCTCCTCTCCTCCTCTCCTCTTCTCCTCCTCTCCTCTTCTCCTCCTCTCCTCTCCTTCTCCAGCTTTGTTTCCCTTCACTGGTCCGATCTTGGAGAAGATGAAGTTTTCTTTCTTCCCGACTGCGGTGACAGACTTCTTTTACGCCTCGCTGGCTAAGATCAAATCTGGACGTGACACCGGGAACTCAACTGTAAACATGTTTTATATTTATATTTAGTTATGTTGATATTTTCATCTGTACATTTACATTTGTACTGTAACATTCTGTATTTATTATTTATATAACTATGTAACTATGTGATGTAACTAGTAATGGACATCAATATGAAACGCCCATATCGATATCATGTTGGAATTTAAAAAGACTATTATTGGGACCCAAATATCAACATTCATATTAGAATCTGTTTATGTTGGTTGTGATGGGACGAGATCCATTAGAATCTGTTTGTGTTGGTTGTGATTGGTCCAGATCCAGTAGAATCTGTTTGTGTTGGATGTGATTGGACAGATTTGACCTCATTTCTTTCTGCTTCCAGAGTCGGGTGGATTTCTTACAGCTGATGATCGACTCTCAGAAAGGCAGCGACACAAAGACAGGAGAGGAACAGACTAAAGGTACCTGCCGAACAAACACCTGTTAACTACTGTTACAAACACACACCAGTAAACTACTGTTACAAACACACACCTGTTACAAACACACACCTGTAACCTACTGTTACAAATACACACCTGTTACAAACACACACCTGTAACCTACTGTTACAAACACACACCTGTAATCTACTGTTACAAACACACACCTGTAAACTGCTGTTACAAACACACACCTGTAAACTACTGTTACAAACACACACCTGTAACCTACTGTTACAAACACACACCTGTAAACTACTGTTACAAACACACACCTGTTAAATACTGTTACAAACACACACCTGTAATCTACTGTTACAAACACACACCTGTAACAAACACACACCTGTAATCACTGTTACTGTAATCTACTGTTACAAACACACACCTGTTAAATACTGTTAAAACACACACCTGTAATCTACTGTTACAAACACACACCTGTTGGTGTAAACTACTGTTACAAACACACACCTGTAAACTACTGTTACAAACACACACCTGTAAACTACTGTTACAAACACACACCTGTAATCTACTGCTACACACACACACCTGTTACAAACACACACCTGTAATCTACTGCTACACACACACACCTGTTACAAACACACACCTGTAATCTACTGCTACACACACACACCTGTTACAAACACACACCTGTAATCTACTGTTACAAACACACACCTGTAATATACTGTTACAAACACACACCTGTAATCTACTGCTACACACACACACCTGTTACAAACACACACCTGTAAACTACTGTTACCAACACACACACCTGTTACCAACAAACACCTGTAAACTACTGTTACAAACACACACCTGTAATCTACTGTTACAAACACACACCTGTAATCTACTGCTACACACACACACCTGTTACAAACACACACCTGTAAACTACTGTTACAAACACACACCTGTAATCTACTGCTACACACACACACCTGTTACAAACACACACCTGTAAACTACTGTTACCAACACACACCTGTTACAAACACACACCTGTTACAAACACACACCTGTAAACTACTGTTACAAACACACACCTGTTACAAACACACACCTGTTACAAACACACACCTGTAACCTACTGTTACAAACACACACCTGTTAAATACTGTTAGAAACACACACCTGTAAACTACTGTTACAAACACACACCTGTTACAAACACACACCTGTTACAAACACACACCTGTAATCTACTGTTACAAACACACACCTGTAAACTACTGTTACAAACACACACCTGTAATCTACTGTTACAAACACACACCTGTTACAAACACACACCTGTAATCTACTGTTACAAACACACACCTGTAATCTACTGTTACAAACACACACCTGTAATCTACTGTTACAAACACACACCTGTAATCTACTGTTACAAACACACACCTGTAATCTACTGTTACAAACACACACCTGTAATCTACTGTTACAAACACACACCTGGAAACTACTGTTACAAACACACACCTGTAATCTACTGTTACAAACACACACCTGGAAACTACTGTTACAAACACACACCTGTAATCTACTGTTACAAACACACACCTGGAAACTACTGTTACAAACACACACCTGTTACAAACACACACCTGTAAACTACTGTTACCAACACACACCTGTAAACTACTGTTGTGTAAACTACTGTTACAAACACACACCTGTAATCTACTGTTACACACACACCTATAAACTACTGTAACAAATACACACCTGTTACAAACTATTCCCTCCTCTCTCTCCCTCCAAAGGACTGACTGATCATGAGATCTTGTCTCAGGCCATGATCTTCATCTTCGCTGGCTACGAGACCAGCAGCAGTACTATGAGTTTCCTGGCCTATAACCTGGCAACCAACCCCCATGTCATGACCAAACTGCAGGAGGAGATAGATACTGTGTTCCCCAACAAGGTAACCCCCACACCCTGACCAAACTGGAGGAAGAGATAGATACTGTGTTCCCCAACAAGGTAACCCCCACACCATGAACAAACTGCAGGAGGAGATAGATACTGTGTGGTGATAGATATTGTGATTTGTGTGTTACCCTGGTGTCAGATGAAGAAGGATCCTGTGTGGGTGCCAGATGTGGTGAGGTACTGATGTGTATGTAACAGCGGTGTCAGATGGGGTGAGGTAATGATGTGTGTGTAATCACGGTGCAGGCTCCAATCCAGTACGAAGCTCTGATGCAGATGGACTATTTGGACTGTGTGTTGAACGAGTCTCTGAGACTGTACCCCATCGCCCCGCGACTGGAGAGGGTCGCCAAGAAGACGGTGGAGATCAACGGCATCGTCATCCCCAAAGACTGCATTGTCCTGGTTCCCACGTGGACCCTCCACCGTGACCCAGAGATCTGGTCTGACCCTGAGGAGTTCAAACCAGAGAGGTACTGGACCGCACCGTAACCACAATCCAACGATAACACAACCTTAATACAACAATAACACAACATAACCACAGCACAACCAAAAATCAACTACCACACAATGTGTAATGTGTCTGAACCACAACCTCAAATCAACTACCACACAATGTTTAATGTGTCTGAACCACAACCTCAAATCAACTACCACACAATGTTTAATGTGTCTGAACCACAACCTCAAATCAACTACCACACAATGTTTAATGTGTCTGAACCACAACCTCAAATCAACTACAATACAATGTTTAATGTGTCTGAACCACAACCTCAAATCAACTACAATACAATGTGTAATCAAATCAAATCAAATCAAATTTATTTATATAGCCCTTCGTACATCAGCTGATATCTCAAAGTGCTGTACAGAAACCCAGCCTAAAACCCCAAACAGCAAACAATGCAGGTGTAAAAGCACGGTGGCTAGGAAAAACTCCCAATGTGTCTGTCCTCTCCCTGTCCAGGTTCAGTAAGGAGAACAAGGAGTCTATTGATCCGTACACGTACATGCCGTTTGGAGCGGGGCCCAGGAACTGTATCGGGATGCGCTTCGCCCTGATCATGATCAAACTGGCCATGGTCGAGATCCTCCAGAGTTTCACTTTCTCCGTCTGCGACGAGACCGAGGTGAGACGCTCACCTGAGCAGACAGAATATGACATCAACAAACATCAGTACCTGTTTCAGCATGGTCACCACCTGTTTTACCATGGTCACCACCTGTTTTAACATGGTCACCACCTGTTTTAACATGGTCAGCATCTGTTTTAACATGGTCACCACCTGTTTTAACATGGTCAACACCTGTTTTAACATGGTCAGCACCTGTTTTAACATGGACCTGTTTTAACATGGACCTGTTTTAACATGGTCACTGCCTGTTTTAACATGGTCACCACCTGTTTTAACATGGTCAGCATCTGTTTTAACATGGTCACCACCTGTTTTAACATGGTCAACACCTGTTTTAACATGGTCAGCACCTGTTTTAACATGGACCTGTTTTAACATGGTCAGCACCTGTTTTAACATGGTCACCACCTGTTTTTACATGGTCAGCACCTGTTTTTACATGGTCTGTTCTCTATAGATCCTGTTGGAGATGGACAACCAGGGTTATGTTGGACAACCAGGGTTATGTTCTGTTATTTTATTCTCTATAGATCCCTCTGGAGATGGACAACCAGGGTCTGCTGATGCCAAAACGACCAATCAAACTGAGGCTGGAGGCCCGTAGAAACACCCCTAGCAACACCACCGCTACCACTCTGAAGAGTCCAACAACGTGACCAAATGCAGGAGCACCCCACCCTACCCTACCTTGGAGTACCTCTCTCTCTCTCTCTTCCCCTCTTCTCCCCCCCACACAAAAGGGCTTTACTACAAGCAGAAATACTCCCCGCTAATAAACATTTCTGGAATCTTTTATTTCAGCTCATGAAACATTTTTGTTCAACAGCCTCTCTAACATCTATCTATCTATCTATCTATCTATCTATCTATCTATCTATCTATCTATCTATCTATCTGTCTGATCGGCTACTGAATATTCAGTCCTTATCCTAACCCTACTATAGGCTACTGAATATTCAGTCCTTATCCTAACCCTGCTATAGGCTACTGAATATTCAGTCCTTATCCTGACCCTGCTATAGGCTACTGAATATTCAGTCCTTATCCTAACCCTGCTATAGGCTACTGAATATTCAGTCCTTATCCTGACCCTGCTATAGGCTACTGAATATTCAGTCCTTATCCTGACCCTGCTATAGGCTACTGAATATTCAGGCCTTATCCTGACCCTGATATAGGCTACTGAATATTCAGGCTGGGATTCAATAGGCTACTTAATATAATATGATAATAAGAACTGCATTCACGATAAATGTTCAGTTCAGTCAGATCAATCAGAAATGACCTTTAAAATGGCACATAGCTGACAAAGTGCTGGGATTGAATCCTGGTCTCAGTCTCATGCTTGGTTTGAGTAGAACTCAGAAACCCATTTCCACCAGGTAAAAGAGAGATAGTAATACTATGGATGCATTAGAGGTACATGTCTTGTTAAAGTTAGACACCAGGGGGTATTAAATCCATGGCATGATGTCATGTCTGGATCCTGCACACTGGTGGCTGGTGGCTGGAATTCTCCTAGAATGTAGAACTCTGCCTGGTGTTCTCTAGAACTGTACTCTCATTCTGTTCCTCTGGGTGTTCTGCTGTCCAGTCATTCCAAAATAGAATCTTTACTGTCTGTTGAGATGATCCCTGCAGCTGCTTGGTTTTAACTTTAATCATCACAAACCAATAAAATCATCACACTAATGAACAAGGTCGTCTGTGTATTTATTAACATTCATAAGACAAAACTTAAGACACAAACACACACAAATATACATGAGAACAATCTATATAGATTGATTTGTGTTTTTTATCAAGACATACTGTATTTATAATTTCATTCAGCTAGGCCTAATTGTAGTGTTACGACCTTGGTCATCCACACACGTCTCTTTTCAGATCCCAATACCGCCCCTGTGTGGCCGTTGGATGTAAATACACAGCCCATTACAAACTATTAATCCACTTTCCACATTTTACAGCTCTTGTACTTTCTGCATTCATAAACACAGTGCAGATAATCTTTGGTCGCGAAGTTCACCCCCTTCACATAGAGCAAAGTTCACCTCCTTCACACAGAGCGAAGTTCATCTCCTTCACACAGAGCAAAGTTCACCTCCTTCACACAGAGCAAAGTTCACCTCCTTCACACGGAGCAAAGTTCACCTCCTTCACACAGAGCAAAGTTCACCTCCTTCACATGGAGCAAAGTTCACCTCCTTCACACAGAGCAAAGTTCACCTCCTTCACATAGAGCAAAGTTCACCTCCTTCACACAGAGCAAAGTTCATCTCCTTCACACAGAGCAAAGTTCATCTCCTTCACACAGAGCAAAGTTCATCTCCTTCACACAGAGCAAAGTTCACCTCCTTCACACAGAGCAAAGTTCATCTCCTTCACACAGAGCAAAGTTCACCTCCTTCACACAGAGCAAAGTTCACCTCCTTCACACAGAGCAAAGTTCACCTCCTTCACATAGAGCAAAGTTCATCTCCTTCACACAGAGCAAAGTTCATCTCCTTCACACAGAGCAAAGTTCACCTCCTTCACACAGAGCAAAGTTCATCTCCTTCACACAGAGCAAAGTTCACCTCCTTCACACAGAGCAAAGTTCACCTCCTTCACACAGAGCAAAGTTCACCTCCTTCACACAGAGCAAAGTTCATCTCCTTCACACAGAGCAAAGTTCACCTCCTTCACACAGAGCAAAGTTCATCTCCTTCACACAGAGCAAAGTTCATCTCCTTCACACAGAGCAAAGTTCATCTCCTCCACACAGAGCAAAGTTCATCTCCTTCACACAGAGCAAAGTTCATCTCCTTCACACAGAGCAAAGTTCACCTCCTTCACACAGAGCAAAGTTCATCTCCTTCACACAGAGCAAAGTTCATCTCCTTCACACAGAGCAAAGTTCATCTCTTTCACACGAGCAAAGTTCATCTCCTTCACACAGAGCAAAGTTCACCTCCTTCACACAGAGCAAAGTTCACCTCCTTCACACAGAGCAAAGTTCATCTCCTTCACACAGAGCAAAGTTCACCTCCTTCACACAGAGCAAAGTTCACCTCCTTCACACAGAGCAAAGTTCATCTCCTTCACACAGAGCAAAGTTCACCTCCTTCACACAGAGCAAAGTTCACCTCCTTCACACAGAGCAAAGTTCACCTCCTTCACACAGAGCAAAGTTCACCTCCTCCACACAGAGCAAAGTTCATCTCCTTCACACAGAGCAAAGTTCAAACAACAGAGCAAAGTTCTGTTCAGTACCTTTTGACAGAAAAGTTCATCTCCTTCACAAGCAAAGTTCATCTTTCACAGAGATAATCAAAGTTCATCTCTTTGGAACACCAGGAGCAAAGTTCACCTCCTTCACACAGAGCAAAGTTCACCTCCTTCACAGTGCAAAGTTCATCTCCTTTATTAGAGCAAAGTTTTTTAGAGCAAAGTTCATCCTTCACATGAGCAAAGTTCATCTTTACGGAGCAAAGTTCACCTCCTTCACAGAGCAAAGTTCACTATACTAAATAAAACAGAGCAAAGTTCATTTCACACAGAGCAAAGTTCACCTTCATATTCCGATACTAAACAAACAGTGATCAGCTCAAAGTCTGTTCAGTACCTTTTGAGGAAAGAAAGGAATCAGAAAAACATTTTGAATCAGAGATAATCTTGCAGCTCATTGGAACACCAGGATCACATTTTACGTTCTTCTAGTGCCATCTTGTTTATTACATTTTTTAAAGTAATCTATGGCCTTATTTAGATCAAGACCAACTTTACTATACTAAATAAAACTAATTATTAGAATAACAGTGTGGTTTCAAATAAAACTATTTTGGAAATAGTTTGCCTTTTAAACTGTTTCAAACGTAATGAAACATGGAGAGACAAACCTGAGTTTTTCCCAGTAGAAACTCTCTGTTGCTTCCTTTTAGTTCTTAAACGTTAAACTGTTTCCCTAACGAAACATGGAGAGACAAACCTGAGTTTATCCCAGTAGAAACTCTCTGTTGCTTCCTTTTAGTTCTTAAATGTTAAACTGTTTCCGTAACGAAACATGGAGAGACAAACCTGAGTTTTTCCCAGTAGAAACTCTCATTTTGTTGCTTCCTTTTAGTTCTTAAATGTTAAACTGTTTCTGTAATGAATCATGGAGAGACAAACCTGAGTTTATCCCAGTAGAAACTCTCTGTTGCTTCCTTTTAGTTCTTAAACGTTAAACTTTTTCTGTAATGAAACATGGAGAGACAAACCTGAGTTTATCCCAGTAGAAACTCTCATTTTGTTGCTTCCTTTTAGTTCTTAAGGGTTAAACTGTTTCTGTAACGAAACATGGAGAGACAACCCTGAGTTTATCCCAGTAGAAACTCTCTGTTGCTTCCTTTTAGTTCTTAAACGTTAAACTGTTTCCGTAATGAATCTGCCCTCTGCTCTCTCTGTCAATCATTCACCATCCCTCCCTGCTTCGCTTTCACCTCTCACACAGTCTCCCTCTAATCTCCTTATTGTGTTTGTGTCGTGAACATTTGCCTGAGCAACAATAGTAGAATCGGTGGTTCAGGTTTTCAAAATAAAAGTTACCCATTAAATCGGATGCAAACGGATATAAATTGTGGAATCATGCAACAATCCTGGAGGGCCTTTATGTCGCTAAACATATATAATACCTTCAACAAAAGACAATAATTAGTTCATTTGACACCAAATAAAATATGTTAAAATTGCTCTGTGGATGTTTAGTATTCAGGACTGCAACATACCTTCAACGTGCAGCCTTATGGGTCTGGGTTCATGATACATCGTACCAGCCTTATGGGTCTGGGTTCATGACATATCGTACCAGCCTTATGGGTCTGGGTTCATGACATATCGTACCAGCCTTATGGGTCTGGGTTCATGATACATCGTTCAGCCTTATGGGTCTGGGTTCATGACATATCGTACCAGCCTTATGGGTCTGGGTTCATGACATATCGTACCAGCCTTATGGATCCTGGGTTCATGACATATCGTACCAGCCTTAGGGATCCTGGGTTCATGACATATCGTACCAGCCTTATGGATCCTGGATTCATGACATATCGTACCAGCCTTATGGATCCTGGATTCATGACATATCGTACCAGCCTTATGGATCCTGGGTTCATGACATATCGTACCAGCCTTATGGATCCTGGGTTCATGACATATCGTACCAGCCTTATGGGTCTTGGGTTCATGACATGGGGTACCAGCCTTATGGATCCTGGGTTCATGACATATCGTACCAGCCTTATGGATCCTGGGTTCATGACATATCGTACCAGCCTTATGGATCCTGGGTTCATGACATATCGTACCAGCCTTATGGATCCTGGGTTCATGACATATCGTACCAGCCTTATGGGTCTTGGGTTCATGACATATCGTACCAGCCTTATGGATCCTGGGTTCATGACATATCGTACCAGCCGTATGGGTATGGGTTCATGACATATCGTACCAGCTTTATGGGTCAGGGTTCATGACATATCGTACCAGCCTTATGGATCCTGGGTTCATGACATATCGTACCAGCCTTATGGATCTTGGGTTCATAACATATCGTACCAGCCTTATGGGTCCTGGGTTCATGACATATCGTACCAGCCTTATGGGTCCTGGGTTCATGGGGTACAGCCTTATGGGTCTTGGGTTCCTGACATGGGGTACCAGCCTTATGGGTCCTGGGTTCCTGACATGGGGTACAGCCTTATGGGTCTTGGGTTCATGACATGGGGTACCAGCCTTATGGGTATTGGGTTCATGACATGGGGAACAGCCTTATGGATCCTGGGTTCATGACATGGGGTACCAGCCTTATGGGTCTGGGTTCATGACATATCGTACCAGCCTTATGGGTCCTGGGTTCATGACATATCGTACCAGCCTTATGGATCTTGGGTTCATAACATATCGTACCAGCCTTATGGGTCCTGGGTTCATGACATATCGTACCAGCCTTATGGGTCCTGGGTTCATGGGGTACCAGCCTTATGGATCCTGGGTTCATGACAGGGGGTACCAGCATTATGGGTCCTGGGTTCCTGACATGGGGTACAGCCTTATGGGTCTTGGATTCCTGACATGGGGTACCAGCCTTATGGGTATTGGGTTCATGACATGGGGTACCAGCCTTATGGGTCCTGGGTTCATGACATATCGTACCAGCCTTATGGATCATGGGTTCATGACATATCGTACCAGCCTTATGGATCCTGGGTTCATGACATATCGTACCAGCCTTATGGATCCTGGGTTCATGACATATCGTACCAGCCTTATGGATCCTGGATTCATGACATATCGTACCAGCCTTATGGGTCCTGGGTTCATGACATATCGTACCAGCCTTATGGATCCTGGGTTCATGACATATCGTACCAGCCTTATGGGTCTTGGGTTCATGACATGGGGTACAGCCTTATGGGTCCTGGGTTCCTGACATGGGGTACAGCCTTATGGGTCTTGGGTTCCTGACATGGGGTACCAGCCTTATGGGTCCTGGGTTCCTGACATGGGGTACAGCCTTATGGGTCTTGGGTTCCTGACATGGGGTACCAGCCTTATGGGTATTGGGTTCATGACATGGGGTACCAGCCTTACGGGTCCTGGGTTCATGACATATCGTACCAGCCTTATGGATCCTGGGTTCATGACATATCGTACCAGCCTTATGGATCCTGGGTTCATGACATATCGTACCAGCCTTATGGGTCTTGGGTTCATGACATGGGGTACCAGCCTTATGGATCCTGGGTTCATGACATATCGTACCAGCCTTATGGATCCTGGGTTCATGACATATCGTACCAGCCTTATGGATCCTGGGTTCATGACATATCGTACCAGCCTTATGGATCCTGGGTTCATGACATATCGTACCAGCCTTATGGGTCTTGGGTTCATGACATATCGTACCAGCCTTATGGATCCTGGGTTCATGACATATCGTACCAGCCGTATGGGTATGGGTTCATGACATATCGTACCAGCTTTATGGGTCAGGGTTCATGACATATCGTACCAGCCTTATGGATCCTGGGTTCATGACATATCGTACCAGCCTTATGGATCTTGGGTTCATAACATATCGTACCAGCCTTATGGGTCCTGGGTTCATGACATATCGTACCAGCCTTATGGGTCCTGGGTTCATGGGGTACAGCCTTATGGGTCTTGGGTTCCTGACATGGGGTACCAGCCTTATGGGTCCTGGGTTCCTGACATGGGGTACAGCCTTATGGGTCTTGGGTTCATGACATGGGGTACCAGCCTTATGGGTATTGGGTTCATGACATGGGGAACAGCCTTATGGATCCTGGGTTCATGACATGGGGTACCAGCCTTATGGGTCTGGGTTCATGACATATCGTACCAGCCTTATGGGTCTTGGGTTCATGACATATCGTACCAGCCTTATGGGTCCTGGGTTCATGACATATCGTACCAGCCTTATGGATCTTGGGTTCATAACATATCGTACCAGCCTTATGGGTCCTGGGTTCATGACATATCGTACCAGCCTTATGGGTCCTGGGTTCATGGGGTACCAGCCTTATGGATCCTGGGTTCATGACAGGGGGTACCAGCATTATGGGTCCTGGGTTCATGACATGGGGTACCAGCCTTATGGATCCTGGGTTCATGACATATCGTACCAGCCTTATGGGTCTGGGTTCATGACATATCGTACCAGCCTTATGGGTCTTGGGATAATGACATATCGTAAAAGCCTTATGGGTCTGGATTCATGACATATCGTACCAGCCTTATGGATCCTGGGTTCATGACATATCGTACCAGCCTTATGGATCCTGGGTTCATGACACATCGTACCAGCCTTATGGGTCTGGGTTCATGACATATCGTTCTAGCCTTATGGGTCCTGGGTTCATGGGTCTGGGTTCAGCCTTATGGGTCCTGGGTATCGTACCAGCCTTATGGGTCTGGGTTCAGGACATATCGTACCAGCCTTATGGGTCTGGGTTCATGACATATCGTACCAGCCTTATGGATCCTGGGATCATGACATGGGGTACCAGCCTTATGGGTCCTGGGTTCATGACATGGGGTACCAGCCTTATGGGTCTTGGGTTCATGACATGGGGTACAGCCTTATGGGTCCTGGGTTCCTGACATGGGGTACAGCCTTATGGGTCTTGGGTTCCTGACATGGGGTACCAGCCTTATGGGTCCTGGGTTCCTGACATGGGGTACAGCCTTATGGGTCCTGGGTACCTGACATGGGGTACCAGCCTTATGGGTCCTGGGTTCCTGACATGGGGTACCAGCCTTATGGGTCCTGGGTACCTGACATGGGGTACCAGCCTTATGGGTCTTGGGTTCATGACATATCGTACCAGCCTTATGGGTCCTGGGTTCATGACATATCGTACCAGCCTTATGGATCTTGGGTTCATAACATATCGTACCAGCCTTATGGGTCCTGGGTTCATGACATATCGTACCAGCCTTATGGGTCCTGGGTTCATGGGGTACCAGCCTTATGGATCCTGGGTTCATGACAGGGGTACCAGCATTATGGGTCCTGGGTTCATTACATGGGGTACCAGCCTTATGGATCCTGGGTTCATGACATATCGTACCAGCCTTATGGGTCTGGGTTCATGACATATCGTACCAGCCTTATGGGTCTTGGGATAATGACATATCGTAAAAGCCTTATGGGTCTGGATTCATGACATATCGTACCAGCCTTATGGATCCTGGGTTCATGACATATCGTACCAGCCTTATGGATCCTGGGTTCATGACACATCGTACCAGCCTTATGGGTCTGGGTTCATGACATATCGTACTAGCCTTATGGGTCCTGGGTTCATGACATATCGTACCAGCCTTATGGGTCTGGGTTCAGGACATATCGTACCAGCCTTATGGGTCTGGGTTCATGACATATCGTACCAGCCTTATGGATCCTGGGATCATGACATGGGGTACCAGCCTTATGGGTCCTGGGTTCATGACATGGGGTACCAGCCTTATGGGTCTTGGGTTCATGACATGGGGTACAGCCTTATGGGTCCTGGGTTCCTGACATGGGGTACAGCCTTATGGGTCTTGGGTTCCTGACATGGGGTACCAGCCTTATGGGTCCTGGGTTCCTGACATGGGGTACAGCCTTATGGGTCCTGGGTACCTGACATGGGGTACCAGCCTTATGGGTCCTGGGTACCTGACATGGGGTACCAGCCTTATGGGTCTTGGGTTCATGACATATCGTACCAGCCTTATGGGTCTTGGGTTCATGACATGGGGTACCAGCCTTATGGATCCTGGGTTCATGACATATCGTACCAGCCTTATGGGTCTTGGGTTCATGACATGGGGTACCAGCCTTATGGATCCTGGGTTCCTGACATGCGGTACCAGCCTTATGGGTCCTGGGTTCCTGACATGGGGTACAGCCTTATGGGTCCTGGGTACCTGACATGGGGTACCAGCCTTATGGGTCCTGGGTTCATGACATATCGTACCAGCCTTATGGGTCTTGGGTTCATGACATGGGGTACCAGCCTTATGGATCCTTGGTTCATGACATATCGTACCAGCCTTATGGGTCCTGGGTTCAAGACATGGGGTACCAGCCTTATGGGTCTGGGTTCATGACATATCGTACCAGCCTTATGGATCCTGGATTCATGACATATCGTACCAGCCTTATGGATCCTGGGTTCATGACATGGGGTACCAGCCTTATGGGTCCTGGGTTCATGACATATCGTTCCAGCCTTATGGGTATTGGGTTCATGACATGGGGAACCAGCCTTATGGGTCCTGGGTTCATGACATGGGGTACCAGCCTTATGGGTCCTGGGTTCATGACATGGGGTACCAGCCTTATGGGTCCTGGGTTCATGACATATCGTTCCAGCCTTATGGGTATTGGGTTCATGACATGGGGTACCAGCCTTATGGGTATTGGGTTCATGACATGGGGAACAGCCTTATGGATCCTGGGTTCATGACATATCGTACCAGCCTTATGGATCCTGGGTTCATGACATATCGTTCCAGCCTTATGCATCCTGGGTTCATGACATATCGTACTAGCATTATGGGTCTTGGGTTCATGACATATCGTACCAGCCTTATGGATCCTGGATTCATGACATATCGTACCAGCGTTATGGATCCTGGGTTCATGACATATCGTACCAGCCTTATGGATCCTGGGTTCATGACATATCGTACCAGCCTTATGGGTCTTGGGTTAATGACATATCGTACCAGCCTTATGGATCCTGGGTTCATGACATATCGTACCAGCCTTAGGGATCCTGGGTTCATGACATATCGTACCAGCCTTATGGGTCTGGGTTCATGACATATCGTACCAGCCTTATGGGTCTTGGGATCATGACATATCGTACCAGCCTTATGGGTCTGGGTTCATGACATTACCAGCCTTATGGATCCTGGGATCATGACATGGGGTACCAGCCTTATGGGTCCTGGGTTCATGACATGGGGTACCAGCCTTATGGGTCTTGGGTTCATGACATGGGGTACAGCCTTATGGGTCCTGGGTTCCTGACATGGGGTACAGCCTTATGGGTCTTGGGTTCCTGACATGGGGTACCAGCCTTATGGGTCCTGGGTTCCTGACATGGGGTACAGCCTTATGGGTCTTGGGTTCCTGACATGGGGTACCAGCCTTATGGGTCTTGGGTTCATGACATATCGTACCAGCCTTATGGGTCCTGGGTTCATGACATATCGTACCAGCCTTATGGGTCCTGGGTTCATGACATATCGTACCAGCCTTATGGGTCTTGGGTTCATGACATGGGGTACCAGCCTTATGGATCCTGGGTTCATGACATATCGTTCCAGCCTTATGGGTATTGGGTTCATGACATGGGGTACCAGCCTTATGGGTATTGGGTTCATGACATGGGAACAGCCTTATGGGTCTTGGGTTCATGACATGGGGTACCAGCCTTATGGGTATTGGGTTCATGACATGGGGAACAGCGTTATGGATCCTGGGTTCATGACATATCGTACCAGCCTTATGGATCCTGGATTCATGACATATCGTACCAGCCTTATGGATCCTGGGTTCATGACATATCGTTCCAGCCTTATGCGTCCTGGGTTCATGACATATCGTACTAGCCTTATGGGTCTTGGGTTCATGACATATCGTACCAGCCTTATGGATCCTGGATTCATGACATATCGTACCAGCGTTATGGATCCTGGATTCATGACATATCGTACCAGCCTAATGGATCCTGGGTTCATGACATATCGTACCAGCCTTATGGGTCTTGGGTTCATGACATATTGTACCAGCCTTATGGATCCTGGGTTCATGACATATCGTACCAGCCTTAGGGATCCTGGGTTCATGATATATCGTACCAGCCTTATGGGTCTGGGTTCATGACATATCGTACCAGCCTTATGGATCCTGGGATCATGACATGGGGTACCAGCCTTATGGGTCCTGGGTTCATGACATGGGGTACCAGCCTTATGGGTCTTGGGTTCATGACATGGGGTACAGCCTTATGGGTCCTGGGTTCCTGACATGGGGTACAGCCTTATGGGTCAGGGTTCATGACATATCGTACCAGCCTTATGGATCCTGGGTTCATGACATATCGTACCAGCCTTATGGGTCTGGGTTCATGACATATCGTACTAGCGTTATGGGTCTGGGTTCATGACATATCGTACCAGCCTTATGGATCCTGGGTTCATGACATATCGTACCAGCCTTATGGGTCTGGGTTCATGACATATTGTACCAGCCTTATGGATTCAATGTACAACAATTCTGCCTATTGAACATTTTAATGTACAGCCTTACCTATGTACTTGTGAGGTGATTTCCCACAGTTAGTCCTGCAATAAAAGCTATGACACAATTATTTGCGTAATCTCTTCACATTTCATGGACCCAAGATCCAGAGGTAACGCTGTACAGTGCAATAGAAGTCTGCCCCAATGCAATTCTAATACAGCCACAGTGGGACTTCAACTATTTTTTGTGTGTCAAATGAACTACTTACTGTCTTTAGTTGAATTAATATAACAACATTCAAACCTTGTTTACCATTATCTAATCCAAATATGGCATTATATCCACTATTTGAATATTTTTCCATCCGTTTCAATATTGGACCCTTATTTTGAAGGCGAACTGCAAATTCCATTGTGGCTCATCCTTATTGTAGCTAGCATCACACAGGTGCTTTTCCGACGGGATACAATAACAACTTGTTAACAACAACTTGCACGGTCTCTAACAGAGTACGGAGAAGAGCAACGGTTCCATTGTGGCTCATCCTTATTGTAGCTAGCATCACACAGGTGCTTTTCCGACGGGATACAATAACAACTTGTTAACAACAACTTGCACGGTCTCTAACAGAGTACTGAGAAGAGCAGCGGTCGGTAGGCGAGATCTGCCGCGTCACAGAAGAACCACACTAAAACCGGACAGAAAAACCCCAACTCAAAATCTGTCAGACCATCGGAGAAGTGAACTCGAACGAACCTGAGAGGAAACGGAGCCTTTGTTTTCGGAAGCAGCAGGGGAAAGATGATGAGTTTTCTGCCATACTTCTCAGCTGAGACCTGGACCCTCCTGGCCCTCCTCATCACCCTCATTGTAGTGTAAGGACTTACATCAAATCAAATGTTATTTGTCACATTTATCGTAGTTAACCGGTGTAGACTAACAGTGAAATGCTTAGTTAGGGGTCCAGTTCCAACAATGCAAGATAAGATGTATATATATTGTATAGTTCTCTAGAACATACTGATAGTTAACGTGTGTGTGTGTGTGTGTGTGTGTGTGTGTGTGTGTGTGTGTGTGTGTGTGTGTGTGTGTGTGTGTGTGTGTGTGTGTGTGTGTGTGTGTGTGTGTACAGGTATGGGTACTGGCCCTATGGTGTATTCACTAAGATGGGTATCCCTGGTCCCAAACCCCTACCTTACTTTGGCACAATGATGGAGTACAGAAAGGTTAGTACCCATTCAGAATAAACATCTCTCATCTTTTAAACAACAGTGTTATTTCCCCCCATGTAAAACAATACGTTGAGAAGGAAAAAGAGGACTAGCCGGTTGTTTTAACAATAGATAAATACAAGGTAATATGAGACTTGATCAGTCTAGAAGTTGTGTTCCTTGACCCTGGGGACCATAGAAAATAACAAACCCTCCTCAACTCTCACCTGTTTCAAGTGTGTTCTCTGTTCAGCTGTAGGACACACCTACGTGACCTCCTAGGGCATGTTTTTTTTTAAAATCTCGCTCGCTCTCATTCCATCTCTCTCTCTCTCTACCTCTTTCTCTCATTCACTCTCTCTCTCTCTCTCTCTCTCTCTCTCTCTCTCTCTCTGTCTCTCTGCAGGGTTTCACTAACTTTGACACAGAGTGCTTTCAGAAGTACGGGAGAATCTGGGGGTGAGTTCAGTTGACTGTACCGTACTAGGATGACTTACAACTGTACTATGCTCTTTCCTTTCATCACCTGCTGGAGCTGTCATGTGACCATGAGGAATAGTATTAATAATATCAACAACAACCCGACTAATGTTTTCTTTGTAGTTTTATATGAGGTGGTTAAATGTGTGTCTGTGTTTCTCCTCTGTGAAGGTTCTATGATGGGAGGAAGTCTGTTCTGTGTATCATGTAGGATTGTAGGTGTATCCAGACCCTTCACTTTTTCCACATTTTGTTACATTACAGCCTTGTTCTAAAATGGATTTAATCGTTTTGTTCCTCATCAATCTACTCACACAATTCCCCATAATGAGAAAGCAAAACCTGTTTGTTTTTTAAAGTTTTGCAAATGTATGAAAACAAAACAAATTAAATATCACATTTACGTAAGTATTCAGTCCCTTTACTCAGAACTTTGCTGAAGCACTTTTGGCAGCAATTACAGCCTCGCGTCTTCTTGGGTATGATGCTACAAGCTTGGCACACCTATATTTGGGGAGTTTCTCCAATTCTTCTCTGCAGATCCGGTCTCTGGCTGGGCCACTCAATGACATTCAGAGAACTGTCCCAAAGCCACTCCTGTGTTGTCTTGTCTGTGTGCTTAGGGTTGTTGTCCTGTTGGAAGGTGAACCTTCACTCCAGTCTGAGATCCTGAGCGCTCTTAAGCAGGTTTTCATCAAGGATCTCTCTGTACTTTTCTCCGTTCATTTTTTCTTTGATCCTGACTGGTCTCCCAGTCCCTGCAGCTGAAAAACCTCCCCACAGCATGATGCTGCCACCACCATGCTTCACCGTAGGAATGGTGCCAAGTTTCCTCCAGACGTGACACTTTTCATTCAGGCCAAAGAGTTTAATCTTGGTTTCATCATCAGACCAGAGAATCTTGTTTCTCATGGTCTGAGTGTCACGACTTCCGCCGAAGTTGACGTCACTGGTCTTCGAGAGCCATCGCCGATCTACGGGTTTCAATTCCCCAATTACCCTCTGTTTGTTTGTATGTTATGCCGTCCGTTATGTGCTTTATTTTATTTTGGATTAAATTCATTTCCTCCTGGAAGGTTCTCCACAGAGGAACTCTGGAGCTCTGTCAGAGTGACCATCAGGTTATCTCCCTGACCCAGGCCCTTTTCCCCCGATTGCTCAGTTTGGACAGGTGGCCAGCTCTAGGAAGAGTCTTGGTTTTTTCACCTTTATTTTTAACCAGGTAGGCTAGTTGAGAACAAGTTCTCATTTGCAACTGCGACCTGGCAAAGATAAAGCGTAGCAATTTGACACATACAACAACACAGAGTTAGACATGGAATAAACAAAACATACAGTCAATAATACAGTAGAACAAAAGAAAACAAAAAATCTATATATACAGTGAGTGCAAATGAGGTAAGTTAAGGAAATAAATAGGCCATGGTGGCGAAGTAATTACAATATAGCAATTAAACACTGG
This sequence comes from Oncorhynchus nerka, assembly GCF_034236695.1. NCBI lineage: Eukaryota > Metazoa > Chordata > Actinopteri > Salmoniformes > Salmonidae > Oncorhynchus > Oncorhynchus nerka. The sequence goes on from NC_088410.1 coordinate 7,084,754, forward strand.
AATGGTAGATCGCCAGAAGATGGATGTGCAAGTAGAGATACTGGGGTGCAAAGGAACTAGATAAATAAATAAATACATACAGTATGGGGATGAGGTAGGTAGATAAATGGGCTGTTTACAGATGGGCTATGTACAGGTGCAGTGATCTGTGAGCTGCTCTGACAGCTGATGCTTAAAGCTAGTGAGGGAGATGTGAGTCTCTAGCTTCAGAGATTTTTGCAGTTCGTTCCAGTCATGGGCAGCAGAGAACTGGAAGGAAAGTAGACCAAAGGAGGAATTGGCTTTGGGGTGACCAGTGAGATATACCTGCTGGAGCGCGTGCTACGAGTGGGTGCTGCTATGGTGACCAGCGAGCTGAGATAAGCCGGGGCTTTATTTAGCAGAGACTTGTAGATAACCTGTAGCCAGTGGGTTTGGCGTCGAGTATGAAGCGAGGGCCAACCAACGAGAGCGTACAGGTCGCAATGGAAGGTAGTGTATGGGGCTTTGGTGACAAAATGGATGGCACTGTGATAGACATCCAGTTTGTTGAGTAGAGTGTTGGAGGCTATTTTATAGATGACATCACCAAAGTCGAGGTTCGGTAGGATGGTCAGTTTTATGAGGGTATGTTTGGCAGCATGAGTGAAGGATGCTTTGTTGCGATATAGGAAGCCGATTCTAGATTTAATTTTGGATTGGAGATGCTTAATGTGAGTCTGGAAAGAGAGTTTACAGTCTAACCAGACACCCAGGTATTTGTAGTTGTCCACGTAATCTAAGTCAGAGCCGTCCAGAGTAGGGATGCTGGACGGGCGAGCATGTGCGGGCAGTGATCGATTGAATAGCATGCATTTAGTTTTACTTGCGTCTAAGAGCAGTTGGAGGCCACGGAAGGAGAGTTGTTTGGCATTGAAGCTCGTCTGGAGGTTATTTAACACAGTGTCCAAAGAGGGGCCAGAAGTATACAAAGTGGTGTCGTCTGCATAGAGGTGGATCAGAGAATCACCAGCAGCAAGAGTAACATCATTGATGTTTACAGAAAAGAGAGTCGGCCCGAGAATTGAACCCTGTGGCACACCCATAGAGACTGTCAGAGGTACGGAAAACAGGCCCTCCGATTTGACAAACTGAACTCTATCAGAGAAGTAGTTGGTAAACCAGCCGAGGCAGTCATTAGAGAAACCAAGGCTGTCGAGTCTGCCAAGAAGAATGCTGTGATTGACAGAGTCGAAAGGCTTGGCCAGGTCGATGAACATGGCTGCACAGTAATGTCTCTTATCGATGGCGGTTATGATGTCGTTTATGGACCTTGAGCGTGGCTGAGGTGCACCAATGACCAACTCTGAAACCAGATTGCATAGCGTATTGTGTGTAGATTTGTGAGGGTTTTGTATTTATCTATTTTAGAATAAGGCTGTAACTTAACAGAATGCCATAGATGTACGATGAGAGGCAGTGTCACGCCCTGACCTTAGTTCTCTTTGTTTTCTTTATTATTTGGTTAGGTCAGGGTGGTGTGTTTAGTTTTTATATTGTCTTGGGGTTTAACTAGTCTAGGTGTTTATTTGTCTATGGTTGCCGAGATTGGTTCTCAATCAGCTGTTTATCGTTGTCTCTGATTGGGGACCCTATTTTTATTTTATTTCACCTTTATTTAACCAGGTAGGCAAGTTGAGAACACCTTTATTTAACCAGGTAGGCAAGTTGAGAACACCTTTATTTAACCAGGTAGGCAAGTTGAGAACACCTTTATTTAACCAGGTAGGCAAGTTGAGAACACCTTTATTTAACCAGGTAGGCAAGTTGAGAACACCTTTATTTAACCAGGTAGGCAAGTTGAGAACCCCTTTATTTAACCAGGTAGGCAAGTTGAGAACACCTTTATTTAACCAGGTAGGCAAGTTGAGAACAAGTTCTCATTTACAATTGCGACCTGGCCAAGATAAAGCAAAGCAGTTCGACACATACAACAACACAGAGTTACACATGGAGTAAAACAAACATACAGTCAATAATACAGTATAAACAAGTCTATATACGATGTGAGCAAATGAGGTGAGATAAGGGAGGTAAAGGCAAAAAAGGCAAAAAAAGGCCATGGTGGCAAAGTAAATACAATATAACAAGTAAGACACTGGAATGGTAGATTTGAGGTGGAAGAATGTGTAGAAATAAAAATAATGGGGTGCAAAGGAGCAAAATAAATAAATAAATACAGTAGGGAAAGAGGTAGTTGTTTGGGCTAAATTATAGGTGGGCTATGTACAGGTGCAGTAATCTGTGCGCTGCTCTGACAGTTGGTGCTTAAAGCTAGTGAGGGAGATAAGTGTTTCCAGTTTCAGAGATTTTTGTAGTAAGTTCCAGTCATTGGCAGCAGAGAAAGACGGCCAAAGAAAAAATTGGTTTTGGGGGTGACCAGAGAGATATACCTGCTGGAGCGCGTGCTACAGCTGGGTGATGCTATGGTGACCAGCGAGCTGAGATAAGGGGGGACTTTAATAACTAGCAGGGTCTTGTATTTAGGTAGCCATATTCCTTGGAGAGTTTGTTGGTTGTTATTCTATGTTTAGTTGCCTGTTCCCACTAGTCATATTCCTTGGAGAGTTTGTGGGTTGTTATTCTATATTTAGTTGCCTGTTCTGAGTCATATTGCTTCACGGTTCGTTTTGTTGTTTAGTTTAGTTCTGTTCAGTGTTCTCTCTTTAATTAAAGAGTTATGTTCCCTTACGACGCTGCGCCTTGGTCGCCTCTTTATGACGACCGGTCTCCTCGTTACGACGAAATGCCTCTGTGATCTATGATGGGAGGCAGTCTGTTCTGTGTACCATGTAGGTGTATATATAGCGGTTAAAGCCAGGTGTGTGTTTCTCCTCTGTGAAGGATCTATGATGGGAGGCAGCCTGTTCTGTGTACCATGGACAAAAGCATGATCAAGACCGTCCTGATTAAAGAGTGTTACAACATCTTCACCAACCGCAGAGTGAGACACACACACACACACACACACACACACACACACACACACACACACACACACACACACACACACACATAAACTGAATAATAATAACCCTAATTTAATTGCTGATATTATTTATATATTATTTGTGGCATCATTTCAAAGTAGTGTGAATATTATGTAAATAGAATGAGCATTATTAAATCATATATTTGTTAACTGTCCTCCATGTTTTAGGACGTCTGTCTGAATGGTGATCTGTTTGATAATTAATACAACTGTCCTCCATGTTCTAGAACTTCCATCTGAATGGTGATCTGTTTGATAATTAATACAACTGTCCTCCATGTTCTAGAACTTCCATCTGAATGGTGATCTGTTTGATAATTAATACAACTGTCCTCCATGTTCTAGAACTTCCATCTGAATGGTGATCTGTTTGATAATTAATACAACTGTCCTCCATGTTCTAGAACTTCCATCTGAATGGTGATCTGTTTGATAATTAATACAACTGTCCTCCATGTTCTAGAACTTCCATCTGAATGGTGATCTGTTTGATAATTAATACAACTGTCCTCCATGTTCTAGAACTTCCATCTGAATGGTGATCTGTTTGATAATTAATACAACTGTCCTCCATGTTCTAGAACTTTGCGTTTCTGAATGGTGAGCTGTTTGACGCGGTGTCCGTTGCCGAGGACGATGCGTGGAGACGGATCCGCAGTGTCCTCTCACCTTCCTTTACCTCGGGACGACTAAAAGAGGTAGAACCATCCCTCCATCTCTCCCTTTCTGTGTTTTATCAACTTGTTATAAACTCATTATAGCTTGTTATGAACTCTATAAACTCATTATAGCTTGTTATAAACTCTTTATAAACTCTATAGCTTGTTATAACTCTTCATTAACTTATTATAGCTTGTTATAAACTCATAACTTGTTATAAACTCTTTATAAACTCATTGTAGCTTGTTATAAACTCTATATAAACTCATTATAGCTTGTTATAAACTCATAACTTGTTATAAACTCTATAAACTCTATAGCTTGTTATAAACTCAGAACTTTTTATAAACTCTATATAAACTCATTATAGCTTGTTATAAACTCAGAACTTGTTATAAACTCTTTATAAACTCATTGTAGCTTGTTATAAACTCTATATAAACTCATTATAGCTTGTTATAAACTCATAACTTGTTATAAACTCTATAAACTCTATAGCTTGTTATAAACTCAGAACTTGTTATAAACTCTATATAAACTCATTATAGCTTGTTATAAACTCAGAACTTGTTATAAACACTATATAAACTCATTATAGCTTGTTATAAACTCATTATAGCTTGTTATAAACTCAGAACTTGTTATAAATTCTATATAAACTCATTGTAGCTTGTTATAAACTTCATCACATCACATTGCCAAATACATTTAAACTCAGTTTTTCACAATTCTTGACATTTAATCTGAGTAAAATTTCCCTGTCTTGGGTCAGTTAGGATCACCACTTAATTTTAAGAATATGAAATGTCAGAATAATAGTATAGAGAATTATTTATTTCTGCTTTATTTCTTTCATCACATTCCCAGTAGGTCAGAAGTTCACACACACTCAATTAGTATTTGGTAGCATTGCCTTTAAATTGTTTAACTTGGGTCAAATATTTTGGTCAAATATTTTGGGTAGCCTTCCACAAGCTTTCCACAATAAGTTGGGTGAATATTGGCCCATTCCTCCTGACAGAGCTGGAGTCCGGTTTGTAGGCCTCCTTGCCTGCACCCCCACAACATGTTGCTGCCACCCCCGTGCTTCACGGTTGGGATGGTGTTCTTCGGCTTGCAAGCCTCCCTATTTTTCCTCCAAACATAACGATGGTCATTATGGCCAAATTTTTGTTTCATCAGACCAGAGGACATTTCTCCAAAAAGTACAATCTTTGTCCCCATGTTCAGTTGCAAACCGTAGGCTTTTTTATGTCGGCTTTGGAGAAGTTGCTTCTTCCTTGCTGAGCGGCCTTTCAGATTATGTCGATATAGGACTCGTTTTACTGTGGATATAGATACTTTTGTACCTGTTTCCTCCAGCATCTTCACAAGGTCCTTTGCTGTTGTTCTGGGATTGATTTGCTCTTTTTGCACCAAAGTGCGTTCATCTCTAGGAGACAGAACGAGTCTCCTTCCTGAGCGGTATGACGGCTGCTATTGTTTGTACAGATGAACGTGGTACCTTCACACGTTTGGAAATTGCTAGGACAATGCCTCAGGACTACCTGGCCTGATGACTCCTTGCTGTCTCCAGTCCACCAGTTTCAACTGTTCTGCCTGCGGCTATGGAACCCTGACCTGTTCACCGGACGTGCTACCTGTCCCTGACCTGCTGTTTTCAACTCTCTAGAGACAGCAGGAGCTGTAGAGATACTCTTAATGATCGGCTATGAAAAGCCAACTGACATTTACTCCTGAGGTGCTGACCTGTTGCACCCTCGACAACCACTGTGATTATTAATATTTGACCCTGCTGGTCATCTATGAACATTTGAACATCTTGGCCGTGTTCTGTTATAATCTGCACCTGGCACAGCCAGAAGAGGACTGGCCTCCCCTCATAGCCTGGTTCCTCTCTAGGTTTCTTCCTAGATTTTGGCCTTTCTAGGGAGTTTTTCCTAGCCACCGTGCTTCTACGCCTGCATTGCTTGTTGTTTGGGGTTTTAGGCTGGGTTTCTGTACAGCACTTTGAGATATCAGCTGATGAAAGAAGGGCTTTATAAATACATTTGATTTGACTTTGATTTGCTCCCAAGGATGAGCCAGACTTGGGATCGAACACCAGGCGGTGCAGTGTTTTCACCGCTGCACCACCCAGGACCCCCTATCTTCTTCATTCTAATCACATGATTGAATCATAATATAGGACTAGAATTAGATGCAGATCACTTCTCCTCACGAAGATTTAATGGTTTAACGCTAAAGAGCTTTTTATAAGGAGACGTCATGCTGTTCATATAAATAACTTACCGGCTCCTCCTCCTTTCTCTCTGTTCTTTATCCTGGGAAAGGGGAGGAGTTACCGGTTTCTCTCTTTTATTTATCCTGCGAAAGGGGAGGAGTTACCGGTTTCTCTCTGTTCTTTATCCTGGGAAAGGGGAGGAGTTACCGGTTTCTCTCTTTTATTTATCCTGGGAAAGGGGAGGAGTTACCGGTTTCTCTCTGTTCTTTATCCTGGGAAAGGGGAGGAGTTACCGATTTCTCTCTGTTCTTTATCCTGGGAAAGGAGAGGAGTTACCGAATTCTCTCTGTTCTTTATCCTGGGAAAGGGGAGAAGTTATTGGCGTAAATCTGGGTAACTGGGTTACTGCCATTCAACCCTAATCATTAGGCAGCACTCTGCTAAAAACTCTCTCTCTCTCTCTCTCTCTCTCTCTCTCTCTCTCTCTCTCTCTCTCTCTCTCTCTCTCTCTCTCTCTCTCTCTCAATTCAATTCAATTCAATTCAAGGGCTTTATTGGCATGGGAAACATGTGTTAACATTGCCAAAGCAAGTGAGGTAGACAACATCTAGACATCTCTCTCTCTCTACCTCTCTCTCTCTACCCCTCTCTCTCTCTCTCTCTCTCTACCTCTCTCTCTCTACCCCTCTCTCTCTCTCTCTCTCTCTCTCTCTCTCTCTCTCTCTCTCTCTCTCTCTCTACCTCTCTCTCTCTACCTCTCTTTCTACCGCTACCTCTCTCTCTCTCTCTCTCTCTCTCTGTCTCTCTCTACCTCTCTCTCTCTACTTCTCTCTCTACCGCTACCTCTCTCTCTCTCTCTCTCTCCTCTAGATGTTTGGTATCATGAAGCAGCACTCTGCTAACCTGCTGAATGGAATGAAGAAGCAGGCAGATAAAGACCAGACCATCGATGTGAAGGAGTGAGTCCTGATTCCTAACCTCTGGCTATTCAACTTACAACTCTGAGTCTTGATTATAATACACACACCACACACACACACACACACACACACATACACATAGCCACCCATTGCCTTGATAACAGTTTTGCACACTCTTGGCCTGAGGTAGAGCACCTCATCATAAGCTGTAGACACTATCTACCAAGATTTCATCTATAGACATCTATAGACATATATATATAGAGAGAGAGAGAGAGACGTCATTGAGCCGCCAACAGATCCATAGCACTCACGTTGGTAACCATGAAGTGCTTTGAAAGGCTGGTCGTGGCTCACATCAACACCATCATCTCGGAAACACTAAACCCACTCCAATTCACATACCGCCCCAACTGATCCACAGATGATGCAATCTCTATTGCACTCCACACGGCCCTTTCCCACCTGGACAAAAAGAGCACATGCGTGAAAATGCTGTTCATTGACTACAGCTCAGCGTTCAACACCATAGTGCCCTCAAAGCTCATCACTAAGCTAAGAACGCTAGGACTAAACACCTCCCTCTGCAAGTGGATCCTGGACAGCCAATAGGGAGGAGGTCAGAGACCTGGCAGTGTGGTGCCAAGACAACACCCTCTCCCTCAATGTTTGCAAGACAAAGTAGCTGATCGTGGACTACAGGAAAAGGAGGACCGAACACGCCCCCATTCACATCGACAGGGCTGTAGTGAAGTGTGTTGAGAGTTTCAAGTTCCTCGGCGTCCACATCACCAACAAACTAACATGGTCCAAACACACCAAGACAGTCGTGAGGAGGGCACAGCAACGCTTTTTTTTTACCTCAGGAGACTGAAAAGATTTGGCAATGGTCCCCAGATCCTCAAAAGGTTCTACAGCTGCACCATCGAGAACATCCTGACTGGTTGCATCACCACCTGCTATGGCAACTGCTCGTTATCTGACAGTAAGGAGCTACTGAGGGTAGTGCGTACGGCCCAGTACATCACTGGGGCCAAAATTCCTGCCATCGAGGACCTATAAACTCGGCGGTGTCATCCAGGACCTATATACTAGGCGGTGTCAGAGGAAGGCCCCAAAAATAGTCAAAGACTCCAGTCACCCAGAGCCTCCCAAGTGGTGCAATGGTCCAAAGCACCACAGTGCTAGCTGTGCCACTAGAGATCCTGGTTTGAGTCCAATGGTCTAAAGCATCACAGTGCTAGCTGTGCCACTAGAGATCCTGGTTCGAATCCAATGGTCTAAAGCAGTGCTAGCTGTGCCACTAGAGATCCTGGTTTGAGTCCAATGGTCTAAAGCACCGCAGTGCTAGCTGTGCCACTAGAGCTCCTGGTTCGAGTCCAATGATCTAAAGCACCGCAGTGCTAGCTGTGCCACTAGAGATCCTGGTTCGAGTCCAATGGTCCAAAGCATCACAGTGCTAGCTGTGCCACTAGAGATCCTGGTTCGAATCCAATGGTCTAAAGCAGTGCTAGCTGTGCCACTAGAGATCCTGGTTTGAGTCCAATGGTCTAAAGCATCACAGTGCTAGCTGTGCCACTAGAGCTCCTGGTTCGAGTCCAATGGTCTAAAGCATCACAGTGCTAGCTGTGCCACTAGAGATCCTGGTTCGAGTCCAATGATCTAAAGCACCGCAGTGCTAGCTGTGTCACTAGAGCTCCTGGTTCGAGTCCAATGGTCTAAAGCACCGCAGTGCTAGCTGTGTCACTAGAGCTCCTGGTTCGAGTCCAATGGTCTAAAGCATCACAGTGCTAGCTGTGCCACTAGAGATCCTGGTTTGAGTCCAGGCTCTGTAGCAGCCATAAGACTGCTGAACAATGAATCAATTGGCCACCCAAACTGTTTACGTATTTTTTGCTTTAGTTTATTCAGTAAGTATTTTCTTAACTCTGTTTCTTGAATTGCTTTCTCAGTTAAGGGCTTGTAAGTAAGTATTTCACGGTTCTACACCTGGTGTATTCGGCGCATGTGTCAAATACATTTCATTTGATTTAGTTGTGGTGAGTAGTTGTGGTCAGTAGTTGTGTGGTTGTGGTCAGTAGTTGTGTGGTTGTGGTCAGTAGTTGTGGTCAGTAGTTGTGTGGTTGTGGTGAGTAGTTGTGGTGAGTAGTTGTGGTCAGTAGTTGTGTGGTCATTATGTGTGTGGTTAGTAGGTTAACTGCCTTGTTCAGGAGCAAAACAACATATTTTTACCTTGTAATCTTGGGGATTCGATCTAGCAACCTTTCAATTCTTGGCCCAATGCTCAAACCACTAGGCTACCTGCCGCCGCGGTGTGGTTAGTAGTTGTGGTCAGTAGTTGTGTGGTTGGTGGTCAGAAGTTGTGTGATTGTGGTCAGTAGATGTGGTCAGTAGTTGTGTGGTTGTGGTCAGTATTTGTGGTCATTATGTGTGGTCATTATGTGTGTGGTCAGTAGATGTGGTCAGTAGTTGTGTGGTTGTGGTCATTATGTGTGTGGTCAGTAGTTGTGTAGTTGTGGTCAGTAGTTGTGTGGTCAGTAGTTGTGGTCCATAGTTGTGGTCCGTAGTTGTGTGGTCAGTAGTTGTGTAATTGTGGTTGTGTTGCAGGTTCTTTGGGCCCTACAGTATGGACGTGGTCACCAGCACAGCTTTCAGTGTGGACATTGACTCTCTGAACAACCCTTCAGACCCCTTCGTCTCCAACGTCAAGAAGATGACCAAGTTTGACATGTTCAACCCACTGTTGCTCCTATTCGGTGAGACCACACACACATAGACACACAGACACAAAGTTGAACTTTTTAATCATATGCAGTTGTACACATTTCTATAAAACGTTTCTCTCCTCTTCTCCTCTCCTGTCCTCCCCTGCTCTCCTCTTCTCCTATCCTCCCCTCCTCTCCCCTCCTCCTCATCTCCTCTCCTCTTCTCCTCTTCTCCTCTCCTCTCCTCTCCTCTTCTTCTCTCCTGTCCTCCCCTGCTCTCCTCTTCTCCTCTTCTCCTCTCCCGTCCTCTCCTCTTCTTCTCTCCTGTCCTCCCCTGCTCTCCTCTTCTCCTCTCCTCTCCTCTCCTCTCCCGTCCTCTCCTCTTCTTCTCTCCTGTCCTCCCCTGCTCTCCTCTTCTCCTCTTCTCCTCTCCTCTCCTCTCCTCTCCTCTCTCCCGTCCTCTCCTCTCCTCTCCCGTCCTCTCCTCTTCTTCTCTCCTGTCCTCCCCTGCTCTCCTCTTCTCCTCTTCTCCTCTTCTCTTCTCCTCTCCTCTCCTCTCCCTCTCCTCCGTCCTCTCTTCTTCTCTCCTGTCCTCCCCTGCTCTCTATTCTCCTCTTCTCCTCCTCTCCTCTCCTCTCCTCTCCTCTCCTCTCCTCTCCTCTCCTCTCCTCTTCTCCTCTCCTGTCCTCCCCTGCTCTCCTCTTCTCCTATCCTCCCCTCCTCTCCCCTCCTCCTCATCTCCTCTCCTATTCTCCTCTTCTCTTCTCTTCTCCTCTCCTCTCCTCCCCTGCTCTCCTCTTCTCCTATCCTCCCCTCCTCTCCCCTCCTCCTCATCTCCTCTCCTATTCTCCTCTTCTCTTCTCTTCTCCTCTCCTCTCCTGTCCTCACCTCCTCCTCTCCTCCTCTATTTCTCCAGTGTTGTTTCCCTTCATAGGTCCTATCTTGGAGAAGATGAAGTTTTCTTTCTTCCCGTCTGCGGTGACAGACTTCTTTTACGCCTCGCTGGCTAAGATCAAATCTGGACGTGACTCTGGGAACTCAACCGTAAACTTGTTTTATATTTATATTTAATCTGGACGTGACTCTGGGAACTCAACCGTAAACACGTTTTATATTTATATTTAATCTGGACGTGACTCTGGGAACTCAACCGTAAACTTGTTTTATATTTATATTTAATCTGGACGTGACTCTGGGAACTCAACCGTAAACTTGTTTTATATTTATATTTAATCTGGACGTGACTCTGGGAACTCAACCGTAAACTTGTTTTATATTTATATTTAATCTGGACGTGACTCTGGGAACTCAACCGTAAACTTGTTTTATATTTATATTTAATCTGGACGTGACTCTGGGAACTCAACCGTAAACTTGTTTTATATTTATATTTAATCTGGACGTGACTCTGGGAACTCAACCGTAAACTTGTTTTATATTTATATTTAATCTGGACGTGACTCTGGGAACTCAACCGTAAACTTGTTTTATATTTATATTTAATCTGGACGTGACTCTGGGAACTCAACCGTAAACTTGTTTTATATTTATATTTAATCTGGACGTGACTCTGGGAACTCAACCGTAAACTTGTTTTATATTTATATTTAATCTGGACGTGACTCTGGGAACTCAACTGTAAACACGTTTTATATTTATATTTAATCTGGACGTGACTCTGGGAACTCAACCGTAAACTTGTTTTATATTTATATATCATTGTTATATTGATATTTTCATCTGTACATTTGTATTTGTACTGTAATATTCTGTATTTACTTATTATATAACTATGAAACTATGAAATGTAACTAGAACTAGAACCAATATGGAATGTGACACCGGGTTCTCAACTGTAAACATGTATATTTGATCATGTTGATATTTTCATCTGTACATTTGTATTTGTACTGTAATATTCTGTATTTACTTATTATATAACTATGAAACTATGAAATGTAACTTGTGATGGGGACCAATATGGAATGTCTATATCGATATCATATGTTGGAATTTAAAAACACTATTATTGGGACCCAAATTGGGACCCAAAAAATCTACAGTCATATTAGAATATGTTTGTGTTGGTTGTGATTGGACGAGATCCAGTAGAATCTGTTTGTATTGGTTGTGATTGGACCAGATCCATTAGAATCGGATTGTCTTGGTTGTGATTGGACGGGATCCATTAGAATCTGATTGTCTTGGTGGTGATTGGAGCAGATCCATTAGATCTGCAGGTAGCCTAGTAGTTCGAGTGTTGGACTAGAAACCGAAAGGTTGCAAGATCGAGTCCCCGAGCTGACAAGGTAAAAATCTGTCCTTTTCCACCTGAACAAGGCAGTTAACCCACTGTTCTCCGTCATTGAAAATGAGAATTTGGTCTTGACTGACTTAGTGAAATAAAACAATTAGCTGTTGCAAAAGGTCGACATGATGAGGCCATTAGAATCTGATTGTCTTGGTTGTGATTGGACCAGATCCATTAGAATCTGATTGTCTTGGTTGTGATTGGACCAGATCCGTTAGAATCTGATTGTGTTTTGCATGTTTTTGTAGGTGTTGCTTTATCTGTTTTTTTGAAACCAGGTTTGCTGTTTATTTGAGCAATATGAGATGGAAGGAAGTTCCATGCAACAAGGGCTCTATATAATTCTGTACATTTTCTTGAATTTGTTCTGGGCCAGCTGCAGCTTAACTAGGTCTTTCCTTGCAGCACTGGACCACAGATTAGACAAAACTAGAACCTGCAGAACTTGCTTTTTTCAAAAAAACGGAGCATGTCTTTATTACTATTTTTTTAATGTTTTTTATTTCACCTTTATTTAACCAGGTAGGCCAGTTGAGAACAAGTTCTCATTTACAACTGGGACCTGGCCAAGATAAAGCAAAGCAGTGCGACACAAAAAACAACACAGAGTTACATATTGAATAAACAAGTGTACAGTCAATAACACAATAGAAAAAGAGAGAGTCTATATACAGTGTGTGCAAATGGCGTGAGGAGGTATTACAATTTAGCAGATTAACACTGGAGTGATAGATGAGCATATGATGATGTGCAAGTAGAAATACTGGTATGCAAAAGAGCAGAAAAGTAAATAAAAATAAAAACAATATGGGGATGAGGTAGGTAGATTAGGTGGGCTATTTACAGATGGACTATGTACAGCTGCAGCGATCGGTTAGCTGCTCAGATTGCTGATGTTTAAAGTTAGTGAGGAAAATGTAAGTCTCCAGCTTCAGTGATTTTTGCAATTCGTTCCAGTCACTGGCAGCAGAGAACTGGAAGGAAAGGCGGCCAAAGTTGGTGTTGAATTTGGGGATGACGAGAGAGATATACCTGCTGGAGCGCGTGCTACGAGTGGGTGTTGTTATCGTGACCAGTGAGCTGAGATAAGGCGGAGCTTTAACTTAGCATAGAATTACAGATAACCTGGAACCAGTGGGTCTGGCGATGAATATGTAGAGAGGGCCAGCCTACTAGAGCATACAGGTCGCAGTGGTGGGTGGTATAAGGGGCTATGGTAACAAAACGGATGGCACTGTGATAGACTACATCCAATTAGCTGAATAGAGTATTGGAAGCTATTTTGTAGATGGCATCGCCAAAGTCGAGGATCGGTAGGATAATCAGTTTGACGAGGGTAAGTTTGGCGGCGTGAATGAAGGAGGCTTTTTTGCCGAAATAGGAAGCTGATTTTGGATTGGAGATGTTTGATTTGAGTCTGGAAGGAGAGTTTACAGTCTAGCCAGACACCTTGGTATTTGCAGTTGGAGGCCAGGGAAGGAATGTTGTATGGCATTGAAGCTCGTTTGGAGGTTAGTTAACACAGTGTCCAAAGAAGGGCCAGATGTATACAGAATGGTGTCGTCTGCATAGAGGTGGATCAGGGAATAACCCGCAGCAAGAGCGACATCGTTGATATATACAGAGAAAAGAGTTGGCCAAAGAATTGAACGCTGTGGTACCCCCATAGAGACTGCCAGAGGAAAGGACAACAGGCCCTCCGATTTGACACACTGAACTCTGTATGCGAAGTAGTCGGTGAACCAACTATCTGTTGGTTGTGATTGGACCAGATCCAGTAAAATCTGTTTGTGTTGGCTGTGATTGGACGTATTTGACCTAAATTCATTCTGCTCGCAGAGTCGGGTGGATTTCTTACAACTGATGATCGACTCTCAGAAAGGCAATGACACGAAGACAGGAGGGGAACCGACTAAAGGTACCTGCCGAACAAACACCTGTTAACTACTGTTACAAACACACACCTGTATATCTACTGTTACAAACACACACCTGTAATCTACTGTTACAAACACACACCTGGAAACTACTGTTACAAACGCACACCTGTAAACTACTGTTTCTGATTCTGTGGGGGTTAAATATTTTTAGGATTATTTCTTGCGTTCCCTGCGCCACATTACAGCTCAGGGGGGGGGGGGAGTTCCCAAAGGGGAACTAGTAGCTCTAACAGGTACTACTGATACAAACACACACCTGTTACAAATACACACCTGTTACAAACACACACCTGTTACAACCACACACCTGTTACAAACGCACACCTGTAATCTACAGCTACAAACACACACCTGTAATCTACTGTTACCAACACACACCTGTTACAAACGCACACCTGTAAACTACAGCTACAAACACACACCTGTAATCTACTGTTACAAACACACACCTGTTACAAACACACACCTATAAACTACTGTTACAAACACACACCTGTTACAAACACACACCTATAAACTACTGTTACAAACACACACCTGTTACAAACACACACCTGTAAACTACTGTTACCAGCACACACCTTTACACTACTGTTACAAACACACACCTGATACAAACACACACCTGTTACAAACACACACATGTTACAAACACACACCTGTTACAAACACACACCTATAAACTACTGTTACAAACACACACCTGTTACAAACACACACCTGTTACAAACACACACCTGTAAACTACTGTTACCAGTACACACCTTTACACTACTGTTACAAACACACACCTGTTACAAACACACACCTGTTACAAACACACACATGTTACAAACACATACCTGTTACAAACACACACCTGTAAACTTCAATTACCAACACACACCTATAAACTACTGTTACAAACACACATCTGTTACAAACACACACCTGTAAACTTCAATTACCAACACACACCTATAAACTACTGTTACAAACACACATCTGTTACAAACACACACCTGTATACTACTGTTACTAACACACACCTGTAAACTACTGTTACAAACACACACCTGGAAACTATTGTTACTAACACACACCTGGAAACTATTGTTACTAACACACACCTGTAATCTACTGTTACAAACACACACCTGCAATCTACTGTTACAAACACTCACCTGTAAACTACTGTTACTAACACACACCTGTAAACTACTGTTACTAACACACACCTGTAATCTACTGTTACAAACACACACCTGTAAACTACTGTTACTAACACACACCTGGAAACTACTGTTACAAACACACACCTGGAAACTACTGTTACTAACACACACCTGTTACAAAAATGTCACGTAGAGAAGAGCCAGAAGTCTAAATTGAAAAACCTGACCTCTATCAAATACAAATATGGCGGAGCCACAAAAGGTCTTCTGGGTGTTTATTTAAAGAGTGATTCCGGAAGAAAAACAACAGTAGTCATCCAAAGTATCATTTATGAGGGCAGCTTAACCTCTCTTGGGTAGGGGGCAGTATTTCCACCTCCGGATGAAAAGGGAGCCCAAAGTAAACTGCCTGTTACTCATGCCCATAAACTCGGACATGCTTAACCTCTCTAGGGTAGGGGGCAGTATTTCCACCTCCGGATGAAAAGGGAGCCCAAAGTAAACTGCCTGTTACTCAGGCCCATAAGTTACTCATATGGTGTGCTTTCGCCGTAAAGCCTTTTTGAAATCTGACACGGCAGCTGGATTAACAAGAAGTTAAGCTTTATTTTGATGTATTGCACGTATATTTTAATGAATGTTAGATATTTAAAATACTGTAGTTTGAATTTTGCGCTCTGGAATTTCACAGGATGTTGTCAAGGCGCCCCGCTAGCGGCACGTCTAGCCCTAACATTACACACCTGGTTCAAACACACACCTGTTAATATAACGTCTAGCCCTAACATTACACACCTGTTACAAACACACACCTGTTAATATAACGTCTAGCCCTAACATTACACACCTGTTAATATAACGTCTAGCCCTAACATTACACACCTGTTAATATAACGTCTAGCCCTAACATTACACACCTGTTAATATAACGTCTAGCCCTAACATTACACACCTGTTACAAACACACACCTGTTAATATAACGTCTAGCCCTAGCATTATACACCTGTTACAAACACACACCTGTTAATATAACGTCTAGCCCTAACATTACACACCTGTTAATATAACGTCTAGCCCTAACATTACACACCTGTTAATATAACGTCTAGCCCTAACATTACACACCTGTTAATATAACGTCTAGCCCTAACATTACACACCTGTTACAAACACAAACACCTTTAAACTACTGTTACAACCACACACCTGTTAATTTAACTAATGTTACAAACACACACCTTTAAACTACTGTTACAACCACACACCTGTTAATTTAAAACCTCTTAGGGATAAGTGAGACGTCTGCGTCCCCCCTAGCCAACAGGAAATGGAAATGCGCGACGCCAAATGCTAATAGTACTCGCTAAAACTCAAACTTTCATTAAAAAACACATGCAAGGTACTGAATTAAAGCTACACTAGTTGTGAATCTAGCCAACAAGTCATTTTTTAAAATGCTTTTCGGCGAAAGCATGAGGAGCTATTAGCTGATAGCATGCAACACCCCGAAATACCTGAAGGGGACGTAAACAAAATAATTAGCATAGCCGGCGCTACACAAAACGCAGAAATAAAATATAAAACATTCATTACCTTTGACGAGCTTCATTGTTGGCACTCCTATATGTCCCATAAACATCACAATTGGGTATTTTTCCCGATTAAATCCGTCCATGTATACCCAAAATGTCAATTTATGTAGCCCGTCTGATCCAGGAAAAAACTTCTTTAGATAACGCAACGTCATTTTTAAAAATTAACAAAGTTGCCTATAAACTTGGACAAAACACTTCAAAATACATTTGTAATCCAAATGTAGGTATTAGTAAACGTTAATAATCGATCAAATTGATCGCGGGGCGATGTGTATTCAATAGCTCAACGTCTTGAAATGAGGGTCGATAATTGTCTCTTCCAAAACTTCCTGTCGTGGACCGGATTAAATCAAGTGTCTCTTCTTCGTTTGACCAAGGAACAACGTCAAGGAAATTGCCAAGACTGGTGACATCGTGTGGATGCTGTAGGACTTGTAAACTGAGAGATATATATTTTCGCAGGCCATAGACAATACAGCCAACTGGCGGATTTATCTTTTTGGGGGTGAACAGTTTTCCTTGGAGTTTGCATGTTAAACACGTCCTGTTATAGTCACAGACATGGTTTAACCAGTTTTAGAAACTTCAGAGTGTTTTCTATCCACACATACTAATCATATGCATATACTATATTCCTGGCATGAGTAGCAGGACTTTGGAATTTTGCGCGATTTTTAATAAAATGTTGAAAAAATTGTCCCGAGCTCTAAGAGGTTTTTAATTAACTAATGTTACAAACACACACCTTTAAACTACTGTTACAACAACACACCTGTTAATTTAACTAATGTTACAAACACACACCTGTTACAAACACACACAAACTACAGCTACAAACACACACCTGTTACAAACACACACCTGTAATCTACTGTTACGTACACACCTATATAACTACTGTAACAAATACACACCTGTTACAAACTATTCCCTCCTCTGCTCCCTCTCTCCCTCCACAGGACTGACTGATCATGAGATCTTGTCTCAAGCCATGATCTTCATCTTCGCCGGCTACGAGACCAGCAGCAGTACTATGAGTTTCCTGGCCTATAACCTGGCAACAAATCCCCACACCATGACCAAACTGCAGGAGGAGATAGATACTGTGTTCCCCAACAAGGTAACCCCCACACCATGACCAAACTGCAGGAGGAGATAGATGCTGTGTTCTCCAACAAGGTAACCCCCACACCATGACCAAACTGCAGGAGGAGGTAGATACTGTGTTCTCCAACAAGGTAACCCCCACACCATGACCAAACTGCAGGAGGAGATAGATACTGTGTGGGTGCCAGATGTGGATCAGGTACTGATGTGTGTGTATCCCCGGTGTCAGATGGGGTGAGGTACTGATGTGTGTGTATTTCCGGTGTCAGATGGGGTGAGGTACTGATGTGTGTGTATCCCCGGTGTCAGATGGGGTGAGGTACTGATGTGTGTGTATCCCCGGTGTCAGATGGGGTGAGGTACTGATTTGTATGTAACCACGGTGCAGGCTCCAATCCAGTACGAAGCTCTGATGCAGATGGACTATTTGGACTGTGTGTTGAACGAGTCTCTGAGACTATACCCCGTCATGCTGCGACTGGAGAGGGTCGCCAAGAGGACAGTGGAGATCAACGGCATCGTCATCCCCAAAGACTGCATTGTCCTGGTTCCCACGTGGACCCTCCACCGTGACCCAGAGATCTGGTCCGACCCTGATGAGTTCAAACCAGAGAGGTACTGGACCGCACCGTAACCACAATCCAACCATAACACAACCATAACATAACCATAACACAACCACAATACAAACACAAGATCATTAACTAAATACCACAACGTCACCTAAACAACAGATTTTGCGGTAGCCGGCGCTACCCAAAACGCAGAAATAAAATATAAAACATTCATTACCTTTGACTAGCTTCTTTGTTGGCACTCATAGATGTCCCATAAACATCACTATTGGGTCTTTTTTTCCGATTAAATCGGTCCATATATAGCCTAGATATCGATCTATGAAGACTGTGTGATCAAGGAAAAAACAACGTTTTAAAACGCAACGTCATTTTTTTAAATTAAAAAAGTCGACGATAAACTTTCACAAAACACTTCGAAATACTTTTGTAATGCAACTTTAGGTATTAGTAAACGTTAATAATCTATCAAATTGATCACGGGCGATGTGTATTCAATAGCTCCATGTCTTCAAATCATGTCCGGATATTTCTCATCCAAAACATCCTGTCGGAGACCGGAAGAAATGGGCTGTCTCTTGTTCGTTTGACCAAGAAACAAAGCCTAGGCAAATGACAAGACTGGCGACATCGTGTGGAAGCTGTAGGAATTGCAATCTAAGCCCCATGTAATGTGGTTTCCATTCAACAATACATGCAAGTGGCGCATTGATATATGTTCCAGTTTTCAGTGATCAGATTTTCTTGCGCTTTTCGATGAAACGCACGTTCTGTTATAGTCACAGCCGTGATTTAACCAGTTTTAGAAACATCAGAGTGTTTTCTATCCACACATACTAATCATATGCATATACTATATTCCTGGCATGAGTAGCAGGACTTTGAAATGTTGCGCGATTTTTAACAAAAAGCTGCGAAGATTCGCATCATCCTTAATACATTTTACTACAACGTAACTACAGTGCATCATTATATCATCATACAATGTGAAATGTTTCTGAACCACAAATCAACTACAATACAATGTGAAATGTTTCTGAACCACAACCACAAATCAACTACAATACAATGTGAAATGTTTCTGAACCACAACCTCAAATCAACTACAATACAATGTGTAATGTGTCTGTCCTCTCCCTGTCCAGGTTCAGCAAGGAGAGCAAGGAGTCTATTGATCCGTACACGTACATGCCGTTTGGGGCGGGGCCCAGGAACTGTATCGGGATGCGCTTCGCCCTGATCATGATCAAACTGGCCATGGTCGAGATCCTCCAGAGTTTCACTTTCTCCGTCTGCGACGAGACCGAGGTGAGACGCTCACCTGAGCAGACAGAATATGACATCATCAAACATCAGTACCTGTTTCAGCATGGTCACCACCTGTTTTAACATGGTCACCACCTGTTTTAACATGGTCACCACCTGTTTTAACATGGACCTGTTTTAACATGGACCTGTTTTAACATGGTCACTGCCTGTTTTAACATGGTCACTGCCTGTTTTAACATGGTCAACACCTGTTTTAACATGGTCACCACCTGTTTTAACATGGACCTATTTTAACATGGACCTATTTTAACATGGACCTGTTTTAACATAGACCTGTTTTAACATGGTCACCACCTGTTTTAACATGGTCACCACCAGTTTTAACATGGGCACCACCTGTTTTAACATGGTCACCACCTGTTTTAACATGGACCTGTTTTAACATGGTCAGCACCTGTTTTAACATGGTCACCACCTGTTTTTACATGGTCACCACCTGTTTTTACATGGTCAGCACCTGTTTTTACATGGTCTGTTCTCTATAGATCCTGTTGGAGATGGACAACCAGGGTTATGTTGGACAACCAGGGTTATGTTCTGTTATTTTATTCTCTATAGATCCCTCTGGAGATGGACAACCAGGGTCTGCTGATGCCAAAACGACCAATCAAACTGAGGCTGGAGGCCCATAGAAACAACCCTAGCAACACCACCGCTACCACTCTGAAGAGTCCAACAACGTGACCAAATGCAGGAGCACCCCACCCTACCCTACCTTGGAGTACCTCTCTCTCTCTCTCTTCCCCCTCCCCCCCCCCACACAAAAGGGCTTCACTACAAGCAGAAATACTCCCCCGCTAATAAACATTTCTGGAATCTTTTATTTCAGCTCATGAAACATTTTTGTTCAACAGCCTCTCTATCTATCTATCTATCTATCTATCTATCTATCTATCTATCTATCTATCTATCTATCTATCTGTCGATCTATCTATTCAGTCCTTATCCTAACCCTCTAGGCTCTATTCAAATCAAATCAAATCAAATGTATTTATATAGCCCTTCGTACATCAGCTGATATCTCAAAGTGCCGTACAGAAACCCAGCCTAAAACCCCAAACAGCAAACAATGCAGGTGTAAAAGCACGGTGAGGAAAAACTCCCTAGAAAGGCCAAAACCTAGGAAGAAACCTAGAGAGGAACCAGGCTATGTGGGGTGGCCAGTCCTCTTCTGGCTGTGCCGGGTAGAGATTATAACAGAACATGACCAAGATGTTCAAATGTTCATAAATGACCAGCATGGTCTAATAATAAGGCAGAACAGTTGAAACTGAGCAGCAGCACAGTCAGGTGGACTGGGGACAGTCATCATGTCAGGTAGTCCTGGGGCACGGTCCTAGGGCTCACCTCCGAGAGAGAGAAAGAAAGAGAGAATTAGCATATGTGGGGTGGCCAGGCCTCTTCTGGCTGTGCCGGTGGAGATTATAACAGAACGTGGCCAAAGATGTTCAAATGTTCATAAATGACCAGCATGGTTGAATAATAGTAAGGCAGAACAGTTGAAACTGGAGCAGCAGCATGGCCAGGTGGACTGGGGACAGCAAGGAGTCATCATGTCAGGTAGTCCTGGGACATGGTCCTAGGGCCTAGGCCAGTTGAAACTGGAGCAGCAGCATGGCCAGGTGGACTTATCCTAACCCTGCTATAGGCTACTGAATATTCAGTCCTTATCCTGACCCTGCTATAGGCTACTGAATATTTAGTCCTTATCCTAACCCTGCTATAGGCTACTGAATATTCAGTCCTTATCCTGACCCTGCTATAGGCTACTGAATATTCAGTCCTTATCCTGACCCTGCTATAGGCTACTGAATATTCAGGCCTTATCCTGACCCTGATATAGGCTACTGAATATTCAGGCTGGGATTCAATAGGCTACTTAATATAATATGATAATAAGAACTGCATTCACGATAAATGCTTCAGTTCAGTCAGATCAATCAGAAATGACCTTTAAAATGGCACATAGCTGACAAAGTGCTGGGATTGAATCCTGGTCTCAGTCTCATGCTTGGTTTGAGTAGAACTCAGAAACCCATTTCCACCAGGTAAAAGAGAGATAGTAATACTATGGATGCATTAGAGGTACATGTCTTGTTAAAGTTAGACACCAGGGGGTATTACATCCATGGCATGATGTCATGTCTGGATCCTGCACACTACTGGCTGGTGGCTGGAATTCTCCTAGAATGTAGAACTCTGCCTGGTGTTCTCTAGAACTGTACTCTCATTCTGTTCCTCTGGGTGTTCTGCTGTCCAGTCATTCCAAAATAGAATCTTTACTGTCTGTTGAGATGATCCCTGCAGCTGCTTGGTTTTAACTTTAATCATCACAAACCAATAAAATCATCACACTAATGAACAAGGTCGTCTGTGTATTTATTAACATTCATAAGACAAAACTTAAGACACAAACACACACAAATATACATGAGAACAATCTATATAGATTGATTTGTGTTTTTTATCAAGACATACTGTATTCATAATTTCATTCAGCTAGGCCTAATTGTAGTGTGACGACTTGGTCATCCACAAACGTTTCTTTTCAGATCCCAATACCTCCCCTTTGTGGCCGTTGGATGTAAATACACAGCCCATTACAAACTATTAATCCACTTTCCACATTTTACAGCTCTTGTACTTTCTGCATTCATAAACACAGTGTAGAGAATAGAGCAAAGTTCACATAGAGCAAAGTTCACATAGAGCTACTATTTACCATTACTGCATAGTGAGGTGATTTCCCCCCAGATCAGCCTATAGTAACTATTGACCATTCATATTTTAATGTACATTCTTACCTATGTACTTGTGAGGTGATTTCCTACAGTTAAAGTCCTGCAATAAGAGCTATGACACAATTATTTGTGAAAACTCATTTCATGGACCCAAGATCCACAGGTAACGCTGTACAGTTCAATAGAAGTCTGCCCCAATGCAATTCTAATACAGCCACAGTGGGACTTCAACTATTTTTGTCTGTCAAATTAATTTATTGTCTTTTGTTTAATTAATATAACAACATTCCAACCCTGTTCAGCATTATCTAATCCAAATATGGCATTATTACATGATTTGTATCTGTTTGCGTCCGTTTCAATATTGGACTCTTATTTTGAAGGCAAAACGCAAATTCCATTGTTGCTCAACCTTATTCTAGCTAGCATCACACAGGTGCTTTTCCGACAGGATATAATAATCACTTGCAACCTGCACGGTCTCAAACAGAGCACGGAGAAGAGCAGCGGTCGGTAGTCGACATCGGAATTAGTGAACGAACCTGAGAGGAAACGGAGCCTTTGTTTTCAGAAGCAGCAGAGAGCCGAACCGGAGGAAAGATGATGAGTTTTCTGCCATACTTCTCCGCTGAGACCTGGACCCTCCTGGCCCTCCTCATCACCCTCATTTTAGTGTAAGGACTTACATCAAATCAAATGTTATTTGTCACATGCATCGTAGTTTATCTCGTGGAAATAATCCGTCAATAATATTTTCACAAATACCGGAGCTTGTGAGTTCAAATAGACTTGTATTACGACATAATAAAAGCCGAGCTGGTTCGTGAAAACAACAACTTTTCCAGTCTTGGCAAACACTTCTTATACAGCTGTCCTCCTTCCTATGGGTGTCACACCCATAGTAACTCCTCTAAAGGACTCATCACCTCTGGCACTTAACCACCGTTATCTTATTGTCTTGCATTAAGTTAATGGAAACTTTATAGACACAGCAATAGTTCAACAAGACAGACTAGGACCATAGCAACAGTCCATAGAAATAACCAGTACATGTCATCCTGCTAACTCCTCTGAAAGGAACACTCATGTTCTGGTAAAATCCCAAGAGGTGTAACCATAGCAACAGTCCATAGAAATAACCAGTACATGTCATCCTGCTAACTCCTCTGAAAGGAACACTCATGTTCTGGTAAAATCCCAAGAGGTGTAACAATAGCAACGGTATATATTAGACCATACCACTGCTACCAAAATAAACAGCCATGTCCACTCCCCAGACAGGTGCAGGTCTAATGGTGTCTGATGACCCAAACCCACATGAAGAGGGCACTCATCTTGCGGACTATCCTGAAATGTATCATGGCCACACATGTTCTGGAAAATGCTCAATATTAACCGGTGTAGACTAACAGTGAAATGCAGGTTCTTTTCCAACAATGTATCATAACTGTTCTGGAAAATGCTCAATATCTGAAACAGATCAGGCTGTGTCACAATGGTAAAATGGCTATATACAGAGTAACATGTCTATATACAGAATAACATGGCTAGATACAGAATAACATGGTTATATACAGAGTAACATGGCTATATACAGGGTAACATGGCTATATACAGAATAACATGGTTATATACAGAGTAACATGGCTAGATACAGAGTAACATGGCTATATACAGAGTAACATGGCTATATACAGAGTAACATGGCTATATACAGAGTAACATGTCTATATACAGAATAACATGGCTAGATACAGAATAACATGGTTATATACAGAGTAACATGGCTATATACAGGGTAACATGGCTAGATACAGAATAACATGGTTATATACAGAGTAACATGGCTAGATACAGAGTAACATGGCTATATACAGAGTAACATGGCTATATACAGAGTAACATGGCTATATACAGAGTAACATGTCTATATACAGAATAACATGGCTAGATACAGAATAACATGGTTATATACAGAGTAACATGGCTATATACAGAGTAACATGGCTAGATACAGAATAACATGGTTATATACAGAGTAACATGGCTAGATACAGAGTAACATGGTTATATACAGAGTAACATGGCTATATACAGAGTAACATGGCTATACATTTAACATTTACATTTAAGTCATTTAGCAGACGCTCTTATCCAGAGCGACTTACAAATTGGTGCGTTCACCTTAAGACATCCAGTGGAACAGCCACTTTACAATAGTGCATCTAAATCTTTCAAGGGGGTGAGAAGGATTACTTTATCCTATCTTAGGTATTCCTGAAAGAGGTGGGGTTTCAGGTGTCTCCGGAAGGTGGTGATTGACTCCGCTGTCCTGGCGTCGTGAGGAGTTTGTTCCACCATTGGGGGCCAGAGCAGCGAACAGTTTTGACTGGGCTGCGCGGGAACTGTACTTCCTCAGTGGTAGGGAGGCGAGCAGGCCAGAGGTGGATGAACGCAGTGCCCTTGTTTGGGTGTAGGGCCTGATCAGAGCCTGGAGGTACTGAGGTGCCGTTCCCCTCACAGCTCCATAGGCAAGCACCATGGTCTTGTAGCGGATGCGAGCTTCAACTGGAAGCCAGTGGAGAGAGCGGAGGAGCGGGGTGACGTGAGAGAACTTGGGAAGGTTGAACACCAGACGGGCTGCGGCGTTCTGGATGAGTTGTAGGGGTTTAATGGCACAGGCAGGGAGCCCAGCCAACAGCGAGTTGCAGTAATCCAGACGGGAGATGACAAGTGCCTGGATTAGGACCTGCGCTGCTTCCTGTGTGAGGCAGGGTCGTACTCTGCGGATGTTGTAGAGCATGAACCTACAAGAACGGGCCACCGCCTTGATGTTAGTTGAGAACGACAGGGTGTTGTCCAGGATCACGCCAAGGTTCTTAGCGCTCTGGGAGGAGGACACAATGGAGTTGTCAACCGTGATGGCGAGATCATGGAACGGGCAGTCCTTCCCCGGGAAGAAGAGCAGCTCCGTCTTGCCGAGGTTCAGCTTGAGGTGGTGATCCGTCATCCACACTGATATGTCTGCCAGACATGCAGAGATGCGATTCGCCACCTGGTCATCAGAAGGGGGAAAGGAGAAGATTAATTGTGTGTCGTCTGCATAGCAATGATAGGAGAGACCATGTGAGGTTATGACAGAGCCAAGTGACTTGGTGTATAGCGAGAATAGGAGAGGGCCTAGAACAGAGCCCTGGGGGACGCCAGTGGTGAGAGCGCGTGGTGAGGAGACAGATTCTCGCCACGCCACCTGGTAGGAGCGACCTGTCAGGTAGGACGCAATCCAAGCGTGGGCCGCGCCGGGAGATGCCCAACTCGGAGAGGGTGGAGAGGAGGATCTGATGGTTCACAGTATCGAAGGCAGCCGATAGGTCTAGAAGGATGAGAGCAGAGGAGAGAGAGTTAGCTTTAGCAGTGCGGAGGGCCTCCGTGATACAGAGAAGAGCAGTCTCAGTTGAATGACTAGTCTTGAAACCTGACTGATTTGGATCAAGAAGGTCATTCTGAGAGAGATAGCGGGAGAGCTGGCCAAGGACGGCACGTTCAAGAGTTTTGGAGAGAAAAGAAAGAAGGGATACTGGTCTGTAGTTGTTGACATCGGAGGGATCGAGTGTAGGTTTTTTCAGAAGGGGTGCAACTCTCGCTCTCTTGAAGACAGAAGGGACGTAGCCAGCGGTCAGGGATGAGTTGATGAGCGAGGTGAGGTAAGGGAGAAGGTCTCCGGAAATGGTCTGGAGAAGAGAGGAGGGAATAGGGTCAAGCGGGCAGGTTGTTGGGCGGCCGGCCGTCACAAGACGCGAGATTTCATCTGGAGAGAGAGGGAGAAAGAGGTCAGAGTCATATATATACAGAGTAACATGGCTATATACAGAGTAACATGGCTATATACATAATAACATGGCTATATACAGAGTAACATGGCTATATACAGAATAACATGGCTATATACAGAATAACATGGCTATATACAGAATAACATGGCTATATACAGAGTAACATGGCTATATACATAATAACATGGCTATATACAGAATAACATGGCTATATACAGAATAACATGGCTATATACAGAATAACATGGCTATATACAGAATAACATGGCTATATACAGAATAACATGGCTATATACAGAATAACATGGCTATATACAGAATAACATGGCTATATACAGAATAACATGGCTATATACAGAATAACATGGCTATATACATAATAACATGGCTATAAACAGAATAACATGGCTATATACAGAGTAACATGGCTATATACAGAATAACATGGCTATATACAGAATTATACAGAATAACATGGCTATATACAGAATAACATGGCTATATACAGAGTAACATGGCTATATACATAATAACATGTCTATATACAGAGTAACATGGCTATATACAGAATAACATGGTTCTAAACAGAGTAACATGGCTATATACATAATAACATGGCTATAAACAGAATAACATGGCTATAAACAGAGTAACATGGCTATATACAGAATAACATGGCTATATACAGAATAACATGGTTCTAAACAGAATAACATGGCTATATACATAATAACATGGCTATAAACAGAATAACATGGCTATATACAGAGTAACATGTCTATATACAGAATAACATGGCTATATACAGAATAACATGGCTTATACAGAATAACATGGCTATATACAGAATAACATGGCTATATACAGAGTAACATGGCTATAAACCAAATAACATGGCTATAAAGAGAGTAACATGGCTATATACAGAGTAACATGGCTATATACATAATAACATGGCTATATACATAATAACATGGCTATATACATAATAACATGGCTATAAACAGAATAACATGGCTATATACAGAGTAACATGGCTATATACAGAATAACATGGCTATATACAGAATAACATGGCTATATACAGAATAACATGGCTATATACATAATAACATGGCTATATACAGAGTAACATGGCTATAAACAGAATAACATGGCTATAAACAGAATAACATGGCTATATACAGAATAACATGGCTATATACCGAATAACATGGCTATATACTGAATAACATGGCTATATACCGAATAACATGGCTATATACAGAATAACATGGCTATATACAGAGTAACATGTCTATATACAGAGTAACATGGCTATATACAGAATAACATGGTTCTAAACAGAATAACATGGCTATATACATAATAACATGGCTATAAACATAATAACATGGCTATATACAGAGTAACATGGCTATATACAGAATAACATGGCTATAAACAGAATAACATGGCTATATACAGAATAACATGGCTATATACAGAATAACATGGCTATATACAGAGTAACATGGCTATATACTGAATAACATGGCTATATACAGAATAACATGGCTATATACAGAATAACATGGCTATATACAGAGTAACATGGCTATATACAGAGTAAACATGGCTTATATACAGAATAACATGGCTAAAACAGAATAACATGGCTATATACATAATAACATGGCTATAAAGAGAACATGGCTATATACCGGCTATATACAGAGTAACATGGCTATATACATAATAACATGTTATATACAGAGTAACATGGCTATATACAAAGTAACATGGCTATATACATAATAACATGGCTATATACAGAGTAACATGGCTATATTAATTTGTAATGGCTATATAAGAGAGTAACATGGCTATATACAGAATAACATGGTAAATGTAATATACAGAATAACATGGCTATATACATAATAACATGGCTATAAACAGAATAACATGGCTATATACAGAGTAACATGGCTATATACAGAATAACATGGCTATATACAGAGTAACATGGCTATACAGAATAACATGGCTATATACAGAATAACATGGCTATATACAGAGTAACATGGCTATATACAGAATAACATGGCTATAAATAACATGGCTATACAGAGTAACATGGCTATATACAGAATAACATGGCTATAACAGAGTAACATGGCTATATACAGAATAACATGGCTATAAACAGAATAACATGGCTATAAACAGAGTAACATGGCTATATACAGAACATAACATGGCTATATACAAATAACATGGTAAACAGAGGCTATATACCGAATAACATGGCTATATACAGAGTAATAACATGGCTATAAACAGAATAACATGGCTATATACAGAGTAACATGGCTATATACAGAATAACATGGCTATATACAGAATAACATGGCTATATACCAAATAACATGGCTATAAAGAGAGAGTAACATGGCTATATACAGAGTAACATGGCTATATACATAATAACATAACATGGCTATATACAGAGTAACATGGCTAACAGAATAACATGGCTATATACAGAGTAACATGGCTATATACAGAATAACATGGCTATAAACAGAGTAACATGGCTATATACAGAGTAACATGGCTATATACAGAATAACATGGCTATATACAGAGTAACATGGCTATATACAGAATAACATGGCTATATACAGAATAACATGGCTATAAAGAGAACATGGCTATACATGGGCTATATACAGAGTAACATGGCTATAAACAGAATAACATGGCTATAAAGAGAGTAACATGGCTATATACATAATAACATGGCTATAAACAGAATAACATGGCTATAAAGAGAGTAACATGGCTATATACAGAATAACATGGCTATATACAGAATAACATGGCTATAATATAGAGTAACATGGCTATATACAGAATAACATGGCTATAAACAGAATAACATGGCTATATACAGAGTAACATGGCTATATACAGAATAACATGGCTATATACAGAATAACATGGCTATATACAGAATAACATGGCTATATACAGAATAACATGGCTATATACAGAGTAACATGGCTATATACAGATAACATGGCTATAAAGAATAACATGGCTAAACAGAGTAACATGGCTATATACATAATAACATGGCTATATACATAATAACATGGCTATATACAGAGTAATAACATGGTTATATACAGAATAACATAACATGGCTATATAATAACATGGCTAAAGTAACATGGCTATATACAGAATGTAACATGGCTATATACTGAATAACAATATACAGAATAACATGGCTATATACAGAATAACATGGCTATATACAGAGTAACATGGCTATATACAGAGTAACATGGCTATATACAGAATAA
Organism: Oncorhynchus nerka; assembly: GCF_034236695.1. Lineage (NCBI taxonomy): Eukaryota > Metazoa > Chordata > Actinopteri > Salmoniformes > Salmonidae > Oncorhynchus > Oncorhynchus nerka. Next base: position 7,114,212 of record NC_088410.1, read on the forward strand.
CATGGCTATAAACAGAGTAACATGGCTATATACAGAATAACATGGCTATATACCGAACATGGCTAACATGGCTATATACAGAATAACATGGCTATATACAGAATAACATGGCTATATACAGAATAACATGGCTATATACAGAGTAACATGGCTATATACAGAATAACATGGCTATATAAAGAATAACATGGCTATAAACAGAGTAACATGGCTATATACATAATAACATGGCTATATACAGAATAACATGGCTATATACATATACAGTAACATGGCTATATAACATGAATAACATGGCTATATACAGAGTAACATGGCTATAAAGAATAACATGGCTATATACAGAATAACATGGCTATATACAGAATAACATGGCTATATACAGAGTAACATGGCTATATACAGAATAACATGGCTATAAACAGAGTAACATGGCTATATACAGAATGGCTATAAACATGGCTATATACAGATAACATGGCTATATACAGAATAACATGGCTATATACAGAGTAACATGGCTATATACAGATAACATGGCTATATACAGAATAACATGGCTATATACAGAGTAACATGGCTATATACAGAGTAACATGGCTATATACAGAATAACATGGTTCTAAACAGAGTAACATGGCTATATACATAATAACATGGCTATAAAGAGAGTAACATGGCTATATACAGAGTAACATGGCTATATACATAATAACATGTCTATATACAGAGTAACATGGCTATATACAGAGTAACATGGCTATATACATAATAACATGGCTATAAAGAGAGTAACATGGCTATAAAGAGAGTAACATGGCTATATACTGAATAACACGGCTATATACAGAATAACATGGCTATATACATAATAATATGTCTATATACAGAGTAACATGGCTATATACAGAGTAACATGGTTATATACAGAGTAACATGGTTATATACAGAGTAACATGGCTATAAACAGAATAACATGGCTATATACCGAATAACATGGCTATATACCGAATAACATGGCTATATACTGAATAACATGGCTATATACCGAATAACATGGCTATATACAGAATAACATGGCTATATACAGAGTAACATGGTTATATACAGAGTAACATGGCTATATACAAAATAACATGGTTATATACAGAGTAACATGGCTATATACAGAGTAACATGGCTATATTCAATTTGTAAGTCGCTCTGGATAAGAGCGTCTGCTAAATGACTTAAATGTAAATGTAAATGTAATATACCGAATAACATGGCTATATAACGAATAACATGGCTATAAAGAGAGTAACATGGCTATATACAGAGTAACATGGCTATGTACAGAATAACATGGCTATAAAGAGAGTAACATGGCTATATGCAGAGTAACATGGCTATAAAGAGAGTAACATGGCTATAAAGAGAGTAACATGGCTATATACAAAGTAACATGGCTATAAAGAGAGTAACATGGCTATATACAGAGTAACATGGCTATAAACAGAATAACATGGCTATAAAGAGAGTAACATGGCTATATACAGAGTAACATGGCTATAAAGAGAGTAACATGGCTATAAAGAGAGTAACATGGCTATATACAGAGTAACATGGCTATAAACAGAATAACATGGCTATAAAGAGAGTAACATGGCTATATACAGAGTAACATGGCTATATACCGAATAACATGGCTATATACAGAGTAACATGGCTATATACCGAATAACATGGCTATATACCGAATAACATGGCTATAAACAGAGTAACATGGCTATATACATAATAACTTGGTTATATACCGAATAACATGGCTATATACAGAGTAACATGGCTATATACATAATAACATGGTTATATACTGAATAACATGGCTATATACAGAGTAACATGGTTATGTACTAAATAAAATAACATGGCTATATACATAATAACATGGCTATATACAGAGTAACATGGCTATATACATAATAACATGGCTATGTACAGAGTAACATGACTATATACAGAGTAACATGGCTATATACAGAGTGACATGGCTATATACAGAGTAACATGGCTATAAAGAGAGTAACATGGTTATATACAGAGTAACATGGCTATATACAGAGTAACATGGCTATATACAGAGTAACATGGCTATAAAGAGAGTAACATGGTTATATACAGAGTAACATGGCTATATACAGAGTAACATGGCTATAAAGAGAGTAACATGGTTATATACAGAGTAACATGGCTATATACAGAGTAACATGGCTATATACAGAGTAACATGGCTATATACAAGGATACTATACTTAATATAACTTCTCTAGAACATATTACTATTTACTGTGTGTCTGTGTGTGTGTGTGTGTGTGTGTACAGGTACGGGTATTGGCCCTACGGTGTATTCACTAAGATGGGTATCCCTGGTCCCAAACCCCTACCTTACTTTGGCACAATGATGGGGTATAGAAAGGTTAGTACCCATTCAGAATAAACATCTCTCTCTCATATTTTAAACAACAGTGTTATTTCCCCCCATGTAAAACAATACATTGAGAAGGAAAAAGAGGACTAGCCTTTTTTGTTGTTTGAACAATAGATACAGTGCCTTGCGAAAGTATTCGGCCCCCTTGAACTTTGCGACCTTTTGCCACATTTCAGGCTTCAAACATAAAGATATAAAACTATATTTTTTTGTGAAGAATCATCAACAAGTGGGACACAATCCTGAAGTGGAACGACATTTATTGGATATTTCAAACTTTTTTAACAAATCAAAAACTGAAAAATTGGGCGTGCAAAATTATTCAGCCCCCTTAAGTTAATACTTTGTAGCGCCACCTTTTGCTGCGATTACAGCTGTAAGTCGCTTGGGGTATGTCTCTATCCGTTTTGCACATCGAGAGACTGACATTTTTTCCCATTCCTCCTTGCAAAACAGCTCGAGCTCAGTGAGGTTGGATGGAGAGCATTTGTGAACAGCAGTTTTCAGTTCTTTCCACAGATTCTCGATTGGATTCAGGTCTGGACTTTGACTTGGCCATTCTAACACCTGGATATGTTTATTTTTGAACCATTCCATTGTAGATTTTGCTTTATGTTTTGGATCATTGTCTTGTTGGAAGACAAATCTCCGTCCCAGTCTCAGGTCTTTTGCACACTCCATCAGGTTTTCTTCCAGAGTGGTCCTGTATTTGGCTCCATGAATCTTCCCATCAATTTGAACCATCTTCCCTGTCCCTGCTGAAGAAAAGCAGGCCCAAACATGATGCTGCCACCACCATGTTTGACAGTGGGATGGTGTGTTCAGGGTGATGAGCTGTGTTGCTTTTACGCCAAACATAACGTTTTGCATTGTTGCCAAAAAGTTCAATTTTGGTTTCATCTGACCAGAGCACCTTCTTCCACATGTCTCCTTTACCCAAATCCAGATAGCAGATGTTCTGAAAGAGCTGCAAAACCTAGACCCGTACAAATCAGCTGGGCTTGACAATCTGGACCCTCTATTTCTGAAACTATCTCCCTCTTTAAAGGGGGAGACACCCTGGACCCAAACTGCTATAGACCTATATCCATCCTGCCCTGCCTATCTAAGGTCTTCGAAAGCCAAGTCAACAAACAGGTCACTGACCATCTCGAATCCCGTACCTTCTCCGCTGTGCAATCTGGTTTCCGAGCCGGTCACGGGTGCACCTCAGCCACGCTCAAGGTACTAAACGATATCATAACCGCCATCGATAAAAGACAGTACTGTGCAGCCGTCTTCATCGACCTCGCCAAGGCTTTCGACTCTGTCAATCACCATATTCTTATCGGCAGACTCAATAGCCTCGGTTTTTCGGATGACTGCCTTGCCTGGTTCACCAATTACTTTGCAGACAGAGTTCAGTGTGTCAAATCGGAGGGCATGCTGTCTGGTCCTCTGGCAGTCTCTATGGGGGTGCCACAGGGTTCAATTCTCGGGCCGACTCTTTTCTCTGTATATATCAATGATGTTGCTCTTGCTGCGGGCGATTCCCTGATCCACCTCTACGCAGACGACACCATTCTATATACTTTCGGCCCGTCGTTGGACACTGTGCTATCTAACCTCCAAACGAGCTTCAATGCCATACAGCACTCCTTCCGTGGCCTCCAACTGCTCTTAAACGCGAGTAAAACCAAATGCATGCTTTTCAACCGATCGCTGCCTGCACCCGCATGCCCGACTAGCATCACCACCCTGGATGGATCCGACCTTGAATATGTGGACATCTATAAGTACCTAGGTGTCTGGCTAGACTGCAAACTCTCCTTCCAGACTCACATCAAACATCTCCAATCGAAAATCAAATCAAGAGTCGGCTTTCTATTCCGCAACAAAGCCTCCTTCACTCACGCCGCCAAGCTCACCCTAGTAAAACTGACTATCCTACCGATCCTCGACTTCGGCGATGTCATCTACAAAATGGCTTCCAACACTCTACTCAGCAAACTGGATGCAGTCTATCACAGTGCCATCCGTTTTGTCACCAAAGCACCTTATACCACCCACCACTGCGACTTGTATGCTCTAGTCGGCTGGCCCTCGCTACATATTCGTCGCCAGACCCACTGGCTCCAGGTCATCTACAAGTCCATGCTAGGTAAAGCTCCGCCTTATCTCAGTTCACTGGTCACGATGGCAACACCCATCCGTAGCACGCGCTCCAGCAGGTGTATCTCACTGATCATCCCTAAAGCCAACACCTCATTTGGCCGCCTTTCGATCCAGTACTCTGCTGCCTGTGACTGGAACGAACTGCAAAAATCGCTGAAGTTGGAGACTTTTATCTCCCTCACCAACTTCAAACATCAGCTATCCGAGCAGCTAACCGATCGCTGCAGCTGTACATAGTCTATTGGTAAATAGCCCACCCATTTTCACCTACCTCATTCCCATACTGTTTTTATACTGTTTTTTATTTATTTACTTTTCTGCTCTTTTGCACACCAATATCTCTACCTGTACATGACCATCTGATCATTTATCACTCCAGTGTTAATCTGCAAAATTGTATTATTCGCCTACCTCCTCATGCCCTTTGCACACATTGTATATAGACTGCCCATTTTTTTCTACTGTGTTATTGACTTGTTAATTGTTTACTCAATGTGTAACTCTGTGTTGTCTGTTCACACTGCTATGCTTTATCTTGGCCAGGTCGCAGTTGCAAATGAGAACTTGTTCTCAACTAGCCTACCTGGTTAAATAAAGGTGAAATAAAAATAAAATAAAAAATGTTTGGTGTGTCTCCCAGGTGGCTTGTGGCAAACTTTAAACGACAATTTTTATGGATATCTTTAAGAAATGGCTTTCTTCTTGCCACTCTTCCATAAAGGCCAGATTTGTGCAATATACGACTGATTGTTGTCCTATGGACAGAGTCTCCCACCTCAGCTGTAGATCTCTGCAGTTCATCCAGAGTGATCATGGGCCTCTTGGCTGCATCTCTGATCAGTCTTCTCCTTGTATGAGCTGAAAGTTTAGAGGGACGGCCAGGTCTTGGTAGATTTGCAGTGGTCTGATACTCCTTCCATTTCAATATTATCGCTTGCATAGTGCTCCTTGGGATGTTTAAAGCTTGGGAAATCTTTTTGCATCCAAATCCGGCTTTAAACTTCTTCACAACAGTATCTCGGACCTGCCTGGTGTGTTCCTTGTTCTTCATGATGCTCTCTGCGCTTTTAACGGACCTCTGAGACTATCACAGTGCAGGTGCATTTATACGGAGACTTGATTGCACACAGGTGGATTGTATTTATCATCATTAGTCATTTGGGTCAACATTGGATCATTCAGAGATCCTCACTGAACTTCTGGAGAGAGTTTGCTGCACTGAAAGTAAAGGGGCTGAATAATTTTGCACGCCCAATTTTTCAGTTTTTGATTTGTTAAAAAAGTTTGAAATATCCAATAAATGTCGTTCCACTTCATGATTGTGTCCCACTTGTTGTTGATTCTTCACAAAAAAATACAGTTTTATATCTTTATGTTTGAAGCCTGAAATGTGGCAAAAGGTCGCAAAGTTCAAGGGGGCCGAATACTTTCGCAAGGCACTGTAAATACAAGGTAATATGAGACATGATCAGTCTAGAAGTTGTATTATTGACCCTGGGGACCATATAAAATAACAAACCCTCCTCAACCCTCACCTATTTCAGGTGTGTTCTCTGTTCAGCTGTAGGACACACCTACACGACCTCCTAGGGCATGAATCAGCTATTTTCTCTCTCTCTCTCTCTCTCTCTCTCTCTCTCTCTCTCTCTTTCTCTCTGTCTCTCTCTCTACAGGGCATCAATAACTTTGACACAGAGTGCTTTCAGAAGTATGGGAGAATATGGGGGTGAGTTCAGTTGACTGTACCGTACTAGGATGACTTACAACTGTACTATGCTCTTTCCTTTCATCACCTGCTGGAGCTGTCATGTGACCATGAGGAATATTATTAATAATATCAACAACAACCCGACTAATGTTTTCTTTGTAGTTTTATATGAGGTGGTTAAATGTGTGTCTGTGTTTCTCCTCTGTGAAGGATCTATGATGGGAGGAAGTCTGTTCTGTGTATCATGTAGGATTGTAGGTGTATCCAGACCCCTTCACTTTTTCCACATTTTGTTACATTACAGCCTTGTTCTAAAATGGATTTAATCGTTTTTTTCCTCATCAATCTACTCACACAATACCCCATTATGACATCACAATACCCCATTATGACATCACAATACCCCATATTGACAACGCAAAACCTGTTTGTTTTCACTCCAGTCTGAGGTCTTGAGCAGACTTTCATCATGGATCTCTCTGTACTTTGCTCTGTTCATCTTTCCCTCAATCCTGACTAGTCTGCCTGACTAGTCCCTGCCACTGAAAAACATCTCCACATCATGATGCTGCCACCACCATGCTTCACCGTAGGGATGGTGCCAGGTTTCATCCAGGCTTGATGCTGCCACCACCATGTTTCACCATAGGGATGGTGCCACCACCATGCTTCACCATAGGGATGGTGCCACCACTGTGCTTCACCATAGGGATGGTGCCATGTTTCATCCAGACGTGACCCTTGGCATTCAGGCCAAAGAGTTTAATCTTGATTTCATCTGACCAGAGACTCTTGTTTCTCATTGTCTGAGAGTCTTTAGTTACCTTTTGACAAACTCCAAGCGGGCTGTCATGTGCCTTTTACTGAGGAGTGGCTTCCGTCTGGCCACTCTACCAAAAAGGCCTGATTGGTGGAGTGCTGTAGATATGGTTCTCCTCCTGGAAGGTTCTCCCATCTTCGACCTCATGGCTTGGCGTTTGCTCTGACATGCTCTGTCAACTGTGGGACCTTAAGAAGACAGGTGTTTGCCTTTCCAAATCATGTCCAAACAATGGAATTTACCACAGATGTACTCCAATCAAGTTGGAGGAACATCTCAAGCATGACGGAAACATGATCAATAGAAACAAAATGCACCTGAGCTCAATTTGGAGTCTCTTAGCAAACGGTCTGAATACTTATTTAACTAAGGTATTTCTGTTTTTCTCTTCTCGTTATGGGGTATTGTGATGTCATTATGGGGTATTGTGATGTCATTATGGGGTATTGTGTGTATATTTATGAGGGGTTTTGTTCATTTAATCCATTTTAGAATAAGGCTGTAACTTAATGAAATGTCTCATCGGGAGGATCTGTGAAGGATCTATGATGGAAGGCAGTCTGTTCTGTGTACCATAAAGCCAGATGTGTGTTTCTCCTCTGTGAAGGATCTATGATGGGAGGCAACCTGTTCTGTGTACCATGGACAAAAGCATGATCAAGACCGTCCTGATTAAAGAGTGTTACAACATCTTCACCAACCGCAGGGTGAGACACACACACACACACACACACACACACACACACACATCCCCCTAATAATAATCTGAATAATTATAATGTAACGGTTCTCTTTAGTTGAAGGAGAGGCGGACCAAAATGCGGCGTGATGATGATTCATGTTTGTTTAATAAAGGAAAACTATACATGAATAAACTACAAAAACAATGAAATGTGAAAACTCAAAACAGCCCTATCTGGTGCAAAACACAGAGACAGGAACAATCACCCACAAACACACAGTGAAACCTAAATATGGTTCCCAATCAGAGACAATGACTAACACGTGCCTCTGATTGAGAACCATATCAGCCCAGACATAGAAATAGACAAACAAGACATCCAACATAGAATGCCCACTCAGATCACACCCTGACCAACCAAAACATAGAAACATACAAAGCAAACTATGGTCAGGCTGTGACATATAATCCTAACATTATGACTGATATTATTAATACATTATTTGTGTCGTTCATTATTCATACATTTTAAAGTAGTGTGAATATTGTGTAAATACTATGATCATTATTAAATCATATAATTAATACAACTGTTGTTTAAGAACATCATTCTGAATGGTGAGATGTTTGATAATTAATACAACTGTCCTCCATGTTCTAGAACTTCCATCTGAATGGTGATCTGTTTGGTAATTAATACAACTTTCCTCCATGTTTTAGTGATCCTTATTAAATCATATAATTAATATAACTGTTTAAGAACATCATTCTGAATGGTGAGCTGTTTGATAATTAATACAACTGTGTCCATGTTCTAGAACTTCCATCTGAATGGTGATCTGTTTGATAATTAATACAACTGTCCTCCATGAGAACGGATCTGAATGGTGATCTGTTTGATAATTAATACAACTCTCACCTTCCTTTACCTCTGAATGGTGATCTGAAAGAGGTAGAACCATCCCTCCATCTCTCCTTTTCTATGTTTATCAACTCTCTATAAACTCCATCTAGCTTGTTATAAACTCTATAAACTCCATTAATGGCTTTTGATTTATAAACTCTATAAACTCATTAATAGCTTTTGATTATAAACTCTTTATATGTTGTTTGATAAACTCTTTATAAACTTCCATCTAATAGTGATCTGTTTGATAATTATAAACTCTCTAACTCATTTCTAGCTTCCATCTGAAACTCAGTATCTTGTTTAAATTATTTCCTAACTGTCCTAAATTATAAATATAAGTATATATTTTTTTAATTGATTTTACCTTTATTTAACTAGGCAAGTCAGTTACAAACAAATTCTTATTTACAATGACTAGAACGCCTGAATGGTGAACTGTGTTTTAACTGGTCTAGGAACAGTGTTTTAACTGTTTAAGAACATCATTCTGAATGGTGAGCTGTTTGACGCTGTCCGTTGCCGAGGACGACGTGGAGACGGATCCGCAGGAACTGGAAAGAGGTAGAACCATCCCTCCATCTCTCCCTTTCTGTGTTTATCAACTCTCTATAAACTCATTATAGGTTATAAACTGTTAACTCATTATATCTTGTTATCTAGGAACAGTGGCTTGTTAAAAGTGGTTACTAACTCATTATAGCTTGTTATAAACAGTGTTTTAAGCTGGTCTAGGAACAGTGTTTTAACTGGTCTAAACAGTGGGTTAACTCTATAAACTCTAGGAACAGTGGGTTAACTGGTCTAGGAACAGTGTTTTAACTGGTCTAGGAACAGTGTTTTAACTGGTCTAGGAACAGTGGGTTAACTGGTCTAGGAACAGTGTTTTAACTGGTCTAGGAACAGTGTTTTAACTGGTCTAGGAACAGTGGGTTAACTGGTCTAGGAACAGTGGGTTAACTGGACTAGGAACAGTGGGTTAACTGGTCTAGGAACAGTGGGTTAACTGGACTAGGAACAGTGGGTTAACCCGTCTAGGAACAGTGGGTTGGCTGGTCTAGGAACTGTGGGTTAACTGGACTAGTAACAGTGGGTTAACTGGTCTAGGAACAGTGGGTTAACTGGTCTAGGAACAGTGGGTTAACTGGACTAGGAACAGTGGGTTAACTGGTCTAGGAACAGTGGGTTAACTGGTCTAGGAACAGTGGGTTAACTGGTCTAGGAACAGTGGGTTAACTGGTCTAGGAACAGTGGGTTAACTGGTCTAGGAACAGTGGGTTAACTGGTCTAGGAACAGTGGGTTAACTGCCCTTTTCAAATGATTTTTAACTTGTCAGCTCGGGGATTCGATCTAGCAACCTTCCGGTTACTAGTCCAACGTCCTTAGCCACTAGGTTACCTGCCTCCCCTAATGTGATGGGATGTATAGACATCATGTACATTATGTTGATAGAATATATAGCAAATCTGTAGAATACATGGATAGAATTGTATACAGTTGAAGTGGGAAGTTTACATATACTTAATATGGAGTCATTAAAACTCGTTTTTCAACCACTCCACAAATTTCTTGTTGACAAACTATAATTTTGGCAAGTCGGTGAGGACATCTACTTTGTGCATGACAAAATTACATTTTTCCAACAATTGTTTACAGACAGATTATTTCACTTATAATACACTGTATCACAATTCCAGTGGGTCAGAAGTTTACACACACTAAGTTGACTGTGCCTTTAAGTTTGGAATATTCCAGAAAATTATGTCATGGCTTTAGAAGCTTCTGATAGGCTAATTGACATCATTTGAGTAAATTGGTGGTGTACCTGTGGATGTATTTCAAGGTCTTCCTTCAAACTCAGTGTCTCTTTGCTTGACATCATGGGAAAATCAAAAGAAATCGGCCAAGACCTCAGAAAAAAAATTTAGCCCTCCAAAAGTCTGGCTCATCCTTGGAAGTAATTTCCAAATGGCCAGTCAGTCAGTCAGTCGGTCGGTCGGTCGGTCTGTCTGCAGTATATACACAAAATCAACAAAAGTATGTGGACACCTGCTTGTCAAACATCTCAATCCAAAATCATGGGCATTTGCATGGAGTTGGAATCTAGTTTGCTCTGTTTTTAATTATATCTTTCCATGTCTCTCTTCCTCTCTCGCTCTCTCTCTCTACCTCTCTACTGCTCTCTACTGATGTCTCTCTAACTATCTCTCTCTCTACCTCTCTACTGCTCTCTACTGCTGTCTCTCTACCTCTCTCTCTACCTCTCTCTCTCTCTCCTCTAGATGTTTGGTATCATGAAGCAGCACTCTGCTAACCTGCTGAACGGAATGAAGAAGCAGGCAGATAAAGACCAGACCATCGAAGTGAAGGAGTGAGTCCTGATTCCTAACCTCTAGCTTTTCACCTTACAACTCTGAGTCTTGAGCATAACACACACACACACACACACACACACACACACACACACACACACACACACACACACACCACCCATTGCCTTGATAACAGCTTTGCACACTCTTGGCCTGAGGTAGAGCACCTCATGATAAGCTGTAGACCACACTATCTACCAAGATTTCATCAATAGTATCGTAGCCGTCTATTTACCACCACAACCTGACGCACTAAGACCACAATCAAAGAGCTGTATAAGGGACAGTAGCCATCATTGAAAATAAAAATGTAATCTTAACTGACTTGCCTAGTTAATTAAAGGTAAAATAAAAATGTAATCTTAACTGACTTGACTAATTAATTAAAGGTAAAATAAAAATGTAATCTTAACTGACTTGCCTAGTTAATTAAAGGTAAAATAAAAATGTAAAAAAATAAGGCCATGAATCTTAACTTAAATCCGTTTGATCTAATATCTACCAGCATGTCACATGTGCAACCACAGGGCAGGACAGATTACCAGGATGTCACATGTGCAACCGCAGGGCAGGACGGATTACCAGGATGTCACATGTGCAACCAATAGGGCAATGGACAGATTAAAATGTCAATAACCGCCAGGACGGATTACCAGGATGTCACATGTGCAACCGCAGGACAGGACGGATTACCAGGATGTCACATGTGCAACCGCAGGGCAGGACAGATTACCAGGATGTCACATGTGCAACCGCAGGGCAGGACGGATTACCAGGATGTGTAATCAGAGCATGTGCTGACCAACTAGCAAGTGTCTTCACTGACATTTTCAACCTCTCCCTGTCCGAGTCTGTAATGCCTACATGTTTCAAGCAGACCACCACAGTCCCTGTGCCCATGAAAACGAACGTAACGTGCCTACAAGACTAGCATACCGCACCAACAGATCCATAGCACTCACGTTGGTAACCATGAAGTGCTTTGAAAGGCTGGTCGTGGCTCACATCAACACCATCATCTCGGAAACACTAGACCCACTCCAATTCACATACCGCCCCAACTGATCCACAGATGATGCAATCTCTATTGCACTCCACACTGCCCTTTCCCACCTGGACAAAAGGAACACATGCGTGATAATGCTGTTCATTGACTACAGCTCAGCGTTCAACACCATAGTGCCCACAAAGCTCATCACTAAGCTAAGAACCCTGGGACTAAACACCTCCCTCTGCAACTGGATCCTGGACTTCCTGACCCGGCCGCCCCCAGGTGGTAAGGGTAGGTAACAACACATCCGCCACGCTGATCCTCAACACGGGGGCCCCGCATGGGTTTGTGCTTAGACCCATCCTGTACTCCCTGTTCCCCCACGACTGCTTGGCCAAGCACAATACCAACACCATCATTAAGTTGGCTGATGAGAAAACAGTGGTAGGCCTGATCACCGACAACGATGAGACAGCCTATAGGGAGGAAGTCACAGACCTGGCAGTGTGGTGCCAAAACAACAACCTCTCCCTTAATGTAGTAGCTGATCGTGGACTACAGGAAAAGGAGGACCGAACACGTTCCCATTCACATCGATGGGGCTGTAGTGAAGTGGGTTGAGAGTTTCAAATTCCTTGGTGTCCACATCACCAACAAACTAACATGGTCCAAACACACCAAGACAGTCGTGAAGAGGGCACGACGATGCCTTTTCCCCCTAAGGAGACTGAAAAGATATGGCATGGGTCCCCAGATACTCAAACAAGTTCTACAACTGCACCATCGAGACTGGTTGCATCACCACCTTGTATGGTAACTTCTCGGTATCTGACCATAAGGCACTACTGAGGGTAGTGTGTACAGACCAGTACATCACTGGGGCCAAGCTTCCTGCCATCCAGGACCTACAGTTGACGTCGGAAGTTTACATACACTTAGGTAGGAGTCATTAAAATTCGTTTTTCAACCAGTCCACAAATTTCTTGATAACAAACTATAGTTTTGGCAAGTCGGTTAGGAAAAAGGGGGAGGCTTGCAAGCTGAAGAACACCATCCCAACCGTGAAGCACGGGGGGTGGCAGCATCATGTTGTGGGGGTGCTTTGCTGCAGGAGGGACTGGTGTACTTCACAAAATAGATGGCATCATTGCAACCTGAGGCACTAAACGCTCTAACCACTAGCACTATATTGAAGCAACATCTCCCAAATGTGTGGGCAGAACTGAAAGGCGTGTGCAAAAGGAGGCCTACAAACCTGACTCAGTTACACCAGCTCTGTCCAGGAATGGGCCAAATTCACCCTAAGGGGAAGCTTGTGGAGTCAAGGTATTGAGTGGCTTTAAAGGCAATGACAAAGCCACAACCTCAATCATACCAAAATTCAGTGTATGTAAACTTCTGACCCACTGTGAATGTGATGAATGAAATAAAGCTGAAATAAATAATTGTGTATGTCAACTTCTGACTTCAACAGTGTGTACTCGGCGGTGAGGAAGGCCCCAAAAATTGTCAAAGACTCCAGTCACCTGGAGCCTCCCGAGTGGCGCAATGATCTAAAGCATCGCAGTGCCCAGCTGTAAACAGAGATCCTTAAAGTGCTAATGTGCCAAATATTCTTCAGTGCTAGCTGTGCCACTGGGAATCCTTCAAGTGCTAGCTGTGCCAGCTGAAATCCTTAATTATCTGTACTATTATCCTTATATTTTAGCTGTGCCACTAAAATCCTAAGCTAGCTGTGCCACTAATTGATCCTTCACAGTGCTAGCTGTGCTCAGATTAAATCCTTCGCAAGAGTGCTGCTGAAAAACTAGAGATCCTTCACAGTGCTAGCTGTGCCACTAGAGATCCTTCACAGTGCTAGCTGTGCCACTAGAGATCCTTCACAGTGCTAGCTGTGCCACTAGAGATCCTTCACAGTGCTAGCTGTGCCACTAGAGATCCTTCGCAGTGCTAGGTGTGCCACTAGAGATCCTGGTTCGAGTCCAGGCTCTGTTGCAGCTGGCAAGTTGTGTGACAAACACATTTGATTTGTTGCAGTAGTTGTGTGGTCAGCAGTTGTTGCCATTAGTTGTGTGGTCGGTAGTTGTGTTTTCTGTAGTTTTGTGGTCGGTAGTTTTGTGGTCGGTAGTTGTGTGGTTGTGGTCAGTAGTTGTGGTCTATAGTTGTGGTTGTGGTCTCTAGTTGTGTGATCAGTAGTTGTGTAATTGTGATTGTGTTGCAGGTTCTTTGGGCCCTACAGTATGGACGTGGTCACCAGCACAGCTTTCAGTGTGGACATTGACTCTCTGAACAACCCTTCAGACCCCTTCGTCTCCAACGTCAAGAAGATGTTCAAGTTTAACCTGTTCAACCCACTGTTCCTCCTAATCTGTGAGACCACACACAGACACAAAGTTGTTCTTTATAATCGTATGTATGTGTACCTTTTTATAAAACTTTCCTCTCCCATCCTCTCCTGTCCTCTCCTCTCCCGTCCTCAACTCGTCTCCTCCTCTCCTGTCCTCCTCTCTTCCTCTCTTCTTCCCTCCCCTCCTCCTCCTTCCCTCCTCTCGTTCTCCAGTGTTTTTTCCCTTCACTGGTCCTATCTTGGAGAAGATGAAGTTTTCTTTCTTCCCGACTGCGGTGTTGGACTTCTTTTACGCCTCGCTGGCTAAGATCAAATCTGGACGTGACTCTGGGAACTCAACCGTAAACTTGTTTTATATTTGTATATCATTGTTATGATTTATATTTGTACTGTAATATTCTCCATTTATTATTTATATAACTATGTACTGTAATATTCTGTATTTATTATTTATATAACTATGTACTGTAATATTCTGTATTTATTATTTATATAACTATCACTGTAATATTGAAAAACAATATGGATTGTCCAAATATCTTCATTCATATTAGAATCATTTGTGTTGGGTGATTGGACCCAAATCATTCATATTAGAATCTGTTTGTGTTGGTTGTGATTGGACCAGATCCATTAGAATCTGATTGTGTTGGTTGTGATTGGACCAGATCCAGTAGAATCTGTTTGTGTTGGCTGTGATTGGGCATATTTTACCTAATTTCATTCTGCTTCCAGAGTCGGGTGGATTTCTTACAGCTGATGATCGACTCTCAGAAAGGCAACGACACAAAGACAGGAGGGGAACAGACTAAAGGTACCTGCCGAACAAACACCTGTTAACTATTGTTACAAACACACACCTGTAAATTACTGTTACAAACACACACCTGTAAACTACTGTTACAAACACACACCTGTTAACTACTGTTACAAACACACACCTGTTAACTATTGTTACAAACACACACCTGTAAATTACTGTTACAAACACACACCTGTAAACTACTGTTACAAACACACACCTGTTACAAACACACACCTGTTAAATACTGTTACAAACACACACCTGTAAACTACTGTTACAAACACACACCTGTAAACTACTGTTACAAACACACACCTGTTAACTATTGTTACAAACACACACCTGTAAATTACTGTTACAAACACACACCTGTAACCTACTGTTACAAACACACACCTGGAAACTATTGTTACAAACACACACCTGTAAACTACTGTTACCAACACACACCTGTTACAAACACACACCTGTAAATTACTGTTACAAACACACACCTGTAAACTACTGTTACCAACACACACCTGTTACAAACACACACCTGTAAACTACTGTTACAAACACACACCTGTAATCTACTGTTACAAACACACACCTGTAAACTACTGTTACCAACACACACCTGTTACAAACACACACCTGGAAACTACTGTTACAAACACACACCTGTAAACTACTGTTACAAACACACACCTGTAATCTACTGTTACAAACACACACCTGTAATCTACTGTTACAAACACACACCTCTAAACTATTGTTACAAACACACACCTGTAAATTACTGTTACAAACACACACCTGTAATCTACTGTTACAAACACACACCTGTTACAAACACACACCTGTTACAAACATATTCTCTCTCCTCTTCCCTCCTCTCCTCTCTCTCTCCCTCCACAGGACTGACTGATCATGAGATCTTGTCTCAGGCCATTATCTTCATCTTCGGTGGCTACGAGACCAGCAGCACTACTATGAGTTTCCTGGCCTATAACCTGGCAACCAATCCCCACACCATGACCAAACTGCAGGAGGAGATAGATACTGTGTTCCCCAACAAGGTAACCCCCACACCATGACCAAACTGTAGGAAGAGATAGATACTGTGTTCCCCAACAAGGTAACCCCCACACCATGACCAAACTGCAGGAGGAAATAGATACTGTGTTCTCCAACAGATGAGGTGAGGTACTGATTTGTATGTAACCACGGTGCAGGCTCCAATCCAGTACGAAGCTCTGATGCAGATGGACTATTTGGACTGTGTGTTGAACGAGTCTCTGAGACTGTACCCCATCATCCCGCGACTGGAGAGGGTCGCCAAGAAGACGGTGGAGATCAACGGCATCGTCATCCCCAAAGACTGCGTTGTCCTGGTTCCCACGTGGACCCTCCACCGTGACCCAGAGATCTGGTCCGACCCTGAGGAGTTCAAACCAGAGAGGTACTGGACCGCACCGTAACCACAATCCAACGATAACACAACCTTAATACAACAATAACACAACATAACCACAGCACAACCAAAAATCAACTACCACACAATGTGTAATGTGTCTGAACCACAACCTCAAATAAACTACCACACAATGTTTAATGTGTCTGAACCACAACCTCAAATCAACTACAATACAATGTGTAATCAAATCAAATCAAATCAAATGTATTTATATAGCCCTTCGTACATCAGCTGACATCTCAAAGTGCTGTACAGAAACCCAGCCTAAAACCCCAAACAGCAAACAATGCAGGTGTAAAAGCACGGTGGATAGGAAAAACTCCCAATGTGTCTGTCCTCCCCCTGTCCAGGTTCAGTAAGGAGAACAAGGAGTCTATTGATCCGTACACGTACATGCCGTTTGGAGCGGGGCCCAGGAACTGTATCGGGATGCGCTTCGCCCTGATCATGATCAAACTGGCCATGGTCGAGATCCTCCAGAGTTTCACTTTCTCCGTCTGCGACGAGACCGAGGTGAGACGCTCACCTGAGCAGACAGAATATGACATCATCAAACATCAGTACCTGTTTCAGCATGGTCAGCACCTGTTTTAACATGGTCACCACCTGTTTTAACATGGTCACCACCTGTTTTAAAATGGTCACCACCTGTTTTAACATGGTCACCACCTGTTTTAGCATGGTCACCACCTGTTTTAGCATGGTCACCGCCTGTTTTAACATGGTCACCGCCTGTTTTAACATGGTCACCACCTGTTTTAGCATGGTCCCCACCTGTTTTAACATGGTCAGCGCCTGTTTTAACATGGTCACCACCTGTTTTAACATGGTCACCACCTGTTTTAACATGGTCACCACCTGTTTTAGCATGGTCACCGCCTGTTTTAACATGGTCAGCACCTGTTTTAACATGGACCTGTTTTAACATGGACCTGTTTTAACATGGTCAGCACCTGTTTTAACATGGACCTGTTTTAACATGTTCACCACCTGTTTATCATGGTCAGCACCTGTTTTAACATGGACCTGTTTTAACATGGACCTGTTTTAACATGGACCTGTTTTAACATGGTCACCACCTGTTTTAACATGGTCACCACCTGTTTTAACATGGTCAGCACCTGTTTTAACATGGACCTGTTTTAACATGGTCACCACCTGTTTTATCATGGTCAGCACCTGTTTTAACATGGTCAGCACCTGTTTTAACATGGTCACCACCTGTTTTAACATGGTCACCACCTGTTTTAACATGGTCACCGCCTGTTTTAACATGGTCACCACCTGTTTTATCATGGTCAGCACCTGTTTTAACATGGTCAGCACCTGTTTTAACATGGTCAGCACCTGTTTTAACATGGTCTGTTATTCTCTATAGATCCTGTTGGAGATGGACAACCAGGGTTATGTTCTGTTATTTTATTCTCTATAGATCCCTCTGGAGATGGACAACCAGGGTCTGCTGATGCCAAAACGACCAATCAAACTGAGGCTGGAGGCCCGTAGAAACACCCCTAGCAACACCACCGCTACCACTCTGAAGAGTCCAACAACGTGACCAAATGCAGGAGCACCCCACCCTACCCTACCTTGGAGTACCTCTCTCTCTCTCTTTCCCCCCCACACAAAAGGGCTTTACTACAAACAGAAATACTCCCCCGCTAATTAACATTTCTGGAATCTTTTATTTCAGCTCATGAAACATTTTTGTTCAACAGCCTCTCTATCTATCTATCTATCTGTCGATCGGCTACTGAATATTCAGTCCTTATCCTAACCCTGCTATAGGCTACTGAATATTCAGGCTGGGATTCAATAGGCTACTTAATATAATATGATAAAAAGAACTGCATTCACGATAAATGTTGCATATGTCAGTTCAATCAGAAATGACCTTTAAAATGGCACATAGCTGACAAAGCGCTGGGATTGAATCCTGGTCTCAGTCTCATGCTTGGTTTGAGTAGGACTCAGAAACCCATTTCCACCAGGTAAAAGAGAGATAGTAATACTATGGATGCATCAGAGGTACATGTCTTGTTAAAGTTAGACACCAGGAGGTATTAAATCCATGGCACGATGTCATGTCTGGATCCTGCACACTGGTGGCTGGTGGCTGGAATTCTCCTAGAATGTAGAACTCTGCCTGGTGTTCTCTAGAACTGTACTCTCATTCTGTTCCTCTGGGTGTTCTGCTGTCCAGTCATTCCAAAATAGAATCTTTACTGTCTGTTGAGATGATCCCTGCAGCTGCTTGGTTTTAACTTTAATCATCACAAACCAATAAAATCATCACACTAATGAACAAGGTCGTCTGTGTATTTATTAGCATCCATAAGACAAAACATTATAGATGATAGTCTACTGTAGGCATGTTGGTTGAAGCTCAGTGTTAAATTCTAATTTTCTTCATCTCAACCAATCTCTTAAGAAAATTCACAAATCAACTTGATTGGAGGCACACAACACAAGTTTGCATACACTTAGGTTGGAGTCATTAAAACTAGTTTTTCAACCACTCCACAAATGTCTTGTTAACAAACTATAGTTTTGGCAAGTCGGTTAGGACATCTACTTTGTGCATGACACAAGTCAAGTAATTTTAGAAGCTTCTGATAGGCTAACTGACATCATTTGAGTAAATTGGTGGTGTACCTGTGGATGTATTTCAAGGCCTGCCTTCAAACTCAGTGCCTCTTTGCTTGACATCAAAGAAATCAGCCAAGACCTCAGAAAAAACATTGTAGACCTCCACAAGTCTGGTTCATCCTTGGGAGCAAATTCCAAACACCTGAAGGTACCACGTTCATCTGTACAAACAATAGTACGCAAGTATAAACACCATGGGACCACTCAGCCATCATACCGCTCAGGAAGGAGGCACGTTCTGTGTCCTAGAGATGAACGTACTTTGGTGCGAAAAGTGCAAATCAATCCCAGAACAACAGCAAAGTACCATGTGAAGATGCTGGAGGAAACAGGTACAAAAATATCTATATCCACAGTAAAACGAGTCCTATATCAACATAACCCAAAAGGCTGCTCTACAAGGAAGAAGCCACTGCTCCAAAACCGCCATAAAAAAGCCAGACTACGGTTTGCAACTGCACATGGGGACAAAGATTGTACTTTTTGGAGAAATGTCCTCAGGTCTGATGAAACGAAAATAGAACTGTTTGGCCATAATGACCATCGTTATGTTTGGCGGAAAAAGGGGGAGGCTTGCAAGCCAAAGAACACCATCCCAACCGTGAAGCACAGGGGTGGCAGCATCATGTTGTGGGGGTGCTTTGCTGCAGGAGGGACTGGTGCACTTTACAAAATAGATGGTGTCATGAGGCAGGAAAATTATGTGGACATATTGAAGTTAAAGCTTGGTCGCAAATGGGTCTTCCAAATGGACAATGACCCCAAGCATACTTCCAAAGTTGTGACAAAATGGACAACAAAGTCAAGGTATTGGAGTGGCCATCACAAAGCCCTGACCTCAATCCCATAGAAAATGTGTGGGCAGATCTGAAAAAGCATGTGAAAGTAAGGAGGCCTACAAACCTGACTCAGTTACACCAGCTCTGTCAGGAGGAATCGGCCAAAATTCACCCAACTTATTTTGGGAAGCTTGTGGAACGCTACCCGAAATGTTTGACGCAAGTTAATCAATTTAAAGGCAATGCTACCTAATACTAATTGAGTGTATGTAAACTTCTGACCCGCTTGGAATGTGATGAAAGAAATACAAGCTGAAATAAATAATTCCCTCTACTATTATATTCTGACATTTCACATTCTTAAAATAAAGTGGTGATCCTAACAGACATAAAACATGTTTACTAGGATTAATTGTCAGGAATAATGAAAAACTGAGTTTAAATGTATTTGGCTAAGGTGTATGTATCCTTCCGACTTCAACTGTATATAAGTCTCAAATATACATGTTTCAGGTGAGGTCTATGCACAGCAAGTTTTTGTTGTCAATTGGGCTATTGTTAGGTAATCGACTTGCAGGACTGTTCCCCGGACTCCAGTTGTAGCCTTTCATACAATGCACAAACAAGGCTATTGAACCTGACATTGGTGTCTGTCGTTATTCCTTTATCTAACATATCATACTGAAACGTGGTATCAGAAGTGGCTCGGAAAACACACGTTTGTTATTTTTGTAGCTAAGTACAGTATAGGCGCAGTTACGTTCCATATGCGAACACACAAAGTTTCCTACTCACAACACTGATGAACTCGTTGTTAGCTGCCATCACTAGCATCACTACCTACGTCGATGACTGAAGGCAAAGACATCTCATATTCCATTGCTATGGCAGCGAACATTCCGCCACCAAATCCCATGGTTCTCACAGGGGACTGGAATACTAATTGGGACAACTTCAGGGATGAATTCGAGGACTATGCGCTGGCGACCGGTCTACATGAGAAACCCAACGAGGTACAAGCGGCAACTCTGAGGAGTTTAATGGGCAGCGAATGCAGGCATATCTACCGGCACAATCTCACCCTCACAGCACGTCAACAGTGTGATGCAAAGGCTATATTGGATGCATTGGAGAATTACTTCAAACCCGCCAGAAACGTAATTTATGAGCGGTTCGTTTTCGGAAGCTGTAAACAGGAAGAGGGTGAGTCAGTACACAACTTTGTAACCCGTTTGAGAGAGAAATCCGCCACTTGTGAATACGGGGATTGAAAGATGAA
Source organism: Oncorhynchus nerka (assembly GCF_034236695.1). Lineage (NCBI taxonomy): Eukaryota > Metazoa > Chordata > Actinopteri > Salmoniformes > Salmonidae > Oncorhynchus > Oncorhynchus nerka. The sequence continues at coordinate 7,135,635 of NC_088410.1, forward strand.
TTGATTTGTGACAAAATAGTGCTGGGAATTGCAAATGAGGATACACGCCGGCGTCTACTGAGAGAGAGAGACTTAACATTAGTAACTGCCATCGAAATGTGCCGCACTGCTGAAGTCACTGACATGAGAATGAGAGCAATGGAAATCGAAACCCCACGCTCCGACGTTGATACCGTTCATGCTGTTGCTAGGCAGACATTCAGACTAAACCAATCGAGGCAGAGCAATTCACCACGAACGGTGAACACAGAGAGCCCCGTAAATACTGTGGGAATACACACACACGTGGCAAAGAGCACTGCCCTGCCTACGGAAAACCATGCAGAGCTTGTGGAACTAATAATCATTTTGCAAAAGTGTGTCTCAAAAGCAAAATAAGGGTGAGTGAGAGCAAGATTCACTGTGTTGATGATGTCATTCAATGTTCAGAGCTGAAAGGTGAAAGTGACATATACATTCATGAATACATTGGGGCTGTACACTCAAGAGGGAAGAAATGGTTTGTGACACTACGATTACACAACAAGCAACAACAATGTCAACTGGATTCTGGTGCTACATGCAACGTAATGAGCTACAAAGACAAAATCAATCTGGCACCTGACACACATCTATTGCCCAGCAATACTAGACTAAAGCTCTACTCAGGAGAGCTAATGAGCTCTATGGGCACCTTTGAGACCGAATGTGTTATTCGGGGACGCAAACACAAGCTGGAGTTTGAGATTGTAAAAACCAGTCAACATCCTCTCCTCTCGGGCTCTACATGCGAACGCCTGGGACTGATGCAGTTCACTGTACCAAATGACCTGCACATTGTGGATCATGTCTAGCATGGACCCCTGTCCAAAGAACAACTACTTAGCAGATTGGACGATGTATTCAACATGCCCGTTGGATCAGTGGGGAGGTACACTTTGAAGTGGATGAGAGCATCACTCCAGTCCAGTGTGCTCCTCGCAATGAAAGTGGCTGTGAAGGCCCAGCTGGACAAGTATGAGGCCGGTGGCCACATGACATCTGTGACTGAACCAACTGACTGGATCAGCAATATGGTCATGGTGAAAAAAAACAGAGAAGCTGAGGGTCTGCATCGACCCAAAGCATCTGAACCAAGCACTGAAACGATCCCACTACATCATGCCGACACTAGAGGATGTCCTCTATAAGCTTCCCAAGGCCAGGATTTTCACCTTGGTGGATGCCCAAGATGCATTCCTTCAATGCAAGCTGGATGAAGAAAGCAGCCTCATGACTACCTTCTGGACCCCCTGGGGTCGGAAACGCTGGCTCAAGCTCCCGTTTGGTGTCTCGGTGGCGCCTGAGATATACCAACGTAAGCAGCACGAGTTACTGGCTGGGCTCAAGGGCATTGAACCCATCGCAGATGATGTCCTGATCGTAGGCTGTGGTGACACAGACGAAGAAGCAGTACGCGACCACGATGTGAAGCTCCTGGCACTGATGGAGCGCTGCCGATCAGTTAAGCTTCGTCTTGGCCTGAAGAAGCTGCAGTTCAAGGTGAAAGACATCCACTTCCATGGCCACATTCTCTCGGCAAAAGGCCTGAAGCCGTACCCAGACAAGGTCAGAGCGATCCTCGACATGCCAAACCCGTCTGATGCAAAAGGAGTACAGCGTCTCATCGGCTTTGCAAACTATCTTGCAAAGTTCATGCCACACCTATCAGCAGTCTGTGAGTCTCTGCGCCGGTTGCTGGACAAAGACACACCATGGCACTGGCTACCAAAGCACGAGGCCGCAGTGCAGGAGATTAAATCTCTGGCTTCATCCATGCCAGTGTGGGTAGCCAGTGCCATGGCATCTACGACGTCATGAAGCCTGTCACAATCCAGAGCGACTCCAGCCAAAGGGGACTTGGATGCTGCCTTATGCAGGAAGGCCAGCCCGTTGTGTTTGCCTCGAGAGCGCTCACCCCCACCGAACAAAACTATGCACAAATTGAGAAAGAGTGCCTCAGCATCGTCTTCTCCTGCCAGCGATTCCATCACTACTTATATGGGCGAGACCTGGTCATCGCTGAAACTGACCACAAACCAGTCATTGCCATATTCAGTAAACCTCTCCTCAACGCGCCCAAGAGGCTTCAAAGCATGCTCCTGACTCTGCAAAACTACAGCCTGAATGTCATTTACAAGCCAGGACCAGAGATGTACATCAGCGACACACTGAGCAGGGCAACAACACAATGTACAGGCAGAGGCACTGTCTATCAGCGGTAGGCCATATGTTCGCTACAGCAGGAACAACAAGATGTTCAACAGATCAATCAGGCAGACTACTTAAACGTCACAGATCACCGCCTAGCCCAGATAAGGCAACACACTGACAAGGACGAACGCCTACAGTCATTGAAGTCCATGGCTCTCGCAGGTTGGCCATACCTGAAAGAGGAGACACCTTTCACAGTGAGAGAATACTGGACCTTTCGCGATGAGTGCAAAATGGCGTCTTGTTCAGAGGTCAGAAGGTCATTATTCCCAAATCACTACGTCCAGAGATGCTTACCCGCATACACTCCAGTCACGTTGGAGGTGATGCATGCTACCGCCAGGCTCGTGAAACATTATACTGGCCATTATACTTTGTCTAATCTTAGCAATTTCTTCTTAGCTAGCTACACAGCCGTCTTTGTATCATAGATAATTGCGTAATTATCGTATTTCGTCGTCCTAACGCAGTCTACACTGCCCTGCAGCTAGCCAGCTAGCTAACGTCCACCGTTAGCTAGTCCACCGTCTACCGATTAGCAGCACAACTATTACACTCAACTGAACGACTTGATTAGTGTAGTGTTAGCTAGCTACATAGTTGTCTTTGCTGTCTTCGTACCCAAGATAATTGTGTAGTTTAGAGTGTGTAGTTTTATGTCGTCCTTAACATAGGAGACTCTGCTAGCTAGCCAACAGCTAGCCAACGTCTACCGAACAGAACTTCTGCACTCAACAATCCGGTCGCATTTCGCTTCGCTCCACAGGTAGTATCACATTTTTCATTTCATTTCATTACAGTACAACGGCTTGATTTGTTTGATCGTAGCTAGCTACATAGCTAGCTACATAGCCGTCTTTGTATCAAAGATAATTGTGTAGTCTAGAGCGATTTCCTAGGTTAGCTAGCCAGCTATTGTCGTTCTTTTAACGCAACGTAACGTAATCAACACTGCTAGCTAGCCAGCTAGCCCCGAATAGCAGCACAGTAGAAACTATTACACTCAACGGAACGACTTGATTAGTGTAGTGTCAACAACGCAGCCAATGCCAACTAGCCTACTTAGTCAACAACGCAGCCTCTGCCAGCTAGCCTACTTCAGCAGTACTGTATCATTTTAATCATTTTAGTCAATAAGATTCTTGCTACGTAAGCTTAACTCTCTGAACACTCGTGACGTGTAGTCCACTTGTCATTCCAATCTCCTTTGCATTAGCGTAGCCTCTTGTGTAGCCTGTCAACTATGTGTCTGTCTATCCCTGTTCTCTCCTCTCTGCACAGACCATACAAACGCTCCACACCGCGTGGCCGCGGCCACCCTAATCTGGTGGTCCCAGCGCGCACGACCCACGTGGAGTTCCAGGTCTCCGGTAGCCTCTGGAACTGCCGATCTGCGGCCAACAAGGCAGAGTTCATCTCCGCCTATGTCTCCCTCCAGTCCCTCGACTTCTTGGCACTGACGGAAACATGGATCACCACAGACAACACTGCTACTCCTACTGCTCTCTTTCGTCTGCCCACGTGTTCTCGCACACCCCGAGAGCTTCTGGTCAGCGGGGTGGTGGCACCGGGATCCTCATCTCTCCCAAGTGGTCATTCTCTCTTTCTCCCCTTACCCATCTGTCTATCGCCTCCTTTGAATTCCATGCTGTCACAGTTACCAGCCCTTTCAAGCTTAACATCCTTATCATTTATCGCCCTCCAGGTTCCCTCGGAGAGTTCATCAATGAGCTTGATGCCTTGATAAGCTCCTTTCCTGAGGACGGCTCACCTCTCACAGTTCTGGGCGACTTTAACCTCCCCACGCCTACCTTTGACTCATTCCTCTCTGCCTCCTTCTTTCCACTCCTCTCCTCTTTTGACCTCACCCTCTCACCTTCCCCCCTACTCACAAGGCAGGAAATACGCTCGACCTCATCTTTACTAGATGCTGTTCTTCCACTAACCTCGTTGCAACTCCTCCAAGTCTCCGACCACTACCTTGTATCCTTTTCCCTCTCGCTCTCATCCAACACTTCCCACACTGCCCCTACTCGGATGGTATCGCGCCGTCCCAATCTTCGCTCTCTCTCCCCCGCTACTCTCTCCTCTTCCATCCTATCATCTCTTCCCTCTGCTCAAACCTTCTCCAACCTATCTCCTGATTCTGCCTCCTCAACCCTCCTCTCCTCCCTTTCTGCATCCTTTGACTCTCTATGTCCCCTATCCTCCAGGCCGGCTCGGTCCTCCCCTCCCGCTCCGTGGCTCGACGACTCATTGCGAGCTCACAGAACAGGGCTCCGGGCAGCCGAGCGGAAATGGAGGAAAACTCGCCTCCCCTGCGGACCTGACATCCTTTCACTCCCTCCTCTCTACATTTTCCTCTTCTCTCTCTGCTGCTAAAGCCACTTTCTACCACTCTAAATTCCAAGCATCTGCCTCTAACCCTAGGAAGCTCTTTGCAACCTTCTCCTCCCTCCTGAATCCTCCTCCCCCCCCCCCTCCTCCCTCTCTGCAGATGACTTCGTCAACCATTTTGAAAAGAAGGTCGACGACATCCGATCCTCGTTTGCTAAGTCAAACGACACCGCTGGTTCTGCTCACACTGCCCTACCCTGTGCTCTGACCTCTTTCTCCCCTCTCTCTCCAGATGAAATCTCGCGTCTTGTGACGGCCGGCCGCCCTACAACCTGCCCGCTTGACCCTATCCCCTCCTCTCTTCTCCAGACCATTTCCGGAGACCTCCTCCCTTACCTCACCTCGCTCATCAACTCATCCCTGACCGCTGGCTACGTCCCTTCCGTCTTCAAGAGAGCGAGAGTTGCACCCCTTCTGAAAAAACCTACACTCGATCCCTCCGATGTCAACAACTACAGACCAGTATCCCTTCTTTCTTTTCTCTCCAAAACTCTTGAACGTGCCGTCCTTGGCCAGCTCTCCCGCTATCTCTCTCAGAATGACCTTCTTGATCCAAATCAGTCAGGTTTCAAGACTAGTCATTCAACTGAGACTGCTCTTCTCTGTATCACGGAGGCGCTCCGCACTGCTAAAGCTAACTCTCTCTCCTCTGCTCTCATCCTTCTAGACCTATCGGCTGCCTTCGATACTGTGAACCATCAGATCCTCCTCTCCACCCTCTCCGAGTTGGGCATCTCCGGCGCGGCCCACGCTTGGATTGCGTCCTACCTGACAGGTCGCTCCTACCAGGTGGCGTGGCGAGAATCCGTCTCCACACCACGTGCTCTCACCACTGGTGTCCCCCAGGGCTCTGTTCTAGGCCCTCTCCTATTCTCGCTATACACCAAGTCACTTGGCTCTGTCATAACCTCACATGGTCTCTCCCATCATTGCTATGCAGACGACACACAATTAATCTTCTCCTTTCCCCCTTCTGATGACCAGGTGGCGAATCGCATCTCTGCATGTCTGGCAGACATATCCGTGTGGATGACGGATCACCACCTCAAGCTGAACCTCGGCAAGACGGAGCTGCTCTTCCTCCCGGGGAAGGACTGCCCGTTCCATGATCTCGCCATCACGGTTGACAACTCCATTGTGTCCTCCTCCCAGAGCGCTAAGAACCTTGGCGTGATCCTGGACAACACCCTGTCGTTCTCAACTAACATCAAGGCGGTGGCCCGTTCCTGTAGGTTCATGCTCTACAACATCCGCAGAGTACGACCCTGCCTCACACAGGAAGCGGCGCAGGTCCTAATCCAGGCACTTGTCATCTCCCGTCTGGATTACTGCAACTCGCTGTTGGCTGGGCTCCCTGCCTGTGCCATTAAACCCCTACAACTCATCCAGAACGCCGCAGCCCGTCTGGTGTTCAACCTTCCCAAGTTCTCTCACGTCACCCCGCTCCTCCGCTCCCTCCACTGGCTTCCAGTTGAAGCTCGCATCCGCTACAAGACCATGGTGCTTGCCTACGGAGCTGTGAGGGGAACGGCACCTCAGTACCTCCAGGCTCTGATCAGGCCCTACACCCAAACAAGGGCACTGCGTTCATCCACCTCTGGCCTGCTCGCCTCCCTACCACTGAGGAAGTACAGTTCCCGCTCAGCCCAGTCAAAACTGTTCGCTGCTCTGGCCCCCAGATGACCAGTGCTTGGAATACTTTAAACTCGTTGACAAAACAGACCATTGGACGCATTTTTCAGACGGATATTTATTTGTCAAAGGTCCGCGGTGGGATCAGTGTAAACTATGCGATTAAATTGGAGACAGGTTTAAAGCAGTTGAATGTCTTCTATTCATTTACTAGCAGCCATATAACAGCCAGGGGAAACCGAATTGTTCTGACTGACATTAAATGCTCAGTTAGAGAACTGCTACACTATTCATTTACTAGCAGCCATATAACAGCCAGGGGGAAACCAAATTGTTCTGACTGACATTAAATGCTCAGTTAGAGAACTGCTACACTATTCATTTACTAGCAGCCATATAACAGCCAGGGGGAAACCAAATTGTTCTGACTGACATTAAATGCTCAGTTAGAGAACTGCTACACGTTGTGTTTTGAGTTGGCTAGTCCAGGTGGTCTGTGTTATGTCATTGTTTTATACATTGCTGCTGAAAGGTCGCGGCTCTCTCGTCGGAGAACGGGCGCACCACAGACGTGCACTGAAGGGTCATTGCGGTAATGAGTTATATATAATATTTTCTGGGTGTCAATCTGGACCGGTTATAGGTTAGCAGCCAGGGGAAACCAATATAACAGCCAGGGGAAACCAATTGTTCTGACAATCTGGACCGGTTATAGGTTAGCAGCCAGGGGAAACCAATATAACAGCCAGGGGAAACCAATTGTTCTGACTGACAGAACATTTACAATGTTCTGCCTTGACTGTGGCGATCTTTACCCGAATTGATAGGATTTTCTTGTGCTCACAGGAACACAAGTTAAATAAATGGTGTTTTATTTTTGAAAAGAGATGAGCCTGGTTTAGAATAGAACATTCCGTTTTCTGCCTGAGTGTGGCGCTGTCTATTGCAATTTTTCTGGATTATCTTGTGACCGGGAACAAAACTACTTATTTTACTCAACTAGAGATTGAAATAAATGGTGTTTCTTTAAAAGAAAGATGCGCCTAGTTGACATGGAATGATTCCTCACCTTATTCTCCTTTTCGTTATCTATGGTTGTTGGTTATTTAACAGGCAATAAAAGGTGAAAACGGAACTAGATTTAAATAAATTGTGTTTATTTGAAAAGATGGACCTGGGTTGACCTGAACATTACATTTAGGGGGAATAGATCCTCAGACACAGAGGCTGATTATCATTCGGGCAATCATCTCGTTTTATTTACATTTCTGGTTGCCATGGTAAACACAAACACAGGAGGACCTTGGAATGCTTCCTGAATTCACCCAGTAAAGTAACATAAGTAGGTCTACAGTATGACAGCCAGGTCCAACAGGTGCAGTAGACCTGCAGTATCACAGCCAGGCCCAACAGGTGCAGTAGTTCTACAGTATCACAGCCAGGTCCAACAGGTGCAGTAGTCCTACAGTATCACAGCCAGGTCCAACAGGTGCAGTAGTCCTACAGTATCACAGCCAGGCCAAACAGGTGCAGTAGTCCTACAGTATCACAGCCAGGTCCAACAGGTGCAGTAGTCCTACAGTATCACAGCCAGGCCAAACAGGTGCAGTAGTCCTACAGTATCACAGCCAGGTCCAACAGGTGCAGTAGTCCTACAGTATCACAGCCAGGTCCAACAGGTGCAGTAGTCCTACAGTATCACAGCCAGGTCCAACAGGTGCAGTAGTCCTACAGTATCACAGCCAGGCCAAACAGGTGCAGTAGTTCTACAGTATCACAGCCAGGTCCAACAGGTGCAGTAGTCCTACAGTATCACAGCCAGGTCCAACAGGTGCAGTAGTCCTACAGTATCACAGCCAGGCCAAACAGGTGCAGTAGTTCTACAGTATCACAGCCAGGTCCAACAGGTGCAGTAGTCCTACAGTATCACAGCCAGGTCCAACAGGTGCAGTAGTCCTGAGTATCACAGCCAGGTCCAACAGGTGCAGTAGTCCTGACAGTATCACAGCCAGGTCCAACAGGTGCAGTAGTCCTACAGTATCACAGCCAGGTCCAAACAGGTGCAGTAGTCCTACAGTATCACAGCCAGGCCAAACAGGTGCAGTAGTCCTACAGTATGACAGCCAGGTCCAACAGGTGCAGTAGTCCTACAGTATGACAGCCAGGTCCAACAGGTGCAGTAGTCCTACAGTATCACAGCCAGGTCCAAACAGGTGCAGTAGTCCTACAGTATCACAGCCAGGTCCAACAGGTGCAGTAGTCCTACAGTATCACAGCCAAGTCCAAACAGGTGCAGTAGTCCTACAGTATCACAGCCAGGTCCAACAGGTGCAGTAGTCCTACAGTATCACAGCCAGGTCCAACAGGTGCAGTAGTCCTACAGTATCACAGCCAGGTCCAACAGGTGCAGTAGTCCTACAGTATCACAGCCAGGCCAAACAGGTGCAGTAGTCCTACAGTATCACAGCCAGGTCCAACAGGTGCAGTAGTCCTACAGTATCACAGCCAGGTCCGACAGGTGCAGTAGTCCTACAGTATCACAGCCAGGCCAAACAGGTGCAGTAGTTCTACAGTATCACAGCCAGGTCCAACAGGTGCAGTAGTCCTACAGTATCACAGCCAGGTCCAACAGGTGCAGTAGTCTTACAGTATCACAGCCAGGTCCAACAGGTGCAGTAGTCCTACAGTATCACAGCCAGGTCCAACAGGTGCAGTAGTCCTACAGTATCACAGCCAGGTCCAAACAGGTGCAGTAGTCCTACAGTATCACAGCCAGGCCAAACAGGTGCAGTAGTCCTACAGTATGACAGCCAGGTCCAACAGGTGCAGTAGTCCTACAGTATCAAAGCCAGGTCCAAACAGGTGCAGTAGTCCTACAGTATCACAGCCAGGTCCAACAGGTGCAGTAGTCCTACAGTATCACAGCCAGGTCCAAACAGGTGCAGTAGTCCTACAGTATCACAGCCAGGTCCAACAGGTGCAGTAGTCCTACAGTATCACAGCCAGGTCCAACAGGTGCAGTTGTCCTACAGTATCACAGCCAGGTCCAACAGGTGCAGTAGTACTACAGTATCACAGCCAGGTCCAACAGGTGCAGTAGTCCTACAGTATCACAGCCAGGTCCAACAGGTGCAGTAGTCCTACAGTATCACAACCAGGTCCAACAGGTGCAGTAGTCCTACAGTATCACAGCCAGGTCCAACAGGTGCAGTAGTCCTACAGTATCACAGCCAGGTCCAACAGGTCCAGTAGTCCTACAGTATCACAGCCAGGTCCAACAGGTCCAGTAGTCCTACAGTATCACAGCCAGGTCCAACAGGTGTAGTAGTCCTACAGTATCACAGCCGGGTCCAACAGGTGCAGTAGTCCTACAGTATCACAGCCAGGTCCAACAGGTGCAGTAGTCCTACAGTATCACAGCCAGGTCCAACAGGTCCAGTAGTCCAACAGGTGCAGTAGTCCTACAGTATGACAGCCAGGTCCAACAGGTGCAGTAGTCCTACAGTATGACAGCCAGGTCCAACAGGTGCAGTAGTCCTACAGTATCACAGCCAGGTCCAAACAGGTGCAGTAGTCCTACAGTATCACAGCCAGGTCCAACAGGTGCAGTAGTCCTACAGTATCACAGCCAAGTCCAAACAGGTGCAGTAGTCCTACAGTATCACAGCCAGGTCCAACAGGTGCAGTAGTCCTACAGTATCACAGCCAGGTCCAACAGGTGCAGTAGTCCTACAGTATCACAGCCAGGTCCAACAGGTGCAGTAGTCCTACAGTATCACAGCCAGGCTAAACAGGTGCAGTAGTCCTACAGTATCACAGCCAGGTCCAACAGGTGCAGTAGTCCTACAGTATCACAGCCAGGTCCGACAGGTGCAGTAGTCCTACAGTATCACAGCCAGGCCAAACAGGTGCAGTAGTTCTACAGTATCACAGCCAGGTCCAACAGGTGCAGTAGTCCTACAGTATCACAGCCAGGTCCAACAGGTGCAGTAGTCTTACAGTATCACAGCCAGGTCCAACAGGTGCAGTAGTCCTACAGTATCACAGCCAGGTCCAACAGGTGCAGTAGTCCTACAGTATCACAGCCAGGTCCAAACAGGTGCAGTAGTCCTACAGTATCACAGCCAGGCCAAACAGGTGCAGTAGTCCTACAGTATGACAGCCAGGTCCAACAGGTGCAGTAGTCCTACAGTATCAAAGCCAGGTCCAAACAGGTGCAGTAGTCCTACAGTATCACAGCCAGGTCCAACAGGTGCAGTAGTCCTACAGTATCACAGCCAGGTCCAAACAGGTGCAGTAGTCCTACAGTATCACAGCCAGGTCCAACAGGTGCAGTAGTCCTACAGTATCACAGCCAGGTCCAACAGGTGCAGTTGTCCTACAGTATCACAGCCAGGTCCAACAGGTGCAGTAGTCTACAGTATCACAGCCAGGTCCAACAGGTGCAGTAGTCCTACAGTATCACAGCCAGGTCCAACAGGTGCAGTAGTCCCACAGTATCACAACCAGGTCCAACAGGTGCAGTAGTCCTACAGTATCACAGCCAGGTCCAACAGGTGCAGTAGTCCTACAGTATCACAGCCAGGTCCAACAGGTCCAGTAGTCCTACAGTATCACAGCCAGGTCCAACAGGTCCAGTAGTCCTACAGTATCACAGCCAGGTCCAACAGGTGGTAGTCCTAGTATCACAGCCGGGTCCAACAGGTGCAGTAGTCCTACAGTATCACAGCCAGGTCCAACAGGTGCAGTAGTCCTACAGTATCACAGCCAGGTCCAACAGGTCCAGTAGTCCAACAGGTGCAGTAGTCCTACAGTATGACAGCCAGGTCCAACAGGTGCAGTAGTCCTACAGTATGACAGCCAGGTCCAACAGGTGCAGTAGTCCTACAGTATTTACATCCAGATCCAACAGGTGCAGTAGTACTACAGTATGACAGCCAGGTCCAACAGGTGCAGTAGTCCTGCAGTATCACAGCCAGGTCCAGTAGTCCTACAGTATGACAGCCAGGTCCAACAGGTAGTAGTACTTAGCCAGGTCCAACAGGTGCAGTAGTCCTACAGTGCCAGGTCCAACAGGTCCAGTAGTCCTACAGATCACAGCCAGGTCCAAACAGGTGCAGTAGTCCTACAGTCAACCAGGTCCAACAGGTGCAGTAGTCCTACAGTATCACAGCCAGGTCCAACAGGTGCAGTAGTCCCCACAGTATGACAGCCAGGTCCAACAGGTGCAGTAGTCCTACAGTTCCAACAGGTGCAGTAGTACTACAGTATCACAGCCAGGTCCAACAGGTGCAGTAGTCCTACAGTATCACAGCCAGGTCCAACAGGTCCAGTAGTCCTACAGTATCACAGCCAGGTCCAACAGTGCATTCCCCACAGAACAGGTCCAGTAGTCCTGTTCATTCCAACAGGTGCAGTAGTCAGATGACAGCCAGGTCCAACAGGTGCAGTAGTCCTACAGTTGACCCAGGTCCAACAGAGTAGTCCTACAGTATCACATCCAGATCCAACAGGTGCAGTAGTACTACAGTATGACAGCAGAACAGGTGCTACCTGTATCACAGCCAGGTCCAGTAGTCCTACAGAACACTAACAGGTGTATTACTCAGTATCACAGCAGGTCAAATGAGTAGTCCTACTATCACAGCCAGGTCCAACAGGTCCAGTAGTCCCACAGTATCACAGCCAGGTCCAAACAGGTGCAGTAGTCATACAGTATCACAACAGGTCCAACAGGTGCAGTAGTCCTACAGTATCACAGCCAGGTCCAAACAGGTGCAGTAGTCCTACAGAACAGCTGTCCAAACAGGTGCAGTCCCAGTATCACAACCAGAACACTACTGTATCACAACCAGGTCCAACAGGTGCAGTAGTCCTACAGTATGACAGCCAGGTCCAACAGGTGCAGTAGTCCTACAGTATCACAGCCAGGTCCAACAGGTGCAGTAGTCCTACAGTATCCCAGCCAGGTCCAAACAGGTGCAGTAGTCCTACAGTATCACAGGCAGGTCCAACAGGTGCAGTAGTCCTGCAGTATGACAGCCAGGTCCAACAGGTGCTAGTCCTGTATCACAGCCAGGTCCAAACAGGTGCAGTAGTCCTAGAACAGCCAGGTCCAACAGGTGTTAGTAGTCCCACAGTATCACAGCCAGGTCCAACAGGTGCAGTAGTCCTACAGTATCACAGCCAGGTCCAACAGGTGCAGTAGTCCTACAGTTCACAGCCAGGTCCAACAGGTGCAGTAGTCCTACAGTATCACAGCCAGGTCCAACAGGTCAGTAGTCCCAGTACAGAACAGGTGCTAGTCCACAGTATCACAGCCAGGTCCAACAGGTGCAGTACCTACAGTATCACAGCAAGGCCAAACAGGTACATTCCTACACAGAACACCCATAGGGCAATAAATTAGTTTAGGGGCAGATTCATGTAATCTTGTCATCAGAGATTTCATTAGCTATTTACTCATTCTCTCATGAGCTAAATTCTCATTCTTAACAATGAGCTAAAATATAGATCAACGAGAACACTACTGTCATTCCCCACAGAACACTACTGTTATTCCCCACAGAACACTACTGTTACTCCCCACAGAACACTACTGTTATTCCCCACAGAACACTAATGTTATTCCCCACAGAACATTACTGTTATTCCCCACAGAACACTACTGTTATTCCCCACAGAACACTACTGTTACTCCCCACAGAACACTACTGTTACTCCCCACAGAACACTACTGTTATTCCCCACAGAACACTGTCATTCCCCACAGAACACTACTGTTACTCCCCACAGAACACTACCGTTATTCCCCACAGAACACTACTGTCATTTCCCACAGAACACTGTCATTCCCCACAGAACACTACTGTTACTCCCCACAGAACACTACTGTTACTTCCGACAGAACACTACTGTTATTCCCCACAGAACACTACTGTTACTCCCCACAGAACACTACTGTTACTCCCCACAGAACACTAATGTTATTCCCCACAGAACACTAATGTTATTCCCCACAGAACATTACTGTTATTCCCCACAGAACACTACTGGTATTCCCCACAGAACACTAATGTCATTCCCCACAGAACATTACTGTTATTCCCCACAGAACACTACTGTTACTCCCCACAGAACACTACTGTTACTCCCCACAGAACACTACTGTTATTCCCCACAGAACACTACTGTTATTCCCCACAGAACACTACTGTTATTCCTAAAGGGCTAAAGGTATTGTATTGTAGGGCTATAGGTATTGTATTGTATTGTAGGGCTAAATGTATTGTAGGGCTAGAGGTATTGTATTGTAGGGCTAAAGGTATTGTATTGTAGGGCTAGAGGTATTGTATTGTAGGGCTAGAGGTATTGTATTGTATTGTAGGGCTGGAGGTATTGTAGGGCTAGAGGTATTGTATTGTAGGGCTAGAGGTATTATATTGTAGGGCTAGAGGTATTGTATTGTATTGTAGGGCTAGAGGTATTGTATTGTAGGGCTAGAGGTATTGTATTGTATTGTAGGGCTAGAGGTATTGTATTGTAGGGCTAAAGGTATTGTATTGTAGGGCTAGAGGTATTGTATTGTAGGGCTAGAGGTATTGTATTGTATTGTAGGGCTAGAGGTATTGTATTGTAGGGCTAGAGGTATTGTATTGTAGGGCTAGAGGTATTGTATTGTATTGTAGGGCTAGAGGTATTGTATTGTAGGGCTAGAGGTATTGTATTGTAGGGCTAGAGGTATTGTATTGTAGGGCTAGAGGTATTGTATTGTAGGGCTAGAGGTATTGTATTGTATTGTAGGGCTAGAGGTATTGTATTGTAGGGCTAGAGGTATTGTATTGTAGGGCTAGAGGTATTGTATTGTAGGGCTAGAGGTATTGTATTGTATTGTAGGGCTAGAGGTATTGTATTGTAGGGCTAAAGGTATTGTATTGTAGGGCTAGAGGTATTGTATTGTAGGGCTAGAGGTATTGTATTGTAGGGCTAGAGGTATTGTATTGTATTGTAGGGCTAGAGGTATTGTATTGTATTGTAGGGCTAGAGGTATTGTATTGTAGGGCTAGAGGTATTGTATTGTATTGTAGGGCTAGAGGTATTGTATTGTAGGGCTAAAGGTATTGTATTGTAGGGCTAGAGGTATTGTATTGTAGGGCTAGAGGTATTGTATTGTAGGGCTAGAGGTATTGTATTGTATTGTAGGGCTAGAGGTATTGTATTGTATTGTAGGGCTAGAGGTATTGTATTGTATTGTAGGGCTAAAGGTATTGTATTGTAGGGCTAGAGGTATTGTATTGTAGGGCTAGAGGTATTTTATTGTATTGTAGGGCTAGAGGTATTGTATTGTATTGTAGGGCTAGAGGTATTGTATTGTATTGTAGGGCTAAAGGTATTGTATTGTAGGGCTAGAGGTATTGTATTGTAGGGCTAGAGGTATTGTATTGTATTGTAGGGCTAGAGGTATTGTATTGTATTGTAGGGCTAAAGGTATTGTATTGTAGGGCTAAAGGTATTGTATTGTAGGGCTAAAGGTATTGTATTGTAGGGCTAAAGGTATTGTATTGTAGGGCTAGAGGTATTGTATTGTATAGAGGTACCACCTGTGTATCTGAAGATTGTGGGTTCACTTCCTGGAGTATACATTTAGACAATTCTTTAATTTACAATGTTGACATCCCCCTTCTCTGACACACACACACACACACACACACACACACACACACACAGGCACGCACGCACGCTTATTTCCATTTATTAAGTGGCTCTTAAAGATAGTCTTTAGGTTCCTGGAGTGGCAGGCTGGTGTCAGTGGGTGTGGTGGGTGGTACTACTGTGTGTGTCTTACTGGTGTCAGTGAGTGTGGTGAGTGGTACTACTGTGTGTGTCTTACTGGTGTCAGTGAGTGTGGTGGGTGGTACTACTGTGTGTGTCTTACTGGTGTCAGTGAGTGTGGTGAGTGGTACTACTGTGTGTGTCTTACTGGTGTCAGTGGGTGTGGTGAGTGGTACTACTGTGTGTGTCTTACTGGTGTCAGTGAGTGTGGTGGGTGGTACTACTGTGTGTGTCTTACTGGTGTCAGTGAGTGTGGTGAGTGGTACTACTGTGTGTGTCTTACTGGTGTCAGTGGGTGTGGTGAGTGGTACTACTGTGTGTGTCTTACTGGTGTCAGTGAGTGTGGTGAGTGGTACTACTGTGTGTGTCTTACTGGTGTCAGTGGGTGTGGTGGGTGGTACTACTGTGTGTGTCTTACTGGTGTCAGTGAGTGTGGTGGGTGGTACTACTGTGTGTGTCTTACTGGTGTCAGTGAGTGTGGTGGTGGTACTACTGTGTGTGTCTTACTGGTGTCAGTGAGTGTGGTGGTACTACTGTGTGTGTCTTACTAGTGTCAGTGTGTGGTGGGTGGTACTACTGTGTGTCTTACTGGTGTCAGTGAGTGTGGTGGGTGGTACAGTGTGTCTTACTGGTGTCAGTGGTGGGTACTACTGTGTGTGTCTTACTGGTGTCAGTGAGTGTGGTGGGTGGTACTACTGTGTGTCTTACTGGTGTCAGTGAGTGTGGTGGGTGGTACTACTGTGTGTGTCTTACTGGTGTCAGTGAGTGTGGTGGGTGGTACTACTGTGTGTCTTACTGGTGTCAGTGAGTGTGGTGGGTGGCACTACTGTGTGTGTCTTACTGGTGTCAGTGAGTGTGGTGGGTGGTACTACTGTGTGTGTCTTACTGGTGTCAGTGAGTGTGGTGGGTGGTACTACTGTGTGTGTCTTACTGGTGTCAGTGAGTGTGGTGGGTGGTACTACTGTGTGTGTCTTACTGGTGTCAGTGAGTGTGGTGGGTGGTACTACTGTGTGTGTCTTACTGGTGTCAGTGAGTGTGGTGGTGGTACTACTGTGTGTGTCTTACTAGTGTCAGTGAGTGTGGTGGGTGGTACTACTGTGTGTGTCTTACTGGTGTCAGTGAGTGTGGTGGTGGTACTACTGTGTGTCTTACTAGTGTCAGTGAGTGTGGTGGGTGGTACTACTGTGTGTCTTACTGGTGTCAGTGAGTGTGTGGTGGTACTACTGTGTGTCTTACTGTGTCAGTGAGTGTGGTGGGTGGTACTACTGTGTGTGTCTTACTGGTGTCAGTGAGTGGTGGGTGGTACTACTGTGTGTGTCTTACTGGTGTCAGTAAGTGTGGTGAGTGTACTACTGTGTGTGTCTTACTGGTGTCAGTGAATGTGGTGGTACTACTGTGTGTGTTACTGGTGTCAGTGAGTGTGGTGGGTGGTACTACTGTGTGTGTCTTACTGGTGTCAGTGAGTGTGGTGAGTGGTAGTACTGTGTGTGTCTTACTGGTGTCAGTGAGTGTGGTGGGTGGTACTACTGTGTGTGTCTTACTGGTGTCAGTGAGTGTGGTGAGTGGTACTACTGTGTGTGTCTTACTGGTGTCAGTGAGTGTGGTGGGTGGTACTACTGTGTGTGTCTTACTGGTGTCAGTGAGTGTGGTGGTACTACTGTGTGTCTTACTAGTGTCAGTGAGTGTGGTGGGTGGTACTAATGTGTGTCTTACTGGTGTCAGTGAGTGTGGTGGTACTACTGTGTGTGTCTTACTGGTGTCAGTGAGTGTGGTGGTACTACTGTGTGTCTTACTAGTGTCAGTGAGTGTGGTGGGTGGTACTACTGTGTGTGTCTTACTGGTGTCAGTGAGTGTGGTGGGTGGTACTACTGTGTGTGTCTTACTAGTGTCAGTGAGTGTGGTGAGTGGTACTACTGTGTGTGTCTTACTAGTGTCAGTGAGTGTGGTGGGTGGTACTACTGTGTGTCTTACTGGTGTCAGTGAGTGTGGTGGTGGTACTACTGTGTGTGTCTACTAGTGTCAGTGAGTGTGGTGGTACTACTGTGTGTCTTACTGGTGTCAGTGAGTGTGGTGGGTGGTACTACTGTGTGTGTCTTACTAGTGTCAGTGAGTGTGGTGAGTGGTACTACTGTGTGTGTCTTACTAGTGTCAGTGAGTGTGGTGGGTGGTACTACTGTGTGTCTTACTGGTGTCAGTGAGTGTGGTGGGTGGTACTACTGTGTGTGTCTTACTGGTGTCAGTGAGTGTGGTGGGTGGTACTACTGTGTGTGTCTTACTGGTGTCAGTGAGTGTGGTGAGTGGTACTACTGTGTGTGTCTTACTGGTGTCAGTGGGTGTGGTGAGTGGTACTACTGTGTGTGTCTTACTGGTGTCAGTGAGTGTGGTGAGTGGTACTACTGTGTGTGTCTTACTGGTGTCAGTGGGTGTGGTGGGTGGTACTACTGTGTGTGTCTTACTGGTGTCAGTGAGTGTGGTGGGTGGTACTACTGTGTGTGTCTTACTGGTGTCAGTGAGTGTGGTGGTACTACTGTGTGTGTCTTACTGGTGTCAGTGAGTGTGGTGGTACTACTGTGTGTGTCTTACTAGTGTCAGTGAGTGTGGTGGGTGGTACTACTGTGTGTCTTACTGGTGTCAGTGAGTGTGGTGGGTGGTACTACTGTGTGTCTTACTGGTGTCAGTGAGTGGTACTACTGTGTGTGTCTTACTGGTGTCAGTGAGTGTGGTGGGTGGTACTACTGTGTGTCTTACTGGTGTCAGTGAGTGTGGTGGGTGGTACTACTGTGTGTGTCTTACTGGTGTCAGTGAGTGTGGTGGGTGGTACTACTGTGTGTGTCTTACTGGTGTCAGTGAGTGTGGTGGGTGGTACTACTGTGTGTGTCTTACTAGTGTCAGTGAGTCTGGTGGGTGGTACTACTGTGTGTGTCTTACTGGTTTCAGTGAGTGTGGTGGGTGGTACTACTGTGTGTGTCTTACTGGTGTCAGTGAGTGTGGTGGTACTACTGTGTGTGTCTTACTAGTGTCAGTGAGTGTGGTGGGTGGTACTACTGTGTGTGTCTTACTGGTGTCAGTGAGTGTGGTGGTACTACTGTGTGTCTTACTAGTGTCAGTGAGTGTGGTGGGTGGTACTACTGTGTGTGTCTTACTGGTGTCAGTGAGTGTGTGGTACTACTGTGTGTCTTACTAGTGTCAGTGAGTGTGGTGGGTGGTACTACTGTGTGTGTCTTACTGGTGTCAGTGAGTGTGGTGGGTGGTACTACTGTGTGTCTTACTGGTGTCAGTAAGTGTGGTGAGTGTACTACTGTGTGTGTCTTACTGGTGTCAGTGAATGTGGTGGTACTACTGTGTGTGTTACTGGTGTCAGTGAGTGTGGTGGGTGGTACTACTGTGTGTGTCTTACTGGTGTCAGTGAGTGTGGTGAGTGGTAGTACTGTGTGTGTCTTACTGGTGTCAGTGAGTGTGGTGGGTGGTACTACTGTGTGTGTCTTACTGGTGTCAGTGAGTGTGGTGAGTGGTACTACTGTGTGTGTCTTACTGGTGTCAGTGAGTGTGGTGGGTGGTACTACTGTGTGTGTCTTACTGGTGTCAGTGAGTGTGGTGGGTGGTACTACTGTGTGTCTTACTAGTGTCAGTGAGTGTGGTGGGTGGTACTAATGTGTGTCTTACTGGTGTCAGTGAGTGTGGTGGTACTACTGTGTGTGTCTTACTGGTGTCAGTGAGTGTGGTGGTACTACTGTGTGTCTTACTAGTGTCAGTGAGTGTGGTGGGTGGTACTACTGTGTGTGTCTTACTGGTGTCAGTGAGTGTGGTGGGTGGTACTACTGTGTGTGTCTTACTGGTGTCAGTGAGTGTGGTGGTGGTACTACTGTGTGTGTCTTACTGGTGTCAGTGAGTGTGGTGGGTGGTACTACTGTGTGTCTTACTGGTGTCAGTGAGTGTGGTGGGTGGTACTACTGTGTGTGTCTTACTAGTGTCAGTGAGTGTGGTGGTACTACTGTGTGTGTCTTACTGGTGTCAGTGAGTGTGGTGGGTGGTACTACTGTGTGTGTCTTACTAGTGTCAGTGAGTGTGGTGAGTGGTACTACTGTGTGTGTCTTACTAGTGTCAGTGAGTGTGGTGGGTGGTACTACTGTGTGTCTTACTGGTGTCAGTGAGTGTGGTGGGTGGTACTACTGTGTGTGTCTTACTAGTGTCAGTGAGTGTGGTGGTACTACTGTGTGTGTCTTACTGGTGTCAGTGAGTGTGGTGGGTGGTACTACTGTGTGTGTCTTACTGGTGTCAGTGGGTGTGGTGGGTGGTACTACTGTGTGTGTCTTACTGGTGTCAGTGAGTGTGGTGGGTGGTACTACTGTGTGTGTCTTACTAGTGTCAGTGAGTGTGGTGGTACTACTGTGTGTGTCTTACTGGTGTCCGTGAGTGTGGTGAGTGGTACTACTGTGTGTGTCTTACTGGTGTCAGTGGGTGTGGTGGGTGGTACTACTGTGTGTCTTACTGGTGTCAGTGAGTGGTACTACTGTGTGTGTCTTACTGGTGTCAGTGAGTGTGGTGGGTGGTACTACTGTGTGTCTTACTGGTGTCAGTGAGTGGTACTACTGTGTGTGTCTTACTGGTGTCAGTGAGTGTGGTGGGTGGTACTACTGTGTGTCTTACTGGTGTCAGTGAGTGTGGTGGGTGGTACTAATGTGTGTGTCTTACTGGTGTCAGTGAGTGTGGTGGGTGGTACTACTGTGTGTCTTACTGGTGTCAGTGAGTGTGGTGGGTGGCACTACTGTGTGTGTCTTACTGGTGTCAGTGAGTGTGGTGGGTGGTACTACTGTGTGTGTCTTACTGGTGTCAGTGAGTGTGGTGGGTGGTACTACTGTGTGTGTCTTACTAGTGTCAGTGAGTCTGGTGGGTGGTACTACTGTGTGTGTCTTACTGGTTTCAGTGAGTGTGGTGGGTGGTACTACTGTGTGTGTCTTACTGGTGTCAGTGAGTGTGGTGGTACTACTGTGTGTGTCTTACTAGTGTCAGTGAGTGTGGTGGGTGGTACTACTGTGTGTGTCTTACTGGTGTCAGTGAGTGTGGTGGTACTACTGTGTGTCTTACTAGTGTCAGTGAGTGTGGTGGGTGGTACTACTGTGTGTGTCTTACTGGTGTCAGTGAGTGTGGTGGTACTACTGTGTGTCTTACTAGTGTCAGTGAGTGTGGTGGGTGGTACTACTGTGTGTGTCTTACTGGTGTCAGTGAGTGTGGTGGGTGGTACTACTGTGTGTCTTACTGGTGTCAGTAAGTGTGGTGAGTGTACTACTGTGTGTGTCTTACTGGTGTCAGTGAATGTGGTGGTACTACTGTGTGTGTTACTGGTGTCAGTGAGTGTGGTGGGTGGTACTACTGTGTGTGTCTTACTGGTGTCAGTGAGTGTGGTGAGTGGTAGTACTGTGTGTGTCTTACTGGTGTCAGTGAGTGTGGTGGGTGGTACTACTGTGTGTGTCTTACTGGTGTCAGTGAGTGTGGTGAGTGGTACTACTGTGTGTGTCTTACTGGTGTCAGTGAGTGTGGTGGGTGGTACTACTGTGTGTGTCTTACTGGTGTCAGTGAGTGTGGTGGTACTACTGTGTGTCTTACTAGTGTCAGTGAGTGTGGTGGGTGGTACTAATGTGTGTCTTACTGGTGTCAGTGAGTGTGGTGGTACTACTGTGTGTGTCTTACTGTCAGTGAGTGTGGTGGTACTACTGTGTGTCTTACTAGTGTCAGTGAGTGGTGGGTGGTACTACTGTGTGTGTCTTACTGGTGTCAGTGAGTGTGGTGAGTGGTACTACTGTGTGTGTCTTACTAGTGTCAGTGAGTGTGGTGGGTGGTACTACTGTGTGTGTCTTACTAGTGTCAGTGAGTGTGGTGGGTGGTACTACTGTGTGTCTTACTGGTGTCAGTGAGTGTGGTGGGTGGTACTACTGTGTGTGTCTTACTAGTGTCAGTGAGTGTGGTGGTACTACTGTGTGTGTCTTACTGGTGTCAGTGAGTGTGGTGGGTGGTACTACTGTGTGTGTCTTACTAGTGTCAGTGAGTGTGGTGGGTGGTACTACTGTGTGTGTCTTACTGTGTCAGTGAGTGTGGTGGGTGGTACTACTGTGTGTGTCTTACTGGTGTCAGTGAGTGTGGTGGGTGGTACTACTGTGTGTGTCTTACTAGTGTCAGTGAGTGTGGTGGTGGTACTACTGTGTGTGTCTTACTGGTGTCAGTGAGTGTGGTGGGTGGTACTACTGTGTGTGTCTTACTGGTGTCAGTGAGTGTGGTGGTGGTACTACTGTGTGTGTCTTACTGGTGTCAGTGAGTGTGGTGGGTGGTACTACTGTGTGTCTTACTAGTGTCAGTGAGTGTGGTGGTACTACTGTGGTGTCTTACTGTGTGTGTCTTACTGGTGTCAGTGGGTGTGGTGGGTGGTACTACTGTGTCTTACTGGTGTCAGTGAGTGTGGTGGGTGGTACTACTGTGTGTCTTACTGGTGTCAGGTGGTACTACTGTGTGTGTCTTACTGGTGTCAGTGAGTGTGGTGGGTGGTACTACTGTGTGTCTTACTGGTGTCAGTGAGTGTGGTGGGTGGTACTACTGTATGTGTCTTACTGGTGTCAGTGAGTGTGGTGGGTGGTACTACTGTGTGTGTCTTACTGGTGTCATTGAGTGTGGTGGGTGGTACTACTGTGTGTCTTACTGGTGTCAGTGAGTGTGGTGGGTGGTACTACTGTGTGTGTCTTACTGGTGTCAGTGAGTGTGGTGGGTGGTACTACTGTGTGTCTTACTGGTGTCAGTGAGTGTGGTGGGTGGTACTACTGTGTGTGTCTTACTGGTGTCAGTGAGTGTGGTGGGTGGTACTACTGTGTGTGTCTTACTGGTGTCAGTGAGTGTGGTGGGTGGTACTACTGTGTGTCTTACTGGTGTCAGTGAGTGGTGTGGTCTTACTGGTGTCAGTGAGTGTGGTGGGTGGTACTACTGTGTGTCTTACTGGTGTCAGTGAGTGTGGTGAGTGGTACTACTGTGTGTCTTACTAGTGTCAGTGAGTGTGGTGGTGGGTGTACTACTGTGTGTGTCTTACTGGTGTCAGTGAGTGTGGTGAGTGGTACTACTGTGTGTGTCTTACTGGTGTCAGTGAGTGTGGTGGGTGTACTACTGTGTGTGTCTTACTGGTGTCAGTGAGTGTGGTGGGTGGTACTACTGTGTGTGTCTTACTAGTGTCAGTGAGTGTGTGGGTGGTACTACTGTGTGTCTTACTTGTCAGTGGGTCTTGTGTGTCTTACTGG